>NC_090923.1:1462491275-1462794305 GCF_040938575.1 Ambystoma mexicanum | reverse complement strand
CGATCGCTGCAGCGCCGCATTCCACTCACCTTTACAGGGCGCCTCCATGTTCAGCAGCGATCATCCGGATTCACAGTCACGCCCCAGCGCCTAGGGAGAAAAAAACCAGAACAAAAGGTGAGAGAGAGAAGGGAATAAGGAAAGCTAAATCTCCATGTTAAGACTTACCTGTTGATTCATTCCTTCTTCATTTCGGGTCCGCGCCGCATCCTGGCATTTCCGGACCCCGGCCCCTAAGGGGAAAAAGAGACATCAGCGTTAATGAGCGAATGAAAAGACATTACCAAAAAATGCTCATTAAAGACTTACCTGATTTCTACAAGGATTTCACCTCTCATCTCGGTTCGGTGCCTGTTCCCTGGCATTCCGTACCCCGGCCCCTATGGGGAAAAAGACACTAGCATTAGTACATTAATGCATGGACACAAGGGGAACCTCTTATCAAAAGACTTACCTGGAAGCCAAGCAATTTTGGTTCTCACCAATCCGAAAATCCAGTGAAATAACTGGATACCAACGCGCCCCTGCATCAGAAGCAGGATGGAGAGCTCGTCTTTCCAGACCCTAAGGTGAGACGCTATGAGGAATCACAGAAGGGTTTCGAGGAGGGTGAGAGGGGAAAGTGGGAGGCTGATTGCATTACCCCGCAGACAGTTAATCCCCTATTTTCGCCTACAGAAGGATACTTCTGCGAGCCAGACAAGCCAGATTTGGGGGCCCGGTCCAGTCCGTCTTCCGAACCCTGCGCATCACCTTAGAAGAGGTCACAGCAGCGCGAACCAGGCCAGCGCCTCCGTGGGAGTCAGGTGAGCTTTACAGTAGTGCATGGCCACCGTGTTGTCCGTCATTATCAGGACATTTCTCCCCTGTACTGAAGGCAGGAAAGCTTTCAGCGCTAGTCTGATCACTCTCAGCTCCAATAGGTTGATGTGCAGTCTGGACTCCGATGGAGACCAACGACCGCTGATGGTGAAGTCGTTGGCATGGGCTCCCCACCCCGTGAGTGAGGCGTCTGTGACTACTGTTATCTCCGGCCATGGTTGCCAAAACAGTTCTCCTTTCAAGATGTTCTCTGGATAGGCCCACCATTGAAGGTCGCGGGCTACCTTGTCCGGAATCCGGAGGAGATCTGTCATTCTCCCTGAGAATTGTGACCACTAAGTTCTCAGTGCCCACTGAAGAGATCTCATTCTCAGGCGAGCCTCTGGCACAAGGAAGATGCAGGATGCCATGAGGCCTAGCAACCTCAAAAAGTCGAAGGCTGGGAGACGTTGGGCATTTTGAAACTTGGTGACCATCTGTAGAATATCTTGAGCCCTCACCTCTGGTGGCGAGGCTTTTCCCAGGGAAGTGTCCAGGACCGCTCCAATGAACTGGACTCTCTGTGATGGTATCATCTGTGACTTCTTTAAATTGAGGGAGAAGCCCAGTCTGTGAAGGAAGTGGCAGACATAATCTAGCTGGGCCTGTTCCAAAGATACAGCCCTGATCAGCCAATCGTCCAGGTAGGGGTAGACGTGGATCCCTTCCCTCCTTAGACTAGCCGCCACTACCGACATCAGCTTGGTGAAGACCCTCTGGGCGGAGGTCAGCCCAAATGGCAGAACTCGAAATTGATAATGAGAGTCGCCAATTGCAAACCTCAGGTATTTCCTGTGTTTGAGATGGATTGGCACATGGAAATAAGCATCCTGAAGGTCCAGAGATACTAGCCAGTCCTGGAGCTGGAGGGCCTGAAGGATCTGAGGGAGAGTTACCATCTTCAACTTGTCCTTCCTGAGGAACTTGTTCAATTCTCATAAGTCCAGGATGGGTCTCAGTCCTCCGTCCTTCTTTGGTATGAGAAAGTAGGGGGAGTACCAGCCCTTGTTCCTGTCCGCTACAGGTACCGGTTCTATGGCACCTTTCTCTAGCAGGTCTATAATTTCCTGCAAGAGGAGCGGATCTGGAACTTTTAGAGAGCTGTTCCCCGGTGGATGACTCCAAGGAATGTGTAGAAAGGGTAGGCAGTAACCCTGGGCAACTGTCTCCAATGCCCAAACATCTGACGTTATAGCCTGCCATTCCGTCAGTTGGTGAGTTAACCTGCCCCCTACAGGTGTATTGTGTGGAAAGGCCTCAGAGTGGTTTGGGGGCATCTGATGCAGATGCCGAGCGTAAAGAGGCACCTGCTACTGCTGCGGCCTTAGTACTTTTGACCCGTCCACCTCCGGTGGATCTCCTTTGGCCTCTTTGAGCCGGCTGTCCTCTGCCTTTCCCGAATGCAGAATAATAGCGAAAGGACTTTCCTCTCCAAGAGGTACCTGAGTGGCAAAAAGGAGTTTGGCGGATATCAGCTCCTAAAGATTTTGCTGCTGCTTTAGAAGTCTGCAACTTTTCCAGACTGTCATCAGCCTTTTTCCCGAATAGTG
Organism: Ambystoma mexicanum; assembly: GCF_040938575.1. Classification (NCBI taxonomy): domain Eukaryota; kingdom Metazoa; phylum Chordata; class Amphibia; order Caudata; family Ambystomatidae; genus Ambystoma; species Ambystoma mexicanum. The sequence continues at coordinate 1,462,791,894 of NC_090923.1, read as the reverse complement.
AAGAGCCGTCAAAGGGCATATTCAAAAGTCTGGCCTGTACATCTGGAGCAAAGCCAGACTTTCGCAACCACGCATGCCTGCGGATTGTTGTACTTGCCGCCATGGCCCTGCTGATACTGTCAGCGGAATCAATGCCAGTTTGAAGTGATTCGCACATGGCATCTTTGCCATCTTTAATAATGTTAAGGAAGGCTTCCCATTCCTCTCCTTCAGGTATGCAGTCAGCCGCTGATGAAGCACACTCCCATAGTGTGTGACTGAACCTGGCGAGCGTACAGGTGGCGTTGATGGACTTCAACGCCATACTACAAGCAGAGAAGACTTTCTTCACCATAGAATCGTACCTCTTGTCATCTCTATCCTGCGGGACAGTAGGGTAACCGTTGCATGGAAGGGGACCACGGGGTCCTCCTGTGGACCTTTGTCTAATATGTCTGTTAAGTCATCCTGTTGAAAAACAGATGAAGGTGTAGACCAACCCATAAATTCAATAATTCTTGCCATGAGGGTTCTATAGGGTGTTTCGGCATGTTCCCCTGGGTCTGGTTTAACAAATTCCACTTCTGGGGAAGTGTCCAGCCCACTTGCCTCATGTAGTGACTCCTGTAGGTCCTTCACCCTTCTTTCCTCAGAGGTGAAATCCTCTGAAATAGGCAGTGTGGTCCTCTGTAACCCAAAGTTTCCTGGTCAGAATCTTCCCCCTCTTCATAAATTGAAGATAGTCCAGGGTACTCTGACCTCTGAAATGGTGTAAAACACCTCTCTAAGGCAGAAGGATCCAAACTCGTCATTATTGGGTGAGAAAACGTCAATGTCGTCGACGCCGATGTGACAGGCTTCGAAGGCACCGCCAATGGCGTCGAAAAAACTGGAAGGGGTCTCAAAGAACTCGAGAGGATAGGGATCCTACTCGAGGACATCGACGACGGTCTCAGCGTCGTGCCAGAGGCCCTTGGAATCACGGTAGACTGTGAAGTGGCCTTGGTCTTCTCTTTCATCGAGTGCTGCGACTCGCTGCGTTTTGATTTTTTGGGTTTTTCACCCGGGGTATCACCCTCAGATGTCTTCGAGGGGGTCGAGGCCGCGTTCTCGAAGACGCTTAACATTTTCTTTTTGAATTCCTTCCACTCAGCTTGAGAGCTGTGTTTAGTGGGACAGGAGACCCTTTCTGGGGACACTGAAGACGATGAGGAAGGGGATCTTCGGCGTCTCTTTTTTGAGTGTCTTGATCTCGACGAATGATGGGAGCTACTTCGAGATCTAGAATGGGAATGTTTTCGACGGCGAGGAGACGAATGCCTCAACTCAGCCGAAGAAACCTTTGAGGAGGTTTTGACTGACTTACCTCTCTCGAGCTTCCACTTGCGCTCCTTCAAGGCTTTCGCCGTCATGGACATGCAGTCCTCACACTCCGACCAATGGTGCTTGGATCCCAAGCACCACAAGCAGATCCTGTGTGGATCCGTTATCGACATTTTTTTACAGCAGTCTCGACATTTCTTGAAGCCGGATCATGGCGTCGTCGGTTCTGATGAAGATGCCATCGAGAACGAGAAGGTATTCTTCAAGTAGATATATGTAGTTATCCTGACTGAACTGAGCAACAACGTTCCGAGGCCCCACGAAGCGCGGAAAAATGGAACTGAGCAACGGACGCAGCGCGTGGCTATTTATGGGCATGATGACACCGGCGCCGATATGGTGGCCGTCGAGGGACATTGACTCGGCGGACTATCGACGCGCAGCGCCCTCTACAGAAAAAATTTCCGAGGCCAGCAAGCTGGAAACGTATTATCAAAGATAAGGAATACGTCGGAGGACACAATCCCTTCGAATGAACATTCTTCCAAAAGGAATTACTGCTGAAGGCTCAGTATCAATAGCACAATCCTCAGGTCTGTGAGGTGGGAGTGATTGAACAATGGCAGTTGAAAATACATCTGAGTATGATTGATAAGTTCGGGGAATCTGGATGATGTTGGAGACAGTTACTGAGGATTGCTGAGATCCCTGGAACTCTTCTGAAGGATGTGACAAGGTGGTAAGGGATAAACATTAAGACATACAATGTTCTGAACTGAGAAAAAAGGACCCTGCTGCCCAATTGATGTAGGGATTGTGCTTTTGTATCCACGGCATACCCAAAACCAAAGGATAGTGAGCCAATTTTATAATGTCAAATTTGAGGATTTCCTGATGATTATTTATTGACAACAGTAGATCCTTTGTTTGATGGGTTATGGGTCCAGAAGACAAGGGTCTGCCATCAATGGCTTCGGCTGGTTGAATAATTTCTTTAGATTCCCGGGGTATGTGATGTTCAATGACCCAATCATGGTCTATGAAGATACCCATGGCGCCACAGTCCACTAAAGCCAGGATGGGGTAGGATTCTTTCTTGGAAAAGGATAGGGTAGTCTGTAGGACCACAAGAGTATTCTGTCCGGGAGATCTCAAGGAGGGAATAGACGAGGAGCAATGGTCCTTCTCCCGAAGCTGTGCTCTGCCTAGGATCGGGAGCTGGCGTTTCCCGAGCGCCGAGGTGGCGCTAAAGGACATTCTCTCACAAGATGTTTGTCTGAGGTGCAATACATACATAGCCTGGTGTTGATTCTGCACATCCTTTCCTGGGGGGAAATAGGTCCTCGGAAGGCTCCTAATTGCATTGGCTCAGGTTCAGAGGCTTGAGTGTTTGTTGCTTCTCTAGGACCAGGATAGTTCGCAACTGACTTAGGGGATGTCGATCTTGATTTCTTCTTCTCTGCCTTCCTTTCCTGGATCCTGAAGTCGATCTGTAGGGAGAGATCCAGGAGGGCTTGAAAGGAGCTGGGGCGACCTACTCTGGCTAGTTCATCCTTTATCTCTTCGTTTAAACCTCTTCGAAAGAGGGTAAAGCTAGCTTCTGGGGACCAATCAGCTTCTTTGAATAGCTGCTTGAAACGTGTGACATATGTGAGCATGTCCTGGTTCCCTTGTTGGAATTCGAGTAGTCGTTCCTGCGCACTGTATACGAGCTCAGGACGATCAAACATGGCCTTAAGAGCTTCTACAAACCAATCATAGTCATCCAGGAGGGCATCGCCAGCATTGACTAAAGGGGTGGCCCAGGATAAGGCATTGCCCGTGAGATGAGATATCATGAGATATCATGAAGCCGACCTTAGCTCGTGGAGTGGAAAAATAGTATGGTTTGAAGGTGAAGTGTACCAAACAGGAATCTAGGAAGGCCCGTACAGTTTTAGATGATCCATCGAATTTGTCAACTACTCCGCCTAACAGAACGCTTTCCTTTGCAGCAGAATCCCTGGACAAAACCAGCTGCTTTAATGCAGCATTCTCCGCCTTTAGAATCTGAACTTCAGTGGTTAATTCTTGCATGCCTCGCATAAGGTCCTGTACAGCGGCTTCCATTTCTGTCTTTGTTTTAGGTTTTTAGGTTTTTTGTGACGCTCTTGGAGGTAGGTTCTTTCTTCCTTACTGTCTGGGACTTGTACAAGCCTGGACGCGGGTCTTCGGAGTCCAGCGTGAAGTTGCAGCCTTCCGACGGAAGAGTACCGCTTCCGAGCGAGGAACCTGGAAGCAGACGAAGGACTGAAGGAACGGGTACAAAATAGGAATAGTCCACGAATCTGGGGCAATGGCAGGGTGAATTGGATACCAGGAAGGGAGGAGGAAAAAGGAATAACTGGGAGAGCGAAGCGAACTTCGGAACGCACGTCTAGCTGCACCAAGCAGTAGCGTTGAGATGCACGGCACCGCGTAGGCGTGGCTTTTTTCTAGGAAGTTGAACGTAGTAAGAGAGGAATGGTGCGGCGCGCTTCGGAAGCGTTGGCCATGTTCGTAGGACCGCGGAGTAGACACCGTGGCGCATCATGGACCACGAAGTGCAAAAGGGGCAGCCACGGTGGTTCATGACAAGGTGGGGTTGTGTAGGGCAGGCCAGATGTGAGAGGAGGGGAACTTCATCACAAGGAAAAGTTAGAAGAATGTCTGTAGGTGGGCAAGTTGTCGATTTTCAGGTTCTTGCAGTTGAAAGGAGTCCTAATGGAACGTCGATTGGGGGGGAAACCTGGAACAGGATTGACAGATTTTGAGAAACTCCTGCTTACGAGGACGGGTTCTAAGGGTCTCATAGCTCAACTCTATGAGTGAATTTTGCTGGCAGTAGAGACCCACCTCTGGTCTGGCTAGGATCAAATGGGGTGCGTATTACGGAAGGAGATTGACAACGCCTTATGGTTATTGATGTGCAGAAGGGTTGCTAGCTCGACTGCCTCTTTGCAATATAGGCACCAGGCCCTAAAGGTACTGCATAGGTGGCACTATCCCCCTACCGTGTTAGCAAGGATGGCAAGGGGTATGACCTGGGTTGCTGGAAATGCAGGGAGGGCAAAAGGGTGATTATGGGCATATGGGGTGGGGATGCGGCAGGGTGCAAGTTTTATCATGGATCAAGGGAGTTGATGGGATTAACAGGGAACCCTCTCCCTGGTAACTTCTCTTTGGGGTGATGATGGAGGCTGAGGAGGGGGGGATGGACACATGTTGAGGATAATGTTGGTGGCGGCCAGATGTTGCCTCGGCCATCTGTGGAAGAACCCAAGGATGCCAGAGGAAAAGGAATGGGTAACAAAGGTGCGAGCCATATATACTATGGTGTTTCTGACACATCTGCTTGACGAGTCACGGGTTAACATAGAGGGCCTATGGGCACCCTTTTTCGAGAAATACAGGCGCTGAAGGAGGGAGGGGAGGCGTGGGGACACACTGGGGCTCCGCCTTAAGGCTCTGCTGCAACGGGCTCCTGAGCGCTGAGTGAAAGGGACTCAATAGGGTAACTGGAGGAGACAACGTGCAGGAATACGTTGATGGACCATGAGGGACTAGTATGGCCGGCACTGGAGCCATGGGACTGTGAGTTCAGAAGAAGGCTATCCCCCTGAAGGGGGAGCCTACTGGAAGCTGCGTGAACTTGCTGCATATGGGGGGAGGGCAGGAAGGGAGGCAGGGGCGATGTAAAGGGGGTTGCGGGGGGGAAATGGTGAGTGGAAATGGGGGGGCGGAATGTTGTTTAAATTGCAGTTCTTGTGATTTGTTGGAGGTTCAAAATCTCTGTTGGTGCCAGGGTGTGGGGGGACTCATGAGGTCAGCACTGAATAATGGCACTGGGTGTATGCAAAGGCTTGAGTTGTTTTGCTTGAAATGCTAATGAAGTTCAATTTTCAACCAAAAAAAAGAAACTCAGCTGTCAAACAGCTGAGAGAGAAGCCTGAGCCAGACGAGCTTCCCGAGAACAAGTCACGAGAGAACAGGTCTCTGAGAAAGAACAACTTGTTGCCTGGACCAAGCGATTAGAGAAAAGCCGAAAGGGAAGCCACTGAGTGAGGTAGAGGAAAAGATGACTAAGGTCCAAGCTTGAAGGACCGAGTGCGTTGGTGCCGCTACTTACCTTGATGTTACCCGAGCTCTGGTGAACCACTTGCAGAGCAGGACGCACATCGAGAAATGAGAGACGCTGCCCTAAGCGTTGCAGAACCTGCATCTCTCTCCAAAAAGCTGTCAGAGCCTCAGCAAGCAAATCAGTGACTGGAGAAACACTGGTACTGTTCAGGAAGAAGATAACAGGTACGCAGGTTTACCAGATGTTATTAAAGGTCTGGGTAAGCTTAAAAGAGGGTTTGGGACCTGACAACAAAATCAAAGACAGTTAAGCTGTTGGAGCGCCAGCAAGCAACGCAGTGACCGAGGAAACTCTGGTACTGTCCAAGAAGAAGAGAAAAGTTATGCAGGTTTACATAAAGTTGTTAGACGTCCGGGGAAGCTTAAAATAGGCTCTGGGACTGAAAACAAAACCAAAAACAGCTGCTCTCTTGGCAGGAGAGTAAACCAAGTGGGAGTAACACCACCATGCAAGTCTGGGACTCGCACCCAAAAGGGAGGGTCTGGAAGCTGAAAGAAAACCAAAACCAGATGCTCAGTAAACCTAGCGGGAGTAACGCTATCTTGCAGGTCTGGGACTCGCACCAACAAGAGGAGGTCTGGGACCCGAAAGAAAACCAAAACCAGGTGCTCCCTTGGCAGGAGAGTAAACCAAGAGGGATTAACGCCACTGTGCAAGTCTAGGACCGCACCCAAAGGAGAGGGTCTGGGACCCAAGAGAGAATCAAAACATGTTTCTGACTTGGCATGAGAGTGAACCAAGGGGGAGCCACACCACTGTGCGAGTCTGGGACCCACACCCATTTCCGAAACCAAGGCCTAAACATAAGAGGTCTGGGATCCTGTGAAAGAATCATTGGGCCTCATTACAAGTTTGCCGGTCCGGAAACAACGGTACCGGTAAGCTTGCGGTACTGTTTTTTCCGGACTGGCCAACTACGAGTTCTGCGAGTAGGTGCCTTTCAGCCCACCAGGTCTGTCCTGGCGGGCGGAATGGTACCCACTCGCAGACCTCGACGGATGCACCGGCACCATTCATGAACGGTGCTGGTACATCCGTCCTCCCCATTCCCATTGAGTCCAATCAGACTCAAAAGGGAATGGGGAATATTATATTCTGCCACCCGGCAATGGGGAATTACCAGGACCGCCGGGGTTGTAATGACCTGGTAAGTCCCCATTGCTGGGTGCCAGAATAAAAATGACTCCGGCGGCAGCCGTGCCGGTATTTACCTGCACTGCTACTGCCAGAGTCATAATGAGGTCCATTTATTGAGAATTACACAGTTTGGCAGGAGAGGACGCCAAACCATCTTTGCGAGTCTGGGACCTGCACCCACACAGAAGATTGAAAACCAGGGGGACAAAAGACCCTACGAATAATAAAGTGAATCCTATACTTGGCGGAATGGAATCCGAATGTCAATAGGATATAAGAGACTTTACCTTAAAAGTGATCGATCCAGCCTCTTGAAAGAAGAAGAATTTTAGGGGAAAGGAGCACTACCCCAATCTTGGAACTGTTTTTGAACATTTCTTTTTATCACCTTAGTACCTGTTAATCTGGGATATTTTCTGTTTATTGAGAATACTAAGAACATTGCTTCATTTAGTAAAGAATACCCTTGCAATGTTATCTAAGAATGTAAGTGCTGGAGACAAAAGTAGGGTTTTACACAACGGTGACAGACCTTTTGCTTTTGGACTTCCTGGCATTTTCATTAGTTTACTTTGAGGCAGGGGAAACCCCTCATAGTATTTAGATACAGAGAGGCATTTTAACAAACTTCTTGTGTTAATAAAGTCTTTGCCCAAAATGATGTCACTACTGTGTCTGACTCATACTTCTGCACCCTTTCACACCATGGAGCATAGAAAATGGTCAACCATTAATCAGTTTGTTTTGTAGGTAGAACTCTAATGTCAAAGCTGTAGAGGGGAAACAAAAAGCCAAGACAGCCTCAACCTTAGTTCTATGCTGATCTTCTGGGCAGGGCTCAGACAACATGTTTGCATCATACAGTCCCGACTGAGATCTCCTTAATCCCACTAGTTGTCTCTCTAATTACTTTGGGGCAAAAAAGGTACCATTCCTCATCAATAGTTCTGTTCAACTCCTCGTGTAGCCAGTATGTATTTTTTTCTCCATCTTGTACAACTCCCTATCTTTATTCAACCACTCCATCTTTGTGGAAAAGCATTACGTTTTCCAAAACGAAGTCAAGCAGGCTTTTGTGCCAGTAGCATGTGATGTACCATATGCAGAAGGTGATGGTATCCCTCCTCTTTTGGCGAAAGGCCAAACAGTAAAATTGAAAGGTACATCCGTCTCGCCACACACTCATAATCTTTCGTGCATGGTAAAACTTTCCAGGAGCTTTTAACTTTCACGCAAACTTGCCACATGTGCCAAGATGTACAAAGATCTCACATTCTTTTCCAATATTGAGCACTAATGTTATGGAACAAGAGTTTAAAACTCGAAAGCCTAACCTATTATAGAGCAATACCTTACATCAGCCTGAAAATGTGCCCTCGCTACTAGCCATTGGTGAGTGATAATTGACTCTTGGCAAATAAGAAATGTGCTGTGGTAATGTGGAGAAATGAGTGGATCAGTGACTTTATGCCTGGTGGGAAGCTCTCAACTTGAAATGTTTTCCACCTTACATACCCTACCACACTGCAATGCCCTCTCCACATTCTTCTCCCATTTGGCTTCAGCAGAAATATGTCACAGGCCTCTACCCTCTACTACAACCGTATATATCTGAGAAATGTCACCCTTAGTACCCACGTTCTGGTCAAGCAGTCCCTCAAACTTTGTCAATTTCCTGGACACCAATGTTTTCCATTTTTTGCACACAAGGGAACATTGAAGTGTTGGTATGAGAACAATTCGCATGTGTCCAATAGCAGGACAGTTCTCCAATCCATGAATATCAATACATCTCCCTGACTCCAAAGCTGCCCCACACACCCTCTCTAGTCCCGCTTCAAACTAACTTTGGCATCTCCCAGGTTCATTAAATTCAGCAAGAAAGGGTGGGACCCAACTTCAGCTAAAAATGAGGGGGCCAGGCGGTTAAGCCCCATACGTTCCTCCCATCTCTCCATACATGCCACAATGGGCCTAACACAGGGTGTTCGTTGATGACTTTCAGGATAGCCCTCTGTGGAACCCACAACCTCTCTCAAACCTTGACAGGGTGCAGTGCATAGTTCTCCAGAGTCATTGTGTTCCCAGTGGTATGTTCCTCAAATAATCTACTATAACTTGCAGGTAAGCCACCCTGAAATAGCACTCCACATCAGGAAGCCAGCCTCCCCCTTTCTACTGGTGCAAAGACATAGCCATGAAGGGGATTATGGCTCTATTTTTATTCCCAGAGAATACTCAGAAAAGCATCTTTCATCTACCCCGGAATCTTAACCGCCAACATATTAAATAAAAACAACTTGGGGAGAAGACTCATCTTAAGGGATTTAAATTTGCGCATCCAAGGGAGTTTCAACATGTTCAAACTCCTCATATCTCCCTTGAATTGACACGTTTTCTATAGCAGCACTATGGCGAAGAATAGTATTCAAATCCTCAATCTAGGAAGACCCTAGATGGGTTCATAAAGAAGAGTTTTGAAAGGGAACAGAGATTGATGTATTTATCAAATAGATTGATGTTTTTCCTTTTTTAATCTTTTAATTGATAGGTCAAATGTATAACAGAATTCAGATACCTTTTCCAACTTCGGTTAGCATCCCCTGATCACTTTTAATAAAACACATTTACGTTGCATCCCTTCCACCACCCCAACTCTAGGGCCTTTATTCGGCTAGTAACAATACAAGAAGAGTTTTGAAAGGGAACAGAGACTGATGTATCTACCAAATAGATTGATGTTTTGCCTTTTTTAATCTTTTAATTGATAGGTCAAATGTATAACAGAATTCAGATACTGTTTCCAACTTCGGTTGGCATCCCCTGATCACTTTTAATCAAACGCATTTACGTTGCAACCTTTCCACCTCCCCAACTCTAGGGCTGGCAGTATATCGCCTTTATTCGGCTAGCAACAATACAAATGATCAAAAATAAAAATAAATAACTTCCTGCAGCAAGCCAGCCTCTGTTTAGTACACAGAACGACTGATCAACTGTTTCCTCATTGCACAGGTTAGAATCAAATTACTTTAGTCACAAATTCCTAAAAGGAACCCTAAAGGCACCCCATATATCCACATTTTTAGTGGGTATCTCCCTGTAACAGGTAGTGCATATCATATTACCTCCAGGTATTTGGAAGGCCCACCCAGTAATGCCAAATCTTGGGATAACTCCAAAGGATAGGGCAATTTCTACAACAAAGGGAACAGCTTCATTTTATGCAGTTTATCTTGGGTGTAATACCAGAGAAGCGTAACGTCTGAGTATGTTTCCTGCAAGTGGATGCTTGCAATGAAGGGAACACTCCTTCTACCTATAAGTTGTTTCCATTAATGTTCTGGGAGGGACACTACGCTTACATTGTCATAATCGTGTTTTCATAACTCAAGTGAGACATATGATTTTTAAGGAGTCACAAATTTAAGCACAGTGGTGTGAGATCCAGTTTCAATATGCTACTGCCATCATCAGAAGGAAGCCTTCTACCTAGACCCATATAAAAGTAGTATACTAGCTACCTTTACTGTCAAGAAAAAGAGAAATATTTCTGAACAATAAAATGGGGACTATTTATCGATATTTAGTGACAAAAAATACTCCCAACAAAAAAATAGGAAACAACAACGTGTTTTCACCCTGCTTCCACTCCCACAGCTTCACAGATCTGCCCAGATCAGTGTTACCAGCAGCACAGTGCCACTTCATTTGCATGAATTACAAGGTGCAACAAATTATAGATTCCAAAAATATAGCCTTTTTAGAGTTAATATATATGGGCTACATTACTCACCGTAATCGTATTTCTGATGCTTGTATCTGCTTAGATTAACATGCTGTGCATAGGCCGACATCTAGTGGAAGCTGCGGAGTATTAGTTTGTTTTTCGAAACTCGAAAATGGGCGTCAACAGAGGGCGTGCCAGTAATACTATCGCTAGTGTGACGTCCCCTGTACCCATGATGCCTCACGCGTCTAGGACCCTCAGATTGTATTTTTTCTGACATGAGGTAGCATGAGGAGTAGCGTGAGTACAGATGATCCAAGCAGATAGAAGATAGATAAGATAAGACTACAAGCATCCATGCGCCTTCTCTCAGAGGGGAGGAAGGGTGGGTCGTATGTGAATCTAAGCAGATACAAGCATCAGAAATACGATTACGGTGAGTAATGTATCCCTTCTGAGGCTTGTGGAATCTGCTTAGATCACATGCTGTGCATAGATTAGCGAGCAGTGTTAGAAGGAGGTGGGATTTGAGAAGGGTCATGAGCAAATAAATGTCTTAGAACCGCTTGTCCCACTTGAGTATCTGTCTTGGAATGGGTGTCAATGCAGTAGTGCTGAGTAAAAGTGTGAATAGAGCTCCAAGTAGCTGCTTTGCAAATGGTGTCAAGGGGAACATTTGCAATGAAAGCCAGAGTGGCCCCAATGCCTCTTGTCGAGTGGGCTCTGGGCGTAAAAGGCAAAGTTTTGTCAGAAAGAGAGTAACACAACTGGATACAGTTGACAATCCACTTGGAGATGGCACCCTTAGAGACGCGATCTCCCTCCTTGCCTGTGGCCATGGAGACAAACAGTTGATCTGTTTTCCTAAGTGGTCTGGTCTTGTTTATGTAGTAAAGGACCGCCCTAAGCACATCTAGGGTGTGTAGTTTAACCTCAGCCGAGCTTTGTGGGTTTTGGAAGAAAGCCGGAAGCTCGATGGACTGGTTTACATGGAATTTGGAAATAAACTTAGGTGAGACCTAGGGTGTGTCCGTAAAGCCAGCTTATCCTTATGAATAGTAAAGAAAGGATCCTGCACTGACAGAGCCTGAATTTCACTGACCCGTCTTATGGATGTAATGGCTACTAAGAACGCAGTCTTATAGGTCAGGTGTTTGAGACTCGTTTTATGCATGGGCTCGAATGGGGGGCCCATGAGTTTAGATAGCACCACGTTCAGGTCCCATCCTGGTGGTGGGTTAGAAATAGGAGGGTGAAGTCTCTTTACTCCTTCCATGAAGGCCTCAACTACTGGTACTTTCCACCACAACACCTTGTTATGGGAAGTGGTGTATGCTGACAGGGCTGCCAGGTGTACCTTCAGTAAGCTAAAAACCAGCCCCGCATCCAGCAGGTGGAGCATGTAAGTAACAATAGTGGAAGGAGTGCAATCAACTGGGTTGACTTGCTTACTCTGGCACCAGATTACGAATCTCTTCCATTTGTCAAAATAGCAGTGCTTCGTGTTGGGCTTCCTAGCCTCTTTTAGGATATCCATACACCTCTGTGGTAATTTGAGATGTCCAAACTCTATGACCTCAGGAGCCATGCTGCCAGGTTCATTGAGTTGGGTTGAGGGTGCACTGTTTGACTTTGGTGCTGGGACAATAGGTTGTACCAGCTCGGAAGTCTGATGGGTTCGCACACTGCCAGTCTGCGTAAGTGTGGGAACCACGGTTGTCTCGCCCACATGGGAGCAACCAGGACGAACGTCATCGATTCTCTGTTCATCTTGTTGACCACCTTCCTGATTAGAGGAATTGGTGGAAAAGCGTACGCAAACATCCCTGACCAGTTCATCCACAGGGCGTTCCCCTGGGAGTCTGGTTGGGGGAACCTGGATGCGAATCCTGGGCATTGTCTGTTTTCGCTTGTGGCAAATAGGTCTATAGTGGGGAAACCCCACTGAGAGAAGATATCTTCTACGACTTCTCTGTGTAGACACCACTCGTGTTCCTCTGGGAGGGGGTCTCTGCTCAGAGCATCCGCTAGGAAATTGAGATCCCGTGGAACGTGTTGCGATGACAGGAAGATGTTCCGTCTGAGTGCTCATATCCAGATTTTCTGGGCAAGCTTGGACAGATTTGGCGAGCAAGTCCCTCCTTGTTTGTTCAGGTAGAACATGGCTGTAGTGCTGTCTGTCCGGATTTGCACTGACAGGTTTAAAAGGTAGGGTTCGAAAGCTTGGAGCGCTCTGAATACTGCCAGAAGCTCTAGCAGGTTGATGTGATTCTTGGCCACTGCGTGAGACCAGAGACCCTGAGCTGTGTGGTGGAGATGCTGAGCTCCCCACCCCATCAGGCATGCATCGGTTGTGACTACCGCCTGTATCTCAGGATCGTAAAAGGGTTTCCCCTTGGACAGATTCTCTCTTGTCCACCAGAGAAGGCTTTGTACCAGTGTTGGCGAAACAACCACGAGTTCGTCCCACTGACCACTTGCCTGAGACCACTGTTTCGTCAACCATTCCTGCATGGGACACATGCGCAGCTCGTAAGAATTGTTTGGATGTGCTTGGCACTAGACTTGACTTTTTCTCGTTTATTGAGAAGCCCAATTCGAAGAGGAGGTCGATAGTCCTTTGAATGTTTGTTCTGCAAATTACTGGGGTTTCCCCCTTGATGAGCCAGTCGTCCAGCTAAGGGTACACTGGGATTGCCTCCCTGCGTAGGTGTGCTGCCGCCACCGCCAGTACCTTGGTGAATACCCTTGGGGCCGAAGCTATCCCGAAGGGCAGTACCTTGAACTGATAGTGCCGACTGTCCACCTTGAAGCGCAAGTATTTTCTGTGCGCTGGGAACATGGAAATATGAAAATAGGCATCTTTCATGTCCAATGTTGCCATGTAATCCCCCTTTTTTAGGAGGGGGATTACCTCTTGGAGAGTTGTCATGCGAAACTTTTGGGGCTTGACATACTTGTTGGCAGGCCGTAAGTCCAATACTGGGCGCATTGTCAAATCTTTTTTTGGCACAAGGAAGTAAGTTGAATAAATACCCTTGTTTACCTGGTGTCCCGGGATGAGTTCTATCATGTCCTTTGCTAGCAGATTGACGATCTCTTCTAGGAGGATCTTCTGGTGTTCCAAAGAATGTATTTTTTGTCGTGGAGGATGGTCTCGGGGACGCTCTAGTAGTTCTATACAGTACCCTGCGGATACTGATGACAGCACCCATCTGTCTGATGTGATCCCTTCCCAAGCTTGGGTGAAGTTGGAAATGCGTCCCCCTACTGGGGTTGCGTGAGAAGGGACCCTGAACGGAGCATCACTGTTTCGGTGGAGGCGTGCCGCCTCCTTTATTGGGGCTGCCTCTACCTCTACCTCTACCACATCCTCTCTTATTACCCCTGCCGTAACCCTGGGTAGACTGCTGGTTATTATTGTTCCACTGTGTACCCTGCCCCTGGGAATAGTTGGAACCTCTCTGGGAATTTTGGCCGCGTGGGCGACGAAAATTGCCATTCCCTCTCTGATTCGGGGGTTTAGTGGTTAGCTGGCCTAGGGATTTGAGTGTTTCATACTCGTCCTTAGCATTCTTTAGTGCGTCCTCGACCGCCTTACCAAACAACAGATCCGGCTCCACCGGTTTGTCCAATAATGACGCTTGTGTTTCAGCCTTGAAACCAGACTGGCGTAGCCAAGCGTGTCTCTTAATAACAGTTCCTTCTGCTATTAATCTGCCAGCGTTATCCGCGGCATCAAAGGTTGCCTTTAAAATGCAACCGGACACGGCTCTTCCCTCCGCTGAAACTCGTGCCAATTGGCTGTTTAAGGGTTCTGGTGCGGAGTCTATGAGTGCCGCGACCTCTTCCCACTGATGGCAATTATAGCTGGCCAACAGGGTGGTGGAGTTGGCAATCCTTGCCTGGTAGGCGGAAGTGGAGGCCACTTTCCTGCCTAACCCATACAGTTTTTTGCTCTCCTTGTCGGGAGGAGCCTCGGACGATGATAAGGGTGTTCCAGCCCTCTTATGGGTGTTAGTAACAACCAGGGAGTCCGGCTTCAGATGCCCCCTTATATACAGTGAGTCTGATTGGGCCGCCTTGAAAAGTTTTTCAATCCTAGGGTTCACTGCTCTGGTGAGGTTAGGATTGAGGAGTGACGGGTCTAATCTTCTCTGAATAGATTTTAGGATAGGGATGGCCTGAGCAACAGGCCTCCTCTCCCCCACTAACTCTTCTGCAAAGTCTCATTCCTCTTGGGCACCCTGGGTGTCAATGTGGAAATGTTCGGCTGCCCGAGAAAGCACTTCATTCAGGAGCGGCTGGTTGTCAACAAGGGAGTCGGTAACCGGGGCCTCTCTTTCTACTGGGGAGTCTACCCTGTAGGGGTCTTCCTCCTCCTCATCTTGATCCTCATCATCCCCATAGTAGCCTGTCCCAGTTTGTTCCTCCACCATGCCCAAATCTGGATCCTCAACAAAGGATGTCTCTCCCTGATAATGAGAGTAGGGCTGGACGTAGAAGGGGTTTGAATTGAAGACCCTGTTGGTGTCTCAAAGTGGGACCTTGTTCTTGGAGGTACAGGATCCTTAGAGCTAGAGGGTGCTGACCCGTCGGGAGTATAAGCAAGAAAGTGCTCTGGGTTTTGTGCATAAAAATCTGCCAAAGATGACATTCTTGACATTACCCTATCTATGTCAACACTGGTCCATTCTCTGGAACTGGAATGACCCTTTCTGGGAGTTTTTCAAATTTATCCTGACTAGACTTGGTAGCCTGTGCAGGGGTTTTGGTGTTATCAGAAGACCTGGACTTGTCTTTCTGTTTTGGAAGAGTGGAGTGTTCTACGGGCTTGGAAGTGGGTAGAGACTGCTTCCTTTGTTGTTTCCCTCCCTCCCCGTGACTGGAGGAGTGTTTCCCGTGTGTTTTAGGGCCCTCTGAGCTTTTCGACGCCTGGCGTCGAGGTTCGGGGTCTTGACCCTATCCTTCGAGCGTGGAGGTAGGGGTTCGGGATCTGTAGTAATTGGGTCTGCGGGCGCCGACTCTTGGAGTGCGGCCTGAGGGTGGAAGTCGGCTTCGTCTTCCGACGATCGAGCTTCTGTGACCTTAGGGAGCGAGGCACTCTTGGCAATAGTGGACGTTTGCCTGGCGTCGTGCGGCGATCTAGATCAAGAGCGCCCAGAGGACGCCGATTCGGACCGTTCTCTACGTGCCTCTTTCCGAGAACTCGGCGTGCGCGTCGAGTCTCGGTTGGACTTTATGTGCTTTGTGGAAGTGTCATGGGAAGCGCTCGTGTCGCTGGGGGTGTTCCCCAGAGCCGGCCTGCCGGTCGACCTTCCGAGGTCAGGGACTTGCGCTCGGCTGTCTTTCGACGCCATAAAGCCCTCGCCGTCCGAAAGTACGGCGTGGCTGCCATCGCTGAAGGCGCCCTGCGCTGCCATGGCCTCTTGACGCCTGGCGTGGTGGGCCCAACGCTTGATTGAACGGTCCTTAAGTGTTTTAGGCTTAAACCTACTACAGGCTCTGCAATTTGCCTCGGGGTGGTCCCTCGGCAAACAGAGGTTGCACGTGCCGTGCCTGTCGACCCAAGGGTATTTGCGATTGCACTTGGGGCAGAATTGGAAAGGGGTACCCTCCATACGCACCTTGTGGCAGCGGGCTGGTAAATGTAGGAATATATAAGTGTATCTATATATTACAAGAGTGTAGAGTATGACCACCCCCCACTCTCCCTACTTGCAGGGCCGAGGCCAGCGGCCCAGGTCCGGCCCGGCCCGGCCCGAGACGGAAGCCTCGAGGCCCAAATCCGTCGTGCAGTCGACGGTCGAAATCCTCTCCGATCCGGCGTCGAGTGTAGAAATTCGGTATCTCGACGTTGGGGTGGAGAAAGGGGTAAAATTATCAATATTTTGCAAAATTATGGCTTAGGCCAGGGAACTCTGCGAAATGCTTCTGACCAGTATGGCGGAAAAAAACAATCTGAGGGTCCTAGACACGTGAGGGATCATGGGTACAGGGGACGTCACACTAGGGATAGTATTACTGGCACGCCCTGTGTCGACGCCCATTTTCGAGTTTCGAAAAACAAACTGTAATACTCCGCAGCTTCCACTAGATGTCGGCCTATGCACAGCATGTGATCTAAGCAGATTCCACAAGCCTCAGAAATGATATTATATTATATTATATATATTCACTCAACTAAGAAATACTCCCTTTGGGAATGTGAAAAACCGTACACTAGCAAAAAATAATTTTACTCTAATCTTAAAAGAATTGGGAGTAAAATGCCCTGGCTTAAATTCTTAATTATTGTAAGTATTCTGCCTACCCAGAAGACAGCTAACGATCTCGAGTGTTTAACAGATCTAACAGCCTATTGAAATGCTATTGGTTGCTTAAGGCACTCCTTAACATCCCAAAGAATCAAGCGGTTAAGAACCTCCTATCTGTTTAGATGGACCTTTAAATAGTGATACCTTTTGATACTTTTAGTTCCAGCCGAACGTTTGGCATAAATATGTTGGGGTGTGTCAGAGAAGTGAGAACACCATCCAAGAAAATGTTCAGTTTATATTCAACTACTGAACTCCATTAACCTAGCAACAGGTTATAGTAAGTGCAGCTACTGGTTCCATGACCAATATGCAAAGGAGTGGTGACAAGGGGAAAATCCTTTGTGCTCCCCTACCCAGTAGTACCTAACACAAAAGATATTGGCTGTGTCATGTATTGCTGGCTAAGAGTGCATGTCAGTAGAACGTTGAGTGCATGCAGCAATGAATGGTCAAGTGAGAAGAATGTCGGGTGTATCCTGTGAATGTGGTATTAGAGCACTGGGGAAGAGGGCAACCCAGGTGTTTTGAGCTCACACCCGAGTTACGTGCGTGATATGAAGCATACGGTAAGGGATGAGAACAACTTTTATGGACCTTTTCTCTAGGCCTGTAATGCCATAATAATATGCCAAAAATCCCAAACCCTGGTCAAAAGCAAACGAAAACAGTTGGAAAGGTGCCTTGGAGGAAGCGTTGTTCAGGTGGAAAATTAGTTAAGTAAGACAGAGAGCATTGATCCAAAATGATGGGCGAGAAACAGCAGGCTTTCCAACAGTGGTTAAAGCTCTCTGTTGACACAATCACATTTCAATGTTATAATTAAGCGCTAGAGTTTGTGCCGGAGGGCTCCATTTAGTTGTATGGGATGGCTACCCAAGTTAGGGGTCCAGAGCCGAAGGTGAGGGCCTGCAATGAAGGCAAAGGTCACCTAGCACACAACAGAGTACAATGGAAAGAGATTGAATCTTATTAGAACTTGTACAGGGGAAAAAAGGGCAGGCTCAGCCCAAAGCTGACTGTTAACGAAGCTTGTTCATGTATACTTGGCGGGTGCTTAGTGAATACATGTCGCCTTTACAGGTGGGTGAGCCTTCATTCTAAGCTGGCTAATTGGCTAGAAGCTGTGAGAAGAACAAAGGACACACACAGAATACTGGATTCTACAGTGGTTAGAGTCTGCATTCTGATTATCTAAAGAGAAGAAAACGTGTGCTAACTAGGCTGTGCTCTGGACTCTAACTTGGGCCCGCCAAGAGCTGTTACCAGCTGGTAAAGCCCCCCTTCTCAGTGTATGAAGCTATTAGTATCCTGGAAATGTGAGCAAGGTTGCTAACCCTATTTCTTTTACGAGAGTTCAGCTTCTGGCGTACCCAATTTCCTTAACATTACAAAATATTAAAAACACTAAACAAGATGACCGTCACAGACATAAAAACCGAATCCCTCTTCTATATCTTTAATGCTTCAGCAATGAAGGACGGGCCAGTGAGGGACGATAACGTCTGGTTAGAGGGTCAGTGGGTGAAAGATGCCAGGGAGAAGGGTACCAGAGGTCAGGTGTGAGGGTATGAAGAGCGTTTGGGGGGGCAGGTGTGACCATGGGACAGTGGGATGGGGGCTGGCAAAAAAAGAAATGGAGGCCTGGTGGATGCGTGCTCAACAACATAGTAAAACCTGTCGGGAGTGTAGGGGACAGTACAATTCTGTCTGGCGTACAAGGCACAGCCTGGGGACATTACCACTGAAACAATCCACTGGAACCATAAAAAAGCTGCAGGTCGCCTTCCTCAAGTGCAAACGCCCATACACATTTATATTGTAAAACACCAAATTATGCTGTTTGTGCATGCACAGTGCCACTCTAATTTAAAGTTTGTTCACAAACTGCAAAATCTGCTATTTAAATGCATCTTAGGTGGCTGGTGGCGCCCCAGCTACAGTGGCCAATGGCCATGTCTGCAAACCATGGCCATTGGCCACTTCGGGTAGCTTCCGGGAAGCCCAGGGTAAAGTTACCCTTGGGGGTGGCGGGGCATAACAGAAAGCCACCCCAGTGGCCAATACTGAATCGCTGAAAGCTGGGATGATGAGCTGGGCAATGGTCAATGCCAGTGGCTACTCCAGCTGGCTTTGGATGACACAAGGCCATGGCCAGATACCTGGGGGGAGAAGAGCGTGAGGATTGTGTGTGCTGGTGGCCATGTCCAGTGGGCACTCTGGGTGGCTAGAGGTGGCCGGGGCATGGGCAAATACTGTGCCCCAGGCTATCTGACCAAAGGCCACTATGGGTGGGTTCAGGTAACTCAGGGCAAAGGGGACTGTCTATATCCATTTCGAATGGAGCACAGAGGTCGTTGAACTGCTGAAGGGTTTGCAGATTTGCCTAGCAAAATTATGGACACCCCAGAATTGGATGCGAAGATGGTCACATTTGTAATAAAGGCGACTAAGGATCTCAGACGACAGGCGGACCGCGCCTCCAAGAATTGCCAGGACAAGGTTCTGGATATAGCCAGACCCCTGGCAAATTATGGACCTGTTGGAGATTGCCAGGGATACATGAGAGCCCATAGAGGCGGCTACACTAGCGAGCTCGGTGCTGCGCTCTGTCGTCGGAGAGGCGGCGCAGCCTGATACTTAAAATAGACAGCAAGCTGGGAGATCTGTTGAATTGCGAGTCTGGCGAAGCGGCGCAAGGTCACCTATTTGGGGACGCTTTTGCTAAGGAAATGACTCGGTTTGTAGGGGCCTAGACCGTGCTGAATAAGGCGCAAACGTCTATTCGCAAAATATTTCCATGATGTGTTTTTGCAGGGACCTGTCGGCATAGGCGCCGGCCGACCGGTCGCTTCTGCTTCACGAGGAGGCCCCAAGGCCCTAGGGCCCAATACTGGGAAAGAGGGAGAGGACCCCATGGGCAGAGAGGCCATGGCAGATACAGACAACAGAGGGACAGCAGCGGTAAGCGCACAGGGCGAGAGTTATCCTAAAGTGGGAGGAAGGGCGCTGTTGTGTATAAGCAAATGGCAGGAGCTATCAAACGATGCTTGGATCTTGCAGACCGTGATGGGGTTCAAGATAGAGTTTGTGTGCTCCCATCAGCAAGATAGGTTGCCAGTGAAGCTCAAAATGGTGTAGGAAGAGGGAGTCCTCGTGGACAGGGAACTAAGGGACCTGGTAGCAAAAGTGGCGATAGACCGAATATTAGTAGAGCGAGCAGGGTTCTACAGCAACATGTTCCTGGTGCACAGGAAAGGAAAAGTGAGGCCAGTAATCATGCCGAAGGATCTTAACAGTTGATTGGTCTATCAGCTCTTCACGATGGAGGGCATACACCTCCTCAGAGACATCCTGCGCAAAGCAGTCTGGCTGGGTAAAATAGACTTGAAGGATGCATATCGCACCATCCCAGTCGCGCCACAGTGCAGGAATTTCCTCTGGTTTCTGTGGAATGGCCCGAGCGGGCTCTTTGCTTGTCTACCATTCGGACTAGCATCAGTCCCCATGGCGATTACCAAGGTCATGCGGCCAGTGGCGGAAGACATCAGGGACAAAGGGATTAGGATCATTGTCTACCTGGATGACATTCTGATCCTAACACAGGACAGATCAGCCTTGGCAGCGCAGGTTCAGTGGGTGTGTTCTCTACTGACTTCATTGTGTTTCCTAGTGAACAGGGAGAGGTCAGAGTTTGTGCCGAGACAGAGGATGGAGTTCTTGGGGTTCATAATAGACAACAGAAGGCCACGCTATCGCTGCCCTTGCAGAAGATGAGAACAACAAAGAAGGAATCGACGGTGGCACTTCTGAAGACCCATATTTCGCTTCGCAGTCTTGCCAGGATAGTGGGTCTTTTAGCGTTGTCGATTCAGGCAATATTCCCCGGGCCCCTTCATTACAGGGCGCTGCAAAGACTCAAGGTCAGACAGTTGCAGGGAGGGGTGCGGTACCTGCTAGACAAAGACGGAACAGTAGAGCTCAAATGGTGGCTGCAGAATATGGAAGCCTGGAATGACAGGGCCATATTCGGAGACATGCCAGAGTTGGTGACAGTGTCGGATGCCAGAAGAGCAGGCTGGGGTTCAAGGTGCCAAAGTCTGCAGACAGGGGGAAAGTGGTCCTGGCAAGAGTTGCACGCTATCCATGCAAGGTGTACTTGTTGGGTTTTCGTTGCACTATTGAAGAGAGTGACGGATACCTGTGTTTGACCCGTGGGGTGTTAAAACTGGAATTGACATCACATTGACAGTGATTTTCCACCTTATATGTGTGAAATACTAAATTCCACCACAACAAGTGCTTCTCATAAGTTTGTCTCCTATTGAATGGGACAGTCAAATAATTTCTTCACTACATGGGCATTTGCTGTGCATAAAAAGTAGAAAGTACGCTTTATGTGAACTACACCCAAGATACAAGAATCAGGAACCCATTAAAGATTTACAGAGTACAGCCCCTGTTGAATGTCCGACCTATTTGGTGTCAGGGACAGAAACATGTCAGGCTTTATACATCTGGATACATAAATTGGATCAATGTGCAATTATTTGTTTGTCCTATTGTGTCTTTGTATGTTTTTTTAACGACTTTTGTGTCAGTAATGTGTAGATTTATCTTATGCTCTTATTTTTGTTTTTGTAAACTAGTTTGTGGGTGTCCTTAGACAAATGTTTTTATAGTAATGTTTTAGATTTGTACTATGTTGAATCTAGATTATAAATGAAATACAAATTGAATATGAGATTTTAGGTACTGACTACTGGGTCATTTTTTCAGGACTGAACAGTACAAAAGGAAGATGAGTTAGTCACTATAAGGTTTCAAAACTGTTAGTTCCTATTCCTTCTTTTTGCATATATATTCTGTCTGCTTCAGACAGTAGAGATAGGTCTCCCTAGTGGGAGTGCATTTTTTGGGGTTTCTTTGCCTGTATTATATTGACAAGAGTTGCAGATGCACATAAACTGTTTGGAGCATTTGGCGGGCTCATTCGCAGTAAAAGCGTTCGTCAAAGAAAGAGTATGCTGCTGCATTCTGTTGAAGATGAACAACATCTCAGCAGTAAGTTACATAAATAAGTTGGGGGGAAAGCGATCTAAAATGCAGTAGAGCTAGCGAAAGACTTCTGGCATTACTGCCTATAGAAGAGGATATCGATAACAGCAGAGTACCTTCCGGAGAAGCAGAACTTAATCGCGGATTGGAACTCCAGGTATCTGGAGGACGTGAGTGACTGAAGGTTGAACAGACCAGTGTTCTTACAAATACAGGAGCTCTGGGGACAAGTAGAGACAGACCTTTATGCCTCCAGGTTGACGCAGACACCCAGATATTTCAGCTGGCTAGATCTAGGGGCGTTAGGAACGGATGTGTTACTCCACGACTGGTCAGGAGAACTGCACTATGCATTTCCCCCGTTCATCATGCTGACGAGGATCCTGGCGAAAGTGCGCAGGGAGCAAGCGGAGTTGGTGATAGTTTGTCCATTGTGGAAGTCGCAAGCGTGGTTTCGGATTCTGATGGAACTTTCTTTGGATTTTCCGAGAGTGATTCCATCTCAATCAGACCGGCTTACTGACCCGGGTGGTCAGGCACATCTGCTAGTATAAGCGGGGACACTGAGGCTATTAGCGTGCAGAGTTTCAGGCAGCGCTGGTCCTTACCTGGCCTTTTGGCGATCGCTGCCGACTGCATATGAGATTCCTGGGCACCTTCCACCATTAGGAGCTATGACACCGCTTGGGCCAAGTGGGAAGAGCGTTGCTCGACACAGTGTGCTCATCCCATTTCAGCCTTTTTAGTGTACGTCCTGAATTTCTTAGCAAGCTTACTGCAGGATGGTAGAGCTTTCCACACCATAGGAGTGTATAGGTCAGCTATTTTCCGCAGGTCATGAGAGATATGATGGAGCGCCAATAGGAGAACACCCAGCGGTAGTTAGGCTATTACGAGGTATCAAGATGTGAAGACTGCCCATGGCCAGATATTCAGTACTTTGGGACGTGGAGGTGGTTTTCTGCCTATTTAAGCAGTGGCTGGCGAATTAATCCTTATCTATGTAACGTCTCTCTAGTAAGTTGGAGATGGAATAAGTTACTTACCTGTAACTGTTGTTCTCCAGCATGGGTCTGGCATGGATTCACATGCTCATGAATATAAGAATACATAGCAGTACACATGCACAACCACGGGAGGTGGCAAGGCTCAACATTAAGCATTACATAAAACTCAACATTAAGCATCTCTTACCTCCCCACCAGGCTCACCTTAAGCGAACAGGTTGCGCAGCACTGCCTGGCCGACTCTGGACTCCTCCCTGGAATCCCGGTCGATGCAGTAGAATCTCGTGAAAGTGTGCGTCGACCTCCACGTAGCAGCCCTGCAGATGTCCAGCAGGGGCACACCAGACAAGAACGCCGTGGTAGCAGCGATCGCTCTGGTCGAATGGGCTCTCGGACGGCCGATGACAATGCATGATTCAGCCGGAGAGCCATCTGGAAATGAAAGCCTTCGAGAGAGCCTTCCCTTGGTTCACAGGTCCAAAGTTCACAAACAGCTGTGATGTCTTCCGAAAACTCTGTGTTCGGTCCACATAGAACTTCAGCGCTCTAGCCACATCCAGCGAGTGCAAAGTCCTCTCGGCCGGAGACGAAGGCGACAGGAAGAAAACAGGTAGCACCAAGTGCTCGTTGAGGTGGAAGTCCGACGGCACCTTGGGCATAAACGAGGGGTGCGTCCTCAGCACCATCCTCGTGTCGTGAAAAGTCAAGTATGGAGGCTTGCAGGATAGGGCCTGGATCTCTCCCACTCGCCGTGCGGAGGTGATGGCCACAAGAAACGCAGTCTTCCACGACAGGAATTTCAGCGGCACCGAATGCAGGGGCTCGAATGGCGCACCCATGTGCCTGGTCAGCACCACGTTGAGCTCCCACGCCGGGGCAGGGGCCTTCACCAGCGGGAACGATCGGAACAGTCCCTTCATAAATTCCTTCACCAGGCGATGGGACCACAAGGACGCCTGTCCTGTGGTTCTGGTGTATCGGGAGATAGCAGCCAGATGTATCTTGATGGAGGCGTGAGCCAGTCCAGCCTTGGCCAGCGACAGTAGGTACGGCAGCACTTGAAGGGCTGTAATCCATAGAGGGTTAATCTTCTGTGCACGGCACCAGACAGAGAACCTCTTCCACTTATGTCCGTAGCACTTGAGAGTTGAGGACGCCCTGGCTTTTGCAAGGACCTCTCTGCAGTCAGCCGGGATATCTTACCCTCCAAACTCTAGCGCTGCAGGAGCCAGGCCTGTAAGTTCAGCGACTCCGGGCCGTGATGAAGTATGGCGCCTCCTTCTCTGGAGAGAAGATCCGCGTCCGCCGGCAGCTTCACTGGTGGGGACGCTGACAAGTCCAGAAGGTCCAGGAACCAGATCTGCCTCGGCCACGCCGGTGCGACCAGGATCATCCTGCACCGGGACCTCTTGAGCTGGTTGACGAGTCGGAGCAGCAAGGGCAACGGAGGGAATGCATAAAGGAACAGGTCTTCCCAGGGGAACGAAAAAGCACCGCCCATGCTCCTCGGCTGGGGAAACCTGCTGGCGAACCTCTGGCACTTGGGAGTTCATCGCTGTCGCGAACAGGTCGATCTGGGGTTTTTCCCATCGTCGGAAGAGTCGATCCACTTGATCCCGACGTAGTTCCCACTCGTGGCACGAGTGCAGCTCCCTGCTGAGTGAGTCGGCGATGGTGTTTTTTATCCCTGCCAGATGAAAGGGCACCAGAAACATCCCTTGGGTGACGGCCCAATGCCACAGATCCTGGGCTTCCTTGGAGAGGGCTGGGGATCTGGTTCCTCCCTGCTTCCGGATGTAGAACATTGTGGTGGTGTTGTCGGTGAAGATTCTCACCACCTTGCCCTTGAGGGATTGGGGAGAAAGGACCTGAGGGCCCAGAACACTGCACGGAGCTCCAGGATGTTGATATGGAGCGTCTTCTCCTCCGGGAGCAAAGGCCTCTCGCGTGAAGTTCTCCGGTGTGCGCTCCCCACCCTTCCAGGGAGGCAACCGTCGTCACCGCTATCTGGTGGGATGGGGTCTGAAAGTCTGTGCCCACCGTCAGATGAGCGCGGGGGCCCCACCACCGGATCACTCGTCGGAAGGTCTCTTTGAGCGGGATCCTGTCCTCGAAGCTACCCATCGATTGGATCCAGCGGGAGTCTAGGAACTCTTGCAGAGGGCGCATCCGAAGCCTGCACAGGCGCATGAGATATATGCGGGCGGACATAATGCCGAGGAGGGACTTGATGGACCTCACCCTGGCCACGTCAGTGGCCAGCAGGCACTGAACCTTGCCCAGGATGGCCTTCGTCCTTTCTTCCGACGGTGAGGCCAGGCGCGCCACTGTGTCGAGCTTTGCTCCCAGAAACAGTGCGACTTGCGACGGAACCAGGTGGGAATTGGGAAAGTTGATGGTGAATCCCAGGTCCGAGAGCAGCTGGACGGTCTTTGCTGTGTGATCCACAGCGAGCTCCCTTGTCCCTGCTCGGATGAGCCAGTCGTCCAGGTAGGGGTAGACGTGGATCCCCTGCAGGCGCAGCCGCGCTGCCACCGGTGCGAGGCACTTGGTGAACACCCTGGGTGCCGACTTCAATCCGAACGGGAGGGCCTTGAAATGGTAGCGCCGTCCCTGGACCACAAACCTGAGGAACTTTCGGTGACCTTTCAGAATGGGGATGTGGAAGTACGCATCCTCCAAATCCAACGACGACAGGAAATTGCCCTCCTCCAGCTGTCCCAGCACGTGCTGGAGGGTGACCATCCGGAATTTCTGTGCCTTGATGTATTTGTTCAGCCGTCGCAGGTTCAGGATGGGGCGCCATCCTCCTATCTTCTTTTTTACTAGGAAGTACCTTGTGTATACTCCGGAGCCTCTTCGGGACGAGCTCGATGGCACCTTTTCTGAGCAACGCCCACACCTCCAAGAGTGGTTGAGGGACGTGATTTTCCTTCCTGACCACGGGTGGAATGCGGGGGCACTTTTTTAGAAATTCGAGGGCGTGCCCCTGGACCAGGGCGTCCAGCACCCAAGGGTCGGTGGAGATGGCTCCCACACGCTAACGAACTTCGCCAGCCGGCCTCCCACCGGGGTGCTTCAGTGGGGGCCCGACCCCACTGTCGGTTCAATCTTGCTTGGCGGACGCCTTGCCGTCTTGGCCTCCCTGGCGACGACGGCAGGGTCCCTCCGACTTGCCTCGTCCTCTATAGGCTTCCTGCGACAAGGAGGGGGCCGCTTGGCGGTACGTAGAGGAGCCACTGCCGAATCCCTGGGAGGCACTCTGCTTGCCTCCGGCGCTCCGAAAGGATGGCCTCCGTTGCCGGAGGATGCCTAGGGCCCTAGCAGTCTCTGTGTCCATCTTGATGGCTTGGAGGGACTCATCAACCGTTTTCCCAAACAGATTGTTCTCGTCGAACGGCATGTCCAGCACCTTGTCTTGCACATCCTACATTGGACGTTAAAGCATTATATACTTCAATACAACATAAATGGGCAATAGCAACAATAGACTACACTTTCAGAAACGACTCCGCTTCATTTTTTCAACAGATACAAATGTTAAAAGAAATGTTAAAACTAGCATTGGATTCCAACATGTTCACTTTCGATAATAAGACATACCAACAAAAGAAAGGGGTTGCCATGGGGACCAAATTCGCCCCGGCATTATCTAATTTATTCATGGGCTTGTTGGAAGAAGAGGTTGTGTACCAAGATCCAGACTATGGTACCAGAATTAATTTGTGGAAAAGATATATTGACGATATTCTACTTATCTGGGAAGGACCTGAAGACCTTTTTTTCAGAATTTACTAACAGGTTGAATCAAAATCACTTTGAAATTGAATTCACAGGTGATTGCAATACCAGACAAATTCATTTTTTAGACCTCACAATCAGTGTCATCAACCGTCAGCTTGAAACACAGACATTTAGAAAACTGACAGAGGTCAACTCATTATTATATGCGACAAGTTGTCACAAGAAAACAACCATCATGAACATACCACTAGGCGAGTATGTACGAGCAAAGCGTAATTGCCAAGACGAGAAGAGCTTTGAACAGGAGTGTAAACTATTGAAAATTCGTTTTATGAATAGAGGATACCCAATGTCAAGTGTAAAGAAGGCCTATGCGAAAATAAAAAAACTCAAACAAGAAGATAATTTGATGAAGAAAAGTAAACCAACAAATTCAGAACTAGTGGAAGTACGGTTTATTACACAATTCAATAAAGATTATGGAACAATTCAAAAAGCTTTAAACAAACATTGGTATCTATTGAAGTTGGATGAGCATATAAGTAAATTTGTGGGGGATAAACCATCATTGATTTTCAAAAGAGCGAATACACTCAAATCACTAATAAGTCCATCATTACTACCAGAATACACTCAAATCACTAATAAGTCCATCATTACTACCAGACATTAAAGAACCCAAGGCACATACCTGGCTCATGAAAGAAGATATGGGATTTAGAAAATGTGGGTATTGCACTATGTGTAAATTTGCCAGTGATGGAACACAATAATTCAAGGACCAAAATGGGAAATCTGTGAGAATCAAGCAAGCAATAAATTGCAGGACTAAGTATGTTGTGTACAGCATTTGCTGTGTTTGCAATAAAATCTACATAGGCAGCACGAAAAGAGAACTCAGAACAAGAATCCGAGAGCATCTCAGCAAAATAGGGAGTCAAGATCCAACCTTGCCATTGGCAGTGCATTGGCAGAGCTCACACCAAATGGATGATAAAAACAAATAAAATGTGTTGGACTGCAACATGTCACCCTGTCCAAAAGGGGCAGGGATAGGATAAGAGCTTTACGGCAAGCTGAAGCAAGACTCATTTGTCACTTTGACACTACAGCAACAGGCCTAAACAAAGACACTGAAATGCTGTTTGTGGAATATGAATTTAGAGACATATGTGACTATTTAGCCAACAGCTTTAAGTATTGTACTTATTTGGACAATTTATGTATGACTAGGAAATGAGTACCTTTGTGAATTGGTATCCCATATAATATGAACTTTAAAGCTTTAATGCCAATTAATCTGTTGATATAACTGACGTCACAAGAGATACGAGTTGAAATATATATAGTTCATTGTGAAATGTGAGGTAAACTTAGAATAATAGATCCAGATTGACTTATCAAGCATCAGTCCAAAAATTTTATTGTGGGATTGCAACCGGGATAGTAAATTTACATCGTGTTACATAATATTCACTTAAAAATTAGGATGTACAATAATGCGGGATACATAATGATTAAATTATAATATTTAAAATATATACAAAATAACATCTTTTAATACGCTCGTATTTAGCCTCGGAACATACTCACCAAAAGTAAGTACATGGTCACCATAGCAATGCTTTGAATACGCAGTAAACAAAAGGGAGGAGAGGACTCCTTGTCGTCATGGAAACCCCTTAAAAAAGGGATTCCAAGATGGTGACGGAGTTTCCAATAACATTGTACAAAACCGCGGGATACATAATGATTAAATTATAATAATTAAAAACATATACAAAATAGCATTTATCTATACGTTTGTATTTAGTCTAAGAATACATTCACTAAAAGAAAGTGCATGGTCACCATAGCAATGCTTAGAATACGAAGTAAACAAAATGGAGGAGAGGACCGTCATGGAAACCACTATAAAAAGGGATTCCAAGATGGCGACGGCATTCTCAACAATGTACTACACACCAGCGCGAGTGAATTAGAAGTCAGAAGGTAAGCGAACGCGGTTTACAGTTAATTTGATTGTTTTTCAGACAAAAATGAGTAGTCAGCATGTTATGGCACGATTTGGGTAATAGTCCTGGTACTTAGGTTAAACATATGAGTGACCATAGGTAATATCACAGATACTCAATGAAGTCTAAACAAGCAATAATTTTTCGTTTTGATTGGAAATAAGGGTACTAAATATATTTTACTATATGCAATTGGCAAGGAAGAAGTATGGGATTGAGCCCAATATAACTAAAACCAGAGCAACACAATCAGTGGATATATTTTGAATCTCTGAGTAAGTCACTATGTATTAAAGTAAGAAATAGATTTAACTCTAATTAGATAATATTTCGCAATCATTGCTAACAACCTTATATTTTTCTCTCTCCATTTTATTTGTTTTGGTTCATGTATATTTGAATCGTTTATGTTCCTGTTTGTTTCATTCCCCGTTTACCTACCTTCCCTCTCCCTCATGTTTGGCATATTTTATTTGCAAAAATGTTTTTGTTTCATGACCTATACAATCCTCCCCTTTACCCATCCCTAATATCTGTCAAATTGAAATGTACAATAATATATGTGGATATATATACTTGGTTTACCAATTGATTAATGTGGGGGATTATTAATTGGGGAATGTTTGGATTGACTTTTTAATTCTTTAATTATTTGAATTTTTGATGAAATACGTTTTTTTTTATTGCTATACGAACAGAGTGCATTCAAGTAGCCCAGATTCGAGAAAGGCTCTATTGAGCCGAAACATGTGTTATCATAGAGGGCGTTTTGAATTATTTTTGACTTAATAAAATACAACAAAACCAACAAAAATAAATTGGCGCAGAGTCACAGAGTTATTTCCATGTACAAGTCGCAAAGCACTTCCATTTGTGTCCGTAGCACTTCAAAGTAGATGATGCTCTGGCCTTGGAGAGTACCTCGTTGCAGTCCACCGGAAGATCGTAGCCACCGAACTCTAACGCTGCAGGAGCTAGTCCTTCAGGTTTGGAGACCCTGGGTTGTGGTTCAGAATTGCACCTTCTTCACTGGCTAGAAGATCTGTGACAACTGGCAGCTTGACTGGAGGGGACGCTGATATGCTGAGAATGTCAGGGTATCAGATCTGCCTCGGCCACGCGGTGTGACGAGGATTCTCCTGAACCGGTACCGTCTGAGTTGATTGATAACTCAAAGAAATAACGGCAATGGAGGGAAAGCATTCAGAGACAGGCCTTCCCAAGGGAATGAGAAGGTTTCCTCCATGCTCCATGGCTGGGGGAATCTGCTAGCGAAACTCCGGCACTTGGTGTTCATCGCCATCGCAAACAGATCGATCTGGGGACTGCCCCATCTGAAGAAAAGGTTGTTCACTTGAGATTGTGCCTAAGCTCCCACTCCTGCCAGGGGAAACGGAATGAGCAACATCTCCTGGGCGACAGTCCAGTGCCACAAGTCCTGTGGCTCTTGGGAGAGCGCTGGGGATCCGGTGCCCCCGTTTCCAGAAGTAAAACATTGTGGTGGTATTGTCCGTGAAGACCCTCACCACCTTGCCCTTGAGGGACGGCAGAAAGGACTTGAGGGCCCAAAACACTGCCCGTAGTTCCAGAACGTTGATGTGCAGCGTCTTCTCCTCCGGCAGCCACAGGCATCTGGCGTGAAGACGTCCGGTGTGGGCTCCCCATCCTTCCAGGGAAGCGTCTGTCTCCTGGTACGGGAGGCTCTGGAAAACCATGCCTCCGGCGATATTGGAGTGCACGCCCCACCACCTTATTGCTCGACGGAACTCCTCATCGAGCGTGATCCTGTCCTGGAAGCCCCCGGGCACCTGGACTCAACGGGCGTCGAGGAATTCCTGTAGCGGGCGCATCCGCAACCTGCAGAGCCGAATCAGGTATATGCATGACGACATCATGCCGAGTAGAGACTTGATGGTCCTCACTGTGGCAACCTTCAGTGCCAACAGCCGTTGCTCTTTGCCCAAGATGGCCGATATCCTCTCCTCCGATGGTGAAGGGAGGCCACAACCATCTCGATGGATGAGGATGATTTGGCCTGGACTACCTGGGTCTTCACAGGCAAGTCGGCCATCTTGGTCTACTCCTTCACGGGCAGATTGGACGCCTTGTCTTGCTTGGCTTTCTCCTTCACAGGCGGTTCGGACACCTTACCCTCTTTGGGCTTATCCGGCATCTCCCGTAGCTTCGCTGGGCTAGCTGACTTCCTCTTGGATGAAGAGCTAGAACGGTGGCTGGAGATCGAGGCAGATGGAGACGATGAGTGCGCCCTGACCGTCGGGGGACCCGCTGGAGCGGCGACCCCGACGGAAGCAGACTTGCGGTGCTTGGCCCTGTGTTGGGCCCCACGGATGGAGCGCCCTCAAAGGACTTAGACGCCTTCTCAGGTTGGCTGGATCTAGAAAAGGCATGCCCTTGAGAACAACCCGGTGTAAAGGCTCTGGTCTGGAGATGTCGATCCTTCATCGTGCGCTTGGTGAAGCCACGGCAGATCTCACAATCTTCTTCCTTATGTGCCGGGTGTAGACAATACAGGCACTGGGAATGCTTGTCGTCCGAATAAACATTCTGCAAACTGAAGCTGGTGCACAGCTTGAAGAGCGAAGCTCCATCCTTCTTCTCTGACATGGTCTGGCACGGTGTAGGCCTGAACAACTTCTCGAAGCTTCCAAGAAGAACACTCGACGATTTCTGCCCTTGAGGGGATGAAAGATACCAGAAAACGGGTCCCCGTTAATCTGAAGAATAAGCGATGAAGCACACAGGCTCAATTGACCGAAAAATTGAATTTTCCTATCACAAAAGTGAGAAAAAACGCAGGAAAGCTTGAAGAGCAAAACCTGAGGACTCCCAACACCTGAACGTGCAGTAAAAATCTTAAGATGGCTGCCAGAGGAGGGAGTTAGGTAGAGGGCAGTCATTGGCTGGTGGCAGTATGACGCAGAGCACAGTGATTGGTTTACAGGAAAACACAGTTTAGAAACAAAACTGAAACTGTTTTCTCTTTTACCGAGGATTCCCAGCCTGACGACGGGAAATTCATGAGCATGTGAATCCATGCCAGACCCTATGCTGGAGAACTTAGGTTTAGGTTTAGATTAGGCGTTTCTCTCACTCATTTTTACAGTTTAATAAACACCCTTGAACTGAGATCACTTGTATCTGTCCTACTTTGATACCTTACAACCCCAAAGGCTGTGTGTGTATTTAGCTAAGGCACTTGTAACATTGGCTGACTTCACTGAGCATCCATGCTTCCTGCACTGAGCATCCTCTTAACCAATGCATCAATCTTACTGTCTTCCTTGTCAGCAGGACTTGAAGGGTAAGCTGCAGACTTAGATGATCTTAACCAATGCATCAATCTTACTGTCTTCCTTGTCAGCAGGACTTGAAGGGTAAACTGCAGACTTAGATGATACCGTTCCCGCTTGAACAACCAAGCGCTCTGGTGTAGGATGTCTGTTAATGAAAGGAGGGTCTACAGAAGCTGGCCTGTACTTCTTAGTCAACAGTGTCACAGGTGGTACTGAATTTGGCTTCAGCCAATTTTCTATGATTCTTACTCGTAAAGCAGCATGAATAAAGAGTACAGCTTCCTATACTGGATCACAATCTAAGATATCTGTAAGGTCATCAGTTTTCATAACAGATGCAGGTTTTGACCACCCCAGATATTCAGCAACTTTACGTATTAATGACCTGTAGGAAGTATCCAGCCATCTCTGCATTCCCAAAGTCAGTTTCAGGAGATATCTCCCAACTGCTGGTCTCCTCAAGTGTCTCCACCAGATTTTACATCTTGGATTCCAGAGGTATAAGCTCTTCTGGGACATTTGGTGTTCCAAACTCATGTCCAAAGGAGCTTGATCCTCCTCATCTTCCTCGAAGATGGAACCCACAGACCTTAAGAAATCAGGCCAATACAGGGGTTTGTGCGACTTGGTCGGGTCCACAACAGTTTTTTTTTAACAACTTTATTTATTACGGTTACAGAGTTTACTGTGCTTTATATTTGTTATTGTGACTCCCTTTACAGTTAATATGCATGCGGCTTGATCAGTACCCCCTCCCAGTAATCCCTCCCCCACCACCCCCTTAGTCTGCGATGCTCTGATGGGTTGGAGACCCGTCAGGGCTTTGGGAGCCCAGAAAGTTCGATACCAGGCAGGGTTGAAATGTTAACGCCGGGAATCGGGAATGATAGTCCAGTACTGGGGCCCAGCAGTTGGTGAAGAGGTGGAGAGACCCCTCCTTAGCCGCTGTGACCTTCTCCGCCACCAAGATCTCCCAAACCTTTATCCACCAGAGGGCCAAAGGAGGACCCTCCTGCGCTTTCCACTTCCGCGCCACTGTGATCATGGCTGCTAGCAGTAGGTGTGTAAGCAGTTTGGCAGATCGACCTGTTTTGGGATAGCAGTCTGGGCTCGCCACCCCGAGAAGGATCACCTCCGGGTCCATCAGTAGTTTGCGCTGGGTGATGTCCTCAACGATCCGCAGAACCTCCCTCCAGAAGGACTGCACTGCAGGGCATCCCCACCACATGTGGAAAAAGGATCCCCGCTCGCTGCACCGTCTCCAGCAGCACGGGGCTATATCAGCGTTGCAATGGTTCAGGCGAACTGGGGAGTAGTACCAGTGGTGGAGGAGCTTTAGGGCACATTCCTTGTTTGTAACACATCTGGATGTCGAGTTGATCCTGGACCATATCTCCACCCATGTCTGGTCTTCTATGGGGTGTCCCAGGTCTGCCTCCCATCTGGGCATGTATGGAGGTCTAACTTTGAGCATGTCCTCCTGGAGGAGGCGATGGGCCTCATTACACGGAAGGCGGTAAGGGTTAATGGTCACCGGTAATGCTACCGGTGACCGTTAACACTTACCGCCTTATTACGAGGTCCCTTTGCGGGTTGGTACTTTAACGCCTGCTTTTAGCAACCCGCAAAGGGACGAACCCGAACCCGCAAAGGGACGTTGGTGCTAATTACGATACCGCAATTTGCGGTACCGTAATTAGCGCCTTCCCCATCCCCATTAATGGGAATGGGGAAGGGCCTTGGTGAA
Organism: Ambystoma mexicanum; assembly: GCF_040938575.1. Lineage (NCBI taxonomy): Eukaryota > Metazoa > Chordata > Amphibia > Caudata > Ambystomatidae > Ambystoma > Ambystoma mexicanum. The sequence continues at coordinate 1,462,758,364 of NC_090923.1, read as the reverse complement.
TGGGGAATTACCGCCCCCGCTCACCTTGGAGTGAGGCGGTAATTCCGCCATCCACCAAGGCGGACACGGTAAAATACCGGCAGCAACCATGGCGCTAATAGCGCCATGGTTACCGCCTACTGTGTAATAAGGCCCGATATATTTTAGGGATCCGACCCCCGCCTGTGTCTTCCCCCTCGCCTGTTCAAGTGGGTCAAGGTCCCGGGTGGCTCCCAGACACACTGTGGGCTGCGAGATCCAGTGGCGCAGTTGGACGTATGCAAACCTCTCTCTTTCCATCAGCTGAAAGCGATCTTTGCATTCCTTGAAGTTGAGCGGGTAGTTGCCCTTGTAGAGTTGGAAGAGGGATCTGAGGCCCTCTGCGGTCCATCGGCTAAAGCGAGCTGCCTCCATTCCTGGCCTGACGTCAGGGTTCCAGATGACCGGGGAGAGCGGGCTCAGGCTGCTGGGCATCTTCCTCCTCCACCGGGCCCACGCCCATGCCACAAGGGTCGCCTGGGTGGACGATAACATCTGTGGTCCGTGGCTCTGGTGCGGCCCTGGGATATGTAGTAGGGAGTATAGTTGTGGCCGGCATCTAGTTTGTTCGATGCGTGACCATCTTGGGGGGGTCTCCAGGCTCGGTCAGGCTGCAGCACTCGCTAGTTGGGCAGCCAGGAAATAGTTCATCAGGTCTGGCAGCCCGAAGCCGCCCCATTTCGCGGCCCCAGTCATGACCCTCATAGGTATTCTGGCTCTGCGTCCCCTCCACACAAATTTTGTCAGCTTCCTCTATAATTGTTCCAAGGCCTGTTTTGGGTGGGGGACCAGGAGAGCGGAGCACAGGTACAGCAGTCTAGAGAGGAGGTTAATTATGCATGCCGTGACCCGTCCCAATAGGGAAATCTCTTGACTGTCCCATCGTTGGAGGTCCTTCTCCAGTTCCTGGAATAACGGGGGGAAATTAGCAGTGTACAGCTGTTTCGGGTTCGCTGTGAGGCGTATTCCCAGGTAGGCCGTTGAGGAGGTGCTCCATGTTAGCGGGCAGAGTGTCTGGAGGGTGGCTATGAGGTGAGCGCCCAGATTGATGCCCAATACCTGATTTGGGGTAGTTTACCTGAAATCCAGCCACTCTTTCGAATGCCTCCAGCTCAGTTAGGATAGCGGGCAAGGAAGATTGACAGTTAGTGATGGAGATCATCACGTCGTCGGAGTACAGGGAGATCTTAAATCGTTCGCTGTTTATTTCTAGGCTGGTGATGTGCTTGTTGGCTCGTGTCCGCTGGGCGAATGGTTCCATGACCAGAGCAAAGATCAGTGGGGAGAGCGGACAGCCTTGTCTCATCCTGCACGAGAGCTGGATCGGGGACGAGGTCTTCTGATTCAGCCGCAGTGATGTTTTCGGGGCTTTGTAGTTTGCTAACACCATTTTCTGGAAAATCGGGCCAAACCGGAATGCCTCCAGTGTGAGGCGCATGAAGTTCCAGTCCACCCTGTCAAAAGCTTTGGTGACGTCCAGGGTTAAGAGCGCCAGGCCCCGTCGTTCTTGGGTCGCGACTTGGAGGAGATTAAGCAACCAACAGATGTTGTCCATGGTGCTTCTCCCTCTGATAAACCCTGCCTGGTCCTGATCTATGATGGATGGAAGGATTTGCGCCAACCTGTTCACCGGAACCTTTGAGTATGTATTAGCGTCCACATTGAGCAGGGTTATCGGCCTATACAACGAGCACTCTTTTGAGTCCTTGCCGGGTTTCAGTAGCATGACTGTGGTAGACTCTTGCACAGAGGGCGCTATAGTGCCCATGTCCCGAAAAGAGTTAAAGAGCTCTGTCATGGGCGCAGCAGCAGGGGGCGAAAGAGTTTGTAAAATTTTGGAGGAAAGCAGTCTGGGCCCTGGGTTTCAGAGTTTTGAGTATTTCTTCCACCTGTTCGGTCGAAATTGGGGCGTCCTGGGCGGATCTGTCCGTTTCTGAGAGGTGTGGTAGCCGGGCGTAGCCAGGCATTGTTAGGCAGAATCCTGTGCAGTGCCCTTAGGGACCACTACACAAAATTAAGACTACAGGTGGTGATACAAGTTTTACCTTTGGTACAAGCCTGTACTACTATGTCATAGTGGTAGTAGTGGTGAAGCAGCCAGGCTTATCTCAAGAGTATATGAGCAGTAGAAGAGATTACACAAAGTGACCACAATTACTGTGACTCAAGCAAACACTGACTCAAGGTTTCAGGTAGAAAAATATAAGAACATTTATTTTTAAACCATTTGATATAAACACAACACTTCTATTAAACTTCAATAAAAACCACACGTTAAATATACTACAACTAACCAATTCACTTTGTACAGTAAGTCTCAAGGTAAGTACCCTGTGTTGGAATGAACTGGTGTTAGGCACAAAAACACGTTACCGCGGATATGAATGCAATCACTTTTTGAAAGTTCGGTCTACTAAACAAACGCGTATCCTTGACATGAAATGCTACCGGGGCAAAAACACACTTAGCACCTGAGATACCCAGAGGGAGTTGGAGGCAAAAATCACAGCCAATATTTTGGTTAGGCAGGCAGAATCAAGAAACACTCAGAGACAGGACTTCAAAAGTCAAAGGGCCGGAGCCAGGGTCGAAAGACACCGGGGCCAGTTGCGAAGATCACACGGTCTAACAGTTCACGATTTAACGGAGCCAAAAGTACTTCGATATTGTCAATGTTCGGAAGCAAAAGTTATAAGAAGGAGGGAAGACAAGGTCAAGCCTTGGAAATGAAGAAAAAGGGATTCACCCATGTTTCCTCAACAGAACATTGTTCCTGTTGGTTTCCCGCAGACCCACGATTCCTGGAGCTTCGTCGAGAAGGAGGACGTCTGAAGGGGGTCTGCACCACACAGGGATGAGGTCGGTAGCAGCGACACGGAATAAAAGGTGCGCTCCTTAAAAACAGGAGTGGCTCTTCAGGTGGGTATCCGGACCACTACAGCAGTGTGCAGCGATTTCGACCACGGAAGAGGATCCTCTGGCTGTAGAAGATGAGCTGGTTATCCCCACCAAGCTCAAGGGAAGAAGACTCTGGACTGGATCTTCTCCGCGTCGTTGAAGGGCAGATAGCTCAGGACTGCAGCAGGGCTTCACCGGGACGGGGTAGTTGTAGCAGCCGTCGTTCTCTCCACTTCTCTTCGGTTCCTTGTAGTTCCAGTGGTGCATCTCTGACTTCTAGCCCAAGAGACCTGCCTTTTATGCGAAAAACCCTCATTCAGGCAGCCTGGCTGTCAATCACCCAGCAGGGGGGTTGTCCAGCCCGTACAACTACCCTGGCCAATCATGACAAAGTGCGACTTGGGTTTCCTAAAATACCCTGTGCATGGGGTGACTACACCCCTCCCTCACATTCAGCCCACCTAGACCCCCAGGCACCTTGAGGAGGGTTTCTGGGCAGAAGCCCGCCAAAAGACAGTGAACACAGAAGGCGAACCTAGTTTGCCGCACAAAGTAAAACACAAGAAGGACTTTAACAAAAAGCAATGGTGAATAAACCCAACCGGAGCCAAAAGAAAGACGATTTGGTCAAGCGGGTTTATGTTCGAGGCTAATATAATAGCCAAGAACAGTACCACGTTTATCTAATATAATCGCGGTAGAAAAGGTAGGGTAGATACCACTGCCACCAGCCAAGTCTAAATGTTAAAAGAGCGAAACAATGCTCTAGGAAGTACAGATAAAAAGGGATACAAGTTAACCCTTCCCAGTACTCCATGGAAGATGGGATGTACTGGATCTGTGGTAGATTGACTAAGTAAAGTTAATGGTAACTTTACCCTTTTCAGGGGGACAGTAGTCGCCTCAGAAATGGAGTTGAGGGAAGTCTCAAAGACAAACCTGTGCCACGGCACTGAAGGTGCTGTGTGACACACACAAAGAAGGGGGCTACTGAAGAGGTGTACTTCAGAGTCCACAATCACAAAAACAGATGGAAACACATAGCAAAACACAGGTAAGAGTGGGGGAAAAGCTCTCACTCTTACCAGGTGGAAAAAATAAACTCCAGAAGTCCAGCAAAGCTGCTGGGGGACTCACTAGGTGAGGGAAATTAGCCATAAATGAGAATTCTCCCTAACAGGCATCTGCTATAAATTGTTCCTGGAGGGCCTGCGGGTGGGGGGCTGAGGTACGGGTGTCGGCCAGATGGGCTGCCGCTACTTGCAGTTTCTCCCCTTCTTCGTACAAGGTTCTACCTTTCGGGTCTTTCAGTGCGGTAATGTGGTTCCGTCGGCAGGTTTTGACTAGTTTGCTCACCAGATATTTATTGGCTTTATTGCCATGCACGTAGTAGCTCTGCTTGGTCCGAAGCAGGGTCTGGGCTGTGTCCTCAGCATAATGGCTAGCCTCACCTTTTTGGCCGCTTTGGGTGACCACTTGTTTTTTAGGGTCGCAGCTGCCTCTGCCATTTCCTTCTCTAGCTGGTTTCTGTTTATGGTTCGCCTACTCATATATGCGGCAGCCTGAGCTATCAGTTCCCTCCTGAATACGGCCTTCATGACTTCCCATCTCGTTGCTGTAGAGATGAGGTTGGGGGGGTTTCCTTAAAGTAATTGCTGTTCGCCGTGGATATGGCATCACGCACCCCCATATCATGCAGCATTGGTTCATATAGAGACCATCTGCGTCTTTCTGAGGGATCCGGGTCAAAAATCCTTGCAGTGAGGAGAATTGGGGCATGGTCCGAAAGCACCCTTGTGTCAATTTCCACATCATCCGTGAATTGCAGGGGCTGCGGACTAGCTAGGATCAGGTCTATTTGGGACGAGGAGTGGTGGAAGTGGGAGAAGAATGAGTAGTCCGCTGTGTCTGGGTGAAGGACCCTCCAGGTGCCCACCAAGCCCAGTGTTTTGAACAGGTGGCAGAGGCCCAAAGATAACCTGAAGTCCCTGGTGGATGGGACACCTGTCCTGTCCAGTGAGGGGTTGGGCACCCCATTGAAGTCCGCACCTAGGACCACCTGTCCCTCTAGGAAGGGGAGGAGAGTGGATTCCAGGGTTGTGTAGAAGGCCTCTTGACCGTCGTTTGGATCGCGGCGTGTGGAGTTGCCCATAGAGATCCCCCTTAATCGCTACAAATCTGCGTCTGGGCTACGCAGTCTCCTTCTCCTTAAAGGGGGTGCCTTTCGCTAGCAGGATCACCGTGCCAACTTTCTTGCTGCGGCCAGAGGCCAGGTATTGTGTTGGGAACGCACGGCATCGCAGTCTAGCGAAGTCCTCGGCTAAGAGTTGGGTCTCCTGGAGGAACCCCACCGAGGCCTGAAGGTCCTGCAGGCATCGAAGGATGTATTTACGCTTCGTGGGAGAGTTCAGGCCCCCGACATTCAATGAGATGTAGCGTAGCTTAGTGTGCGCTGGAGGGGAGGTCTGCAGGGCGACATTAGTAATCAAGTGGGCGGTGGAGGAGGGTAAATCCTGTGCTCAAGGGAGTCCATCGGGAAACCGGTGTCAGCATGACTCAGGTGTAACCGAGTTTTAACTTTCTCCAAATCGAGGCCAACCGGGGCCCACTAACCAGGAGGGCTGAGGAAAGTCCCAGCCCAACAAGAAAAAGGGAAGGAACAAAAGTTAACCAAACTGGTCCCGAGGGGCCTCGGGCCGGAGTGACTGTCCATCCACTCGGCAGGGGCATTGCGTGGGACGCCTGGGTGCCAAGAGTGCAGGTTCCGGCATGGAGCGCTGGTGGTCTGTTACTAATCATCTGCAGCGGGAAGTTTTCCACCTTTTGGGACTTTCATCCAGCGGCTGTGCTGGGGCTTCGGAGTTGAGCTGCGTGATTTATCTGTCGGGGAGGTAATTGTATCTTCGTCGGCTGTTGAGGGTTCTCCCGCCATGATACTGCATGCTTCCTCCAGGTCGTGAATTACCCTTGTTTGGCACTCCAATGTGAACTGAAGCGAGGCCGGGTAGAGCCAGCGATATTTGATTTTCCGATCCTGCAGGAAGGTTGATAGAGGCCGAAGGGGTTGCCAAGTGGGTGATGGGGTCTGGATTCACGTCAGGGTTAGACTGGTTCAGGCTGGTGCGACAGGTTAGAGCTGGGGCCACGCCATTGCCCGCCTCTGCCGGTGTTCACCAGGGGAGCGGAGCGCCTAATGCAGGGTAGCCGAAGGGAGTTATTGGCGCAAAGAGTTAGGTCCCAGGCCAATTCCCTCAGTTACGCAGACCTCTCCGGAGCCTCTGTAGGCTGGTGTTTGCTGAGGTTTACAGCAGTGATTGAGATGTTTTCTGCTGCTTTGCCAATTTTGTTTGGCTTGCTGGTTACCTGCTGTTCTCTATGTTTCCCTGCTTTTAATGTAGAGGGCCCATCCAGGCAGATCCTTCAGTGTTGCATGTGGTGGACAGGACCACAAGCTTCAGGTGTGTGGTCGGGGCCCTTCTGCCAGGCAGCCAGGTGCGGTGAGGGAGGGCTGGTGCCGTGCAAGTGTAGCCCTCTCAGATGGTGTGTGGAGGGGGGACCAGAGTAGCCCGCTGTGTCCACGGGAACTGAGGTGGGTGGGCCCCGGGGGGGGTCGCTGTGTGGGGCGGGGGGGGTCGCTGTGTGGGGCGGCGGGCAAGCAAGGATCCTCTGCGGCCCCTTGAGGTTCCGGAGGTCAAAGGCTGGAGCGGAGGGCAGCGCCTCTGTGGTTTTACTGGTGCATGGAGGGGGAGAGGACTCCCAGCATGCCTTGATGGGTGCGAGCTGACCGCGGTAAAGGGGGCCAGCGATGGCAGATGCTGCAGGTGGTAGGACTCACCGGGAATCCCCCGGCAGGCGTTGGGGCCAGCGGGCCCTCTGCTGGTGGCAGGCAAAGTGCAGGTCAGGCGGGGGATGCATGGTCCGCTATGGAGGGCGGGCGGATCAGTTCCCCCTGCGGCCCCAGCCACGAGGCCTGGGGGTGGATGCAGGGCAAAGGCACAGCCCGAGGTCCCAATCCACTGGGTCCCAGATCCTCTGGGTCGCTGTGCCCTCCCGTGCCTCACCTCTCCTGATGCGGCTCTTCCTCCCGTCTCTGGCCGCCGGGCAGAGGGCTGAGAGGGCTGGATTAAGTGCGGCGGGTGCACAGATGTAGTCGCTGCGACTCTCCGGGACTCGCTTCCCCACAGTTGCAGCCCGCGCTGGAGGGCAGGGTGCGAGGGGCTCAGCGTGGATTTTTTTCACACTGCTTTGTCCAGTGCCCAGAGTCTGCTTCCCCCCGCGGCTGCCATTTTTGGAGCAATTTCCATGCCCCGGGCCGGGTCTCCTCAGCTGGGCTAACAGGGGCTTCCCCATTCTGATTTTGGTACAGAACGGTCTGCAGCTTCCCAGAGTGTTCCGTAGCAAGCTGGGTTCTTCTCAGGCCAGAATCTCAGCAATTGACAGGCATTGCTGGGAACCCGGGCGTTCCACTGAGCTTTTAGAGAGGCATCCGCATCGACAGAGCCTCAAGCCACGCCCCCAAATCCACAACAGATTTTAAAGCCTTCACAGGCACAGAATGCTCCGATGGCGTTGAAAGCGGCGAAGGGTCTCGACAACTTTCCCAAAGCGGTCAGTGAACGAGCCGACGGTTTCAAATGCTTCGATGTTATCAAATGTATTACATGCCTCGAAGGTTCAAGCGACAAACTCAATGGCTGCAATACCTTCAATGAAGGCTTCGAGACCAGAGATGAAGGCCTCGAGGGGGTAGATACTGGTTTTATGTTATGCGTCGATGAAGACTCCTTCGACTTGCGTCGAGGAGCCTCTCTTCCTGGGTGCGCGAGAAGGAGACACATGAGACTCTTCTGGTCTTCTCAGATGCAGAGGGGTGGCTTGGTTTCCCTAACTCCTTGAGGGGGGCATTTGGAGGAGCTTGCCCATTGCGCAGTAGTTGAAGTTTTCTTAGGGAGCAATACTTTTTCTGGAGAGAAGGACGAATAGGACGAGGATCTGTGACGTCGCTTCTTGCTCTTCTTGTGAGAAGACGACGAAGAGCGTTGTGATCTCGATCTCAAGCATCTGCGATGTTTCAGATGCTTTCTCTCTGGGGATACATCCCTCGATTCAGAGGACGGCTTTCTTTTGGATGGGGATCTAGGAGAGGGCTTACCTGCTTCAAGTTTCCCCTTCCTTTCCCCCAAGGCCTTGACTGTCATGGATTGACATGAGCCACAGCCGTCCACCTTGTGCCCTATCCCCAAACACGACAGACAGACACAGTGAGTGTCTTTTAAGGACATTTTTGCCTGACAGTCTGCACACTGTTTAAAACCCATCTTCGGTGTCGAGGACATGTCAAATGAATATCGAATCGAACTTGATTGAAGTGAAAACGCAATAGAAAATTTGCTGTGACGATAGCTCTGAAGAACGCTGCAAAGCGGAAAAAATTGCACTGAGGTAACAGTCACCACACGTGCTTCACGGCGAGGGACATGTGAGAAACCTGAGGGTGGTCTCACTGGTAGACTCCGGGGATCCTTTGTTCAGGTGGCCAGGAGAGGGCCACCGCGCTTGGATCCTGGCCCTGGGAGTGGACTAGCGAGGATCACCTGGGCAAGGGGCCCTCGGGCGAGGCTTGGGATCCCCTTTTCTGCGATACAACCCTACCCGACAACCCCTCCGTCTTTATGGAATATTGCCACAGCAGTCCCATCCTACCTCAGTACTTCCCTTTAAGAAAAGGCAGGAGAAAACACCTTTATCCAAAACAAAACATCTGTTCCCCCCTTTCTGACAACAACCTTCTCTCCTCTTCAGTGGAACACTACAAACCCCATAATTCCTGGTTTCTTGTTGATAAAGCTTTCAATAATCATTCAGCCGACTTTCTTCCAAAATCTGCAACTCACTACATTTCCCAGAATCCCCGGTCCTTCAAATACTGCAAAGAAGAGGACACAACAAGGAGGAATGAGGATTAATCATAGAAATCTCTGTACCATAGACTTCTATGTACGACCACCATTTTGTCCAGCTAACGAGGACAGGCGAAGTCAGGCCTTCCATTACAACCAGGCACACATGAACCAAATCACCACTCCCAGGAAGTATAAAAGGCGGGGCAGGAAAGCACATTTTGAATGAGTTGGGGAAGCTGGAAGGTGCCAGGGAGAAGAAGAAAGCCCTAGTGAGCTGCAGAAGCACTGGAAGACATGGAGGAGGAGAAAACCGCCCAAACACTGGCCCTGCTATTTGAAAGGAGACTGCAGTGTGAAGGAGGGAGCTGTAGTTCCAGAAGGCAAGAACAGGGGCAGCTGGGGGTTGCCTGGTGGTACCTACAGCAGAACTCCTCCCATGGGGCCAGACAGGCGAACCCAGGTACATAAGGGGCAAGAGGTAAGACCCCGGCCTCATTGAAACATCCCTCTTGTGGCTCCTACAGCTCTCAATGTCAAATGCCATTTTGGGGAGCTGCGAAATCCGAGCCCGGCAGAGGGAGACCATTGTGAACTCTGTGAGAGGGGTGTGAGCCCAGCAGAGGGAGACACCTGTGAACTTTGTGAGAAAAAACTGGCACCAGAGATAGTGTGGTCTGATGCCACATGGGTGCTCATTCGAAGGTCTCTGGCTGGTGACCCCTTCCCCAAACCAGGAGAAAGCATGAGTACCAAGAGGCAATAGGGAAGGCCGGCGTGAGGTGTCAAGGTGACCATACAAGTGTCAAGCAAAAACCTTTGTCAGGAATCAGGGTGAGCGTGGGAGTCCTGGACCAAGGAAAAGGCAGAAATAAGGGTAAAATGCAGTACGACTACATTTCCCAGCAGCACTTGGGAGATCGTGTAGTCTTTTGCTGTGCGCGCGTGTGGCCAGGTGATCTTAATGAACAACAGTTTATTTAGGGTCCTACGGCGCACGGCAGGTGTGGCTTATTCAGTATCCAGGCGTATGTTGTGTCGGAGAATGAGAAGCTGCTCGCTGAGGTACCGGCGGGCGTGATCAGGAGGAACAGGATTCGGCGGTGATTACATGCGACGTCCTTCAAAGTCCGGATAGGCGCTGGAGCCTCCCGGACCAAAGATAAGTGCGGGCAGGGGGCTGGAAAGGGGCATCCATGAGTCGCACGCATACTGACTTCAGACATTATCAGTGGGGAGCGAAAACAAATGCTGTAACTCTTCTGTGCAGGGAGGGGCCAGCTTCCGGGGGAAAAATGAACTGGCTCTACGTTCTGGTGGGAACGAAAAGGCATTAAGAAATGTTATGAGAGGCCTCAGTTGTTCTGTGATCCACGTGCAAAAAACTAAATTTATCCGGGGACAAATGCATGTTTGAAGTAGTCTAAAGAGCCAAAATCTGTGTTTCATGTCACTGCTAATTTTATGTTCTGGTATGTCGTCAGTGTTGCTTACGCCAGCCCAGGGGGCCATGTGTCTTGTTTCTTCATAACGGGAGCATTTCCCATTGTACGTTTCATTTTATGTGCTATGCATTCTGCTGGAGTTACATGTATTAAGGTGTCCTAACATGTTTGCTATGTATCTTGACCAAGGGGGGGCAGCTCTGGGCCTCCACCGGGCCGATGTCAGGGTCTGCGGGTCTGTTGCAGGCCAAGAGGTGTAGTACTGGACTGGTGGCGGGGCGGCCCCGACTGATGCTGGGCCTGTGCTGGGGGGCACGCGGGCCGCAGGCCTCCTGTCACTCCTCAAGGTCCCGCGGGCCACCTATGCTGGTCCGGTGGAGGGTCCCCACGAAGCGGGTCTGCGATGCAAGGCAGGTGGGACCCCACGCAGTGCCCCCCGGCCCCAAGTCCACAGGGGGGGGAGGGTGTCCGCTGTCCCACTGGTCGGGCCTCAGGGTGCTGGTGGAGAGAGGTGCCGATCTCCCCCTCTGACGCTGGTTGCGGGATGCAGGGGTGGAAAGGGTGCTGGGCGGGGGGATTCAGTGCAGACCTGCAGGGCTGGGGGCCCTCTTCGGCCCCTCAAGATCCTGGTTGTATGTGGCCGCGTTGAGGGGGAGGCCCAGGGTGGCTGCAGCTACAGGCAGAGGGGTTCTCCCAGTAGGGTGGTCTCTGGCATGGTGGAGGGCCTGCGGTGTGGGCCGGCGGGCAGGCAAGGATCCTCCGCGGCCCCTCGAGGTTCCGGCGGTCAAAGACTGGAGCGGAGGGCAGCGCCTCTGTGGTTTTACTGGTGCATGGAGGGGTAGAGGACTCCCAGCATGCCTTGATGGGTGCGAGGTGGCCGCGGTGAAGGAGGCCAGCGATGGCAGATGCTGCAGGTGGTAGGACTCACCGGGACTCCCCCGGCAGGCGTTGGGGCCAGCGGGTCCTCTGCTGGTGGCAGGCAAAGTGCAGGTCAGGCGGGGGATGCAGGGTCCACTATGGAGGGCGGGGGGATCAGTTCCCCCTGCGGCCCCAGCCACGAGGCCCGGGGGTGGATGCAGGGCAAAGGCACAGCCCGAGGTCCCAATCCACTGGGTCCCAGATCCGCTGGGTCACTGTGCCCTCCCATGCCTCACCTCTCCTGATGTGGCTCTTCCTCCCGTCTCTGGCCGCCGAGCAGAGGGCTGAGAGGGCTGGATTAAGTGCAGCGGGCGCACAGATGTAGTCGCTGCGACTCTCCGGGACTCGCTTCCCCACAGTTGCAGCCTGTGCTGGAGGGCAGGGTGGGGGGGCTCAGCGTGGATTCTTTTCACACTGCTTTGTCCAGTGCCCAGGCCCAGAGTCTGCTTCCCCCCGCGGCTGCCATTTTTGGAGCAATTTCCATGCCCCGGTCCAGGGTCTCCTCAGTTGGGCTAACTGGGGCTTCCCCGTTCCGATTTTGGTACAGAACGGTCTGCAGCTTCCCAGAGTGTTCCGTAGCAAGCTGGGTTCTTCGCAGGCCAGAATCTCAGCAATTGACAGGCATTTAATTGCTGGGAACCCGGGCGTTCCACTGAGCTTTTAGAGAGGCATCCGCATCGACAGAGCCTCAAGCCACCCCCCAAATCCACAACAGATTTTAAAGCCTTCACAGGCACAGAATGCTCCGATGGTGTTGAAGGCAGCGAAGGGTCTCGACAACTTTCCCAAAGCGTTCAGTGAACGAGCCGACGGTTCAAATGCTTCGATGTTATCAAATGTATTACATGCCTCCAAGGTTCAAGCGACAAACTCAATGGCTGCAATACCTTCAATGAAGGCTTTGAGACCAGAGATGAAGGCCTCGAGGGGGTAGATACTGGTTTTATGTTATGCGTCGATGAACTCTCATTCGACTTGCGTTGAGGAGCCTCCCTTCCTGTGCTCTTAGGCGGGCGAGAAGAAGACACATGAGACTCTTCTGGTCTTCTCAGATGCAGAGGGGTGGCTTGGTTTCCCTAATTCCTTGAGGGGGGCACTTGGAGGAGCTTGCCCATTGCGCAGTAGTTGAAGTTTTCTTAGGGAACAATACTTTTTCGGGAGAGAAGGACGAATAGGATGAGGATCTGTGACGTCGCTTCATGCTCTTCTTGTGAGAAGACGACGAAGAGCGTTGTGATCTCGATCTCGAGCATCTCCGATGTTTCAGATGCTTTCTCTCTGGGGATACATCCCTCGATTCGGAGGATGGCTTTCTTTTGGATGGGGATTTAGGAGAGGGCTTACCTGCTTCAAGTTTCCCCTTCCTTTCCCCCAAGGCCTTGACTGTCATGGATTGAGATGAGCCACAGCCGTCCACCTTGTGGCCTATCCCCAAACACGACAGACAGACGCAGTGAGTGTCTGTTAAGGACATTTTTGCCCCACAGTCTGCACACTGTTTAAAACCCATCTTCGGTGTCGAGGACATGTCAAATGAATATTGAATCGAACTTGATTGAAGTGAAAACGCAATAGAAAATTTGCTGTGATGATAGCTCTGAAGAACGCCGCAAAGCGGAAGAAATTGCACTGAGGTAACAGTCACCACACGTGCTTCACGGCGAGGGACATGTGAGAAACCTGAGGGTGGTCTCACTGGTAGACTCTGGGGATCCTTTGTTCAGGTGGCCAGGAGAGGGCCACCGTGCTTGGATCCTGGCCCTGGGAGTGGACTAGCGAGGGAGGATCACCTGGGCAAGGGGCCCTCGGGCGAGGCTCGGGATCCCCTTTTCTGCGATACACCCCTACCCGACAACCCCTCCGTATTTATGGAATATTGCCACAGCAGTCCCATCCTACCTCAGTACTTCCCTTTAAGAAAAGGCAGGAGAAAACACCTTTATCCAAAACAAAAGATCTGTTCCCCCCTTTCTGACAACAACCTTGTCTCCTCTTCAGTGGAACACTAAAAACCCCATAATTCCTGGTTTCTTGTTGATAAAGCTTTCAATAATTATTCAGCCGACTTTCTTCCAAAATCTGCAACTCACTACATTTCCCAGAATCCCCGGTCCTTCAAATACTGCAAAGAAGAGGACACAACAAGGAGGAATGAGGATTAACCATAGAAATCTCTGTACCATAGACTTCTATGTACGACCACCATTTTGTCCAGCTAACGAGGACAGGCGAAGTCAGGCCTTCCATTACAACCAGGCACACATGAACCAAATCACCACTCCCAGGAATTATAAAAGGCGGGGCAGGAAAGCACATTTTGAATGAGTTGGGGAAGCTGGAAGGTGCCAGGGAGAAGAAGAAAGCCCTAGTGAGCTGCAGACGCACTGGAAGACATGGAGGAGGAGAAAACCGCCCAAACACTGGCCCTGCTATTTGAAAGGAGACTGCAGTGTGAAGGAGGGAGCTGTACTTCCAGAAGGCAAGAACAGGGGCAGCTGGGGGTTGCCTGGTGGTACCTACAGCAGAACTCCTCCCATGGGGCCAGACAGGCGAACCCAGGTACATGAGGGGCAAGAGGTAAGACCCCGGCCTCATTGAAACATCCCTCTTGTGGCTCCTACAGCTCTCAATGTCAAATGCCATTTTGGGGAGCTGCGAAGTCCGAGCCCGGCAGAGGGAGACCATTGTGAACTCTGTGAGAGGGGTGTGAGCCCGGCAGAGGGAGACACCTGTGAACTTTGTGAGAAAAAACTGGCACCAGAGATAGTGTGGTCTGATGCCACATGGGCGCTCATTCGAAGGTCTCTGGCTGGTGACCCCTCCCCCAAACCAGGAGAAAGCATGAGTACCAAGAGGCAATAGGGAAGGCCGGCATGAGGTGTCAAGGTGGCCATACAAGCGTCAAGCCAAACCCTTTGTCAGGAATAAGGGTGAGCGCGGGAGTCCTGGACCAAGGAAAAGGCAGAAATAAGGGTAAAATGCAGTACGACTACATTTCCCAGCAGCACTTGGGAGATCGTGTAGTCTTTTGCTGTGCGCGCGTGTGGCCAGGTGATCTTAATGAACAACGGTTTATTTAGGGTCCTACGGCGCACGGCAGGTGTGGCTTATTCAGTATCCAGGCGTATGTTGTGTCGGAGAATGAGGAGCTGCTCGCTGAGGTACCTGCGGGCATGATCAGGAGGAACAGGATTCGGCGGTGATTACATGCGACGTCCTTCAAAGTCCGGATAGGCGCTGGAGCCTCCCGGACCAAAGATAAGTGCGGGCAGGGGGCTGGAAAGGAGCATCCATGAGTCACACGCATACTGACTTCAGACATTATCAGTGCGGAGCGAAAACGAATGCTGTAACTCTTCTGTGCAGGGAGGGGGCAGCTTCCGGCGGAAAAATGAACTGGCTCTACGTTCTGGTGGGAACGAAAAGGCATTAAGAAATGTTATGAGAGGCCTCAGTTGTTCTGTGATCCACGTGCAAAAAACTGAACGTATCCGGGGAAAAATGCATGTTTGAAGTAGACTAAAGAGCCAAAATCTGTGTTTCATGTCACCGCTAATTTTATGTTCTGGTATGTCAACAGTGTTGCTTACGCCAGCCCAGGGGGCCATGTGTCTTGTTTCTTCATAACGGGAGCATTTCCCATTGTACGTTTCATTTTATGTGCTATGCATTCTGCTGGAGTTACATGTATTAAGGTGTCCTAACATGTTTGCTATGCATCTTGTCTGGAGGGGCATGTATTAAGGTGTCCTAAGAAATCATGGGGTGAAGCTACCAAGGAGTTCTAGTGTGTAAGTTAAGGGTATCAAGGTATGCCAATGTATAAA
Organism: Ambystoma mexicanum; assembly: GCF_040938575.1. Taxonomy (NCBI): domain Eukaryota; kingdom Metazoa; phylum Chordata; class Amphibia; order Caudata; family Ambystomatidae; genus Ambystoma; species Ambystoma mexicanum. The sequence goes on along the minus strand of NC_090923.1, from coordinate 1,462,743,358 downwards.
CTATGCTATCAGAATACATACCAATTGTGGTGTTACAAGGTGCTAGTGAGAGTAGGGTTTTCCCCTGTTTCGTCCCCCAGTCCTATCCAATCTAGGCTCTCCCTCACCCTCTATCCGGTGTTCCTAATCTCCCCTACCCTGTCCACAACCTCTCCCTAACCCTCTTCCCCCCACTGGCTGCCACGTGGTGTCCTGTTTATTATATATCAGGTACCTGTGCCAACCACGGTGGGAGGGTCGACTTAATTTGGCTTCCGTGGTTCGGGGAAGAGTGTCGACCTCTCTTCCCACCATGATTGGTTGTATCTTAACACCCCTTGTACAATTGCCAGACTCCATTTAAACTCTACCTCAGCCAGACTCCACTTAAACTCTAGGGCAGGGGACGGAGCTCGGCAACCAGGCTGCCATTTTGCCTGCGTCCCCTGGTGGCCTCCAGTTTTGCATTTTTGAAGTACCTGATCCAGGGAGAGCTCAAAAAGCAGTTAACCGTCAAAAGGAAGGCCTAAAACCTTATCCTGGAAGTCTTGAAGCAGTGAAGTGGCTGCCAAGTAGGCGTGTCTACGCATGCAGACAGCCCCTCTAATTGCTCTTGTTGTGGTGTCTGTTAAATCCTTAACAATCTGGAGTTGATGAATGGCCGCCTCTCTTCCTTCTGAAATCCACAAGGCAAACTCATCCGCTGCCTCCTGAGAAAGCAGATCTGTGAAGTGATCCAGATTTTCCATTTTAGAATATTGAAGCCTACCAACACAGTAACAGTGGTAATTTGTCTAAGTTGAAGAGAAGCATTAGCATAGGATTTCTTTCCTTGCGCTTCCAACGCTTTAGACTTTTTATCTAAAATAGTATAAGGTGCAGGGCCTTTACGTTACCTAAGGGAGCTGAAACCACAGCAGATTGTGCAGAAAGATTCCCCATAAGCACAAAAGGCTCCTCTTTAGGCATCTTGTACTTGGTGTCTAATGACTTTGAGATGTGAGGTTTTCCCAAACGAGCCAAGGCCCGTTCCATAACAGATAATTCCATTGGAAGTGGGGTTTTAGTTTGCTTAGAAGTGTCACAAGTCTCTCCCCTTCTCACCTGTTTCTGTTGTGTACTTGCGACCTTCTGGGATTTCTTCTTCTTTACGGTCCGGGATTTGTATAGACCCGAACGCCAATCTTCGGCGTCCAGCGTGAGAGTAGCGGTTCAGTTTCCAGGAGCGTTCAAAAAGTCCAGGGTAATTCCAGGAAGTAAATAAGGTACGCTCGGAGGCACGGAGGCCCGGGAAGGAAGCTGGTCTCAGTGGTACCGACCTTGACTCCAAGGATAAAGAAAGGCAAGCGGTTCATCACAGCTGGTGAGTCGAGGGGAGAATCGATAAGAAACCGAACTGTGTTGAACGAAAAGTAGCCAATGGCTAATTTGTACTTTGAAAGAATTAAAGATACGATTGAGGAAAGAGGGGGAAAACCAGAAACAGAGGAAGCCGGCACCACATGGGTGCTTAAGCAGGAAACTCTGGGTGATTAACTGTTAGGCAGAATCCTGTGCAGTTCCCTTAGGGAGCACTACACAAGATTAGGACTACAGGTGAGAGCAATAAATCCCCTTTGGTATAAGTCTGTACCACAAAGATTTAGTTGGTAGCTGTGGCTCAGCAGTCAGACTTATCTCAAGAGGGAGATGATCAGTATTCCAGGTTTACACAATAGGCCTTCAGTACTATGGCACAAGGAAACACTGACCAAAGCTTTGTAGTAAAAAGTAGTTATATATTTATTCTACACACTTCTAGATAAAACACATGTATCACAGTCATCAAGCAAGTTAAATTAAGTCAAAGGAAAAATATACACACTCCCAAGTTAAATTGTAGACCAAGTGAACCAGAGTGAAAACTGAGCAAAACGGCACAGTGACAACTATACACAAGAGATTCTCTAACAATTCCTCACAAGGGAGGGAAAGCAGAAGTTATGTAGAAATAGGTTCTTACACACCCTAGCAACACTTCCCATAAGTTTGTGGAGCAGTTTCAGCAAGGCAGTGTATCAGTATAGCAATACTTAAATGAAAAATCGAGAAAAATGGCATTTCACAAGGTTTAAAAATGGGAAGGAAAGGGTAGTTAAAAGAAATAGGTGCACCACACAGTTCTAGCTGAGAATCAATCTAAAGAAGGCAGATCTAACAAATGTGACCAGAGTCAGTAGGCCTGTGCCAAAGTCAGTTGGTACAGGGCAAGGGCCCAGCAGCAAAATGTTCTTGTAGCTGCAGTCAAGTCTTTGGTTAACGAAGTGGAAAAGGTGGATGCAGAAGTTGAAAAGACAATGTTAAGAGAGAGGGGCGGCCAACCCAACAGGTAGGTAAAGGATTTAAAACACCTTTAGTGCTACCGCGAAGAAAGGGCGGCCTGGCAGAACAATGTACCTTTAAATGAAGAAGTGGCTGCTGCGGAAGTGGTTGTTCATGCAGTTCGGGTGATCCAGCAGAGGAAGAGAGGCTCTCGTCGTGGAGGAAGGTTCGAGTTACTGCACAACCCAGGGATGAAACCAGCTGCGGTGCTGCCCGACGAATAAAAGTGACGCTCCTTTAAATCGCGGTCCGGGTGGACTGGTGCCTCCGAGTACAGGGTACGGGAGATTCGACCAAGGCAGGTCCGGGAAGGCGATTGGCAAACTGGTTGGCCCCACCAGCTCAATGGAAGAAGGCTCTTGCAGGTGAAGATCTTCTCTCGTCGTGTGGAGAAAAGTGGTGAGACGCTGCAGCAGAGCTTCACCGGTGGTTCAGTCGTTGCAGATGTCTTTGGCTTCTCTCCTCTTCGGCTTCTTAGTTCCAGTGGCGACGTCTTGCTCTTCAAGTCCTCAGGACCCTGCTTTTATGCAAAAAGATCCCCATTCATACAGCCTAGCTGTCACTCACACAGTGGAGTGGTCATCGTGGCGGGAGACCCTCCAGCCTATCAGGATAGAGTGCGACATGGGTTGCTGAGGCAACCCTGTCCAGGGGTCCTACTCCCCCTCCCACACAACGGACCCACCCCAGACTCAGTGGCGCTGCAAGGAGGGCTTCTCAGCAGAAGCCCGCCAAAAGGATGAACAAAGGATCCCCGACCTGGGTTAGCAGTTTAGAGGGAGACACGAGAAAGAAGTTATATTAAAGTTCTGGCAATAAAAACCTACCGTTAATATTAAAATACACCGGCGGTGTGTTAGAGGCTGTCAGGAAAAGTGGTAGCCTCGAACAATAGGAAAATCCCATAGGGAAATATTTGCTGTCGAATATTTATGGTAGTAACCACTGCCACCAGCCAGAAACTTTTGAGAATGGGGCTGTACGGTGCCCTCTCGAAAATGAACATAGGGGAAAAACTATTAACCCCTTCCAGTACCTCCATAGTAAGATGGGCTGTACTGGTTTAGTTAATAGGATTTGACTAGTAAAGTCAATGAAGACTTTACATGGCCTGGGAGACAGTAGTCAGTCCCAGGGTATGGAGTCTATGTTTGGGGGTCGCTACGACACCCCTGTGTCACTGCACTGAGGGTGCTGTGTAACACATGTGAATAAAGATGGTTCCTATGGGGTTGAGAAAGATCCCATAGGCATTAAACACAAAAATAGCCTAGAACACACATAGCAAAAAGGCCTAAGAGTGGGGAAAAAGAGTCTCACTCTTAGCAGGTTAAAAGGAAACAAAACCTTAAAATCCAGCATAGCTGCTGGGGGACTCTATAGGTAAGGGAAATTAGCCATAGAATGAGAATTCTCCCCAACACTAACCGAAGATAGAAACTAATGTAACCAGAAGCCTTTGGGAAGAGGCGAAAAGAGGTCAAAGTGGTCATACAGGGGTCTTATAAAATCCTCTGTACCATCGAAAGTCTTTGACCTTCAGATGATTGCGAAGCAAAGAGAAATGAATCCCGCCTGATGAATTTAGCGTATGAACAGTGTGTTAAAGTTGGCAAGAAGTGAACCCGGCAGAGGGATGCTAGCGGGATGGGACGAAGTTTAATGTCCCATAGTGAACAGTATAGTAAAAGGTTGGCAAGAGTGAACCCAGCGGAGGCATGCTAACAAAAAGGGGCAAAGTCCAAAGTACTGAAACACAGTAAACTGTTTGTAGAAGTTGGCGAAAGTGAACCCGGAAAAGGGAAGCTGACAATCAGAGATGAAGCCTGAAGTATTGTATAAAAAGGCATTAAATCTTGTGAAAGTAAGAGGTATTGGAAGACAAGGGGAAGTGAATTGTCCTCCTTGTCAAGTGGGTCTGAGCCCGGTCGAGGGAGATCCAGGGGTGAAAAGTCATCACCCAAAGTTCATTGAGAAAGGAACTGGTCAATTGATTAGTTGAATACGATACATAAGGGGTCAGCATCCGGAAGAGGAGGGACCCAGGGTGGAAGACATCACCCAACGTGAACTGTGGAAAATGACTTTTTGTTTGTTTGTTTGTTGGGTACAGCAGGCCTCGAATACCAGAGATTTCTTAATACAAAGAGACTTTGCCATTGAAGAACCTGATAGCTGGAACTGAACCGTCGGCTCATGCTGAGAAAGCTTGAGAGTGTACTGTGCTAGCTGGAATGGAATTGTCGGCTTGTGCTGAGAAAGCTTGAGCGTGTGTTGTGCTCAGAAGTCACACCTTGTCCCGTGCTGAAAACATGGGGAAGGGAGACGCCTTGGCAATCACATCCTGACTTATTATTTGGAACATTTCTTTTCTTTATTGAAACCCTATCCCACACTCTTTCTATAATTAGTTGTAAGGAATTGGCAATAGGTTTTTCTTAGCATAGGCCTTTTTATTTTGACACAACGCCACTAGGACTGCCTTATTTTTCATTTGATGGTCGACGCTTGCTCCCATCTTAGATTTAGGTTTAGTTTAGGCGCTTTTCCGCCCTGCATTTATTGTTCAATAAACCCCCTTGAACTGTGATCACTTGTGTCTGTCTTTACTGTTGCCACCATTAGTTCCTTACAATGCCCAGGCATCAGACGCAGGCATGATGAGGATCGGCCCCCGAGAATTGCTTCCTACAATGGATGCATTGCTTGAATCCTGTCGTAAACGGCATACATCAGAGTGAAGCACCACGTTTATAAGAAAAAAGAAAAGCTAAACCAATCACATGAAAACATGGGATGGACAGCTAAGAGTAATGCCCCAGAAAAGGGAGAGTCACGGAGCGCAGCAAATTTCGACCTGCTCAGTAGGTGGAAAAACAGGAACTTGGTGTTGAATGCTGGTGAGGTAGGGGTGAAGTGTGGGGCTGGCGCATAGAGGGACGCATGCGTGACATAGCCTCACCAACTTCAAGTTTCTTAAAGGGACAGCTATCTTTTGTAGCCAGTTTTTTCCAGCCCGACTGAAGGATCTAGGCATACCCCTAACCAGTTGGGAAGGAGGGAGAACCAGGACGTAAGAGAACCTAACAGAACAGCGGACTACCTTCATGAGTCGGTTAATGACAGAGGTAAAAGAGATTTTACACATCAAAACTCTTAGAAATGTCGACCATCCGCAAACAGACGGGTTGGTAGAACGTTTCAATAAGACCCTTAAAAGTGGCATTCGTAAATTAGTCAAAACAGATGTCATGATACCCTGGAACCTTTTTGCTGTCTGGAAAACACCCCAAATTCTCCAAACGGTTCTCACCATTTCAACTGTTACACAGTAGAGAGCGGCGCAATGTCCTTGACATGTTCAGGGAAACCAGGGAGGAGAGAGAGGAAGCCCTTCTACCGATTTCACAAACTGCTCAAAGGTTGAAGGAGCATATGGCCACAGTAAGAGCGATAGTTGAAACCCACCTGACTAAACCTCAGGCAAACCAAAAGATCTCATGATAGGTTGGCTCTACTTAGGTCTTTTTCTATTGGGAAGAAGCTCCTTGTTCTCTTGCCCACATTGGTAAATAAAATGTTGTCCAAATGGCACAGACTTTATGAAGTAATTGAACAAACTGGGCCATACAACTATCGAGTATCCCAACCAGACAGGTGGAACAAAACCAACATTCATTCCACCGCCTGCTTTACCCTTGTATATAACAAAGCGTTACCATTATTGTATATAGTATTTTATCTGTATCCCGACTTTGCTACGTCATTTTATCCTGGATTGCATACCTGTATTATGTAATTGTACCTATGTAGATATAGCTTCTGTAATAATGCCACCATAATTGCATATAGTATTTAATCGGTATCCTGACTACGCAACATCATCTTATCCGGATTGTATACCATGTACTATGTAAATGTATCTATGTACTTTCTGTAATGATGCTACCATAATTGCATATAGTATTTTATCTGTATCCTGACTAGGCAACATCATCTTATCGTGATTGTACACCATGTACTATGAAAATGTATCTATGTAAATGTACTTTCTGTAACCAAGCAAGTTGTCTTATGCAATGCGACCTGATACCCTCGGGTCTGGTGCACAATAGAAGTAATAAAACAAACAAACATATATCATATAAACCTCCTTAAGGAGTGGAGAGGGGACCTTTTAGAAAATACAACCATGATGCTGACTAGCCTCCTTGGAGATGAATCTAATGAAGATACTTTAATTCCTTCACGTCTATTATCACACCAAAGACAAGATATCCAAGACCTATTAGAACAATCTACAGATGTCTAAGGAAGAGCCAGGGAGAGTAAAAGGGGTTTTCACTATATAAGCCCCCGTCCCCGGAAAAGTTGTTTATTAAAAACCATATAGATTTCCTAAGGTGAGAAAAGAAATAATGTTAAAGGAAGCGGAGAGTTGATGAACTCTGACATAATTGAGCCATCCCAGAGTCCCTGGTCCTCTCCAATTGTACTTGTTGCCAAGCCAGATTGGTTTTGGTGATTCTGTATCGATTTCAGGAAGTTAAACGCAATGTCCCAATTCAATCAGTTATCCTATGACAAGGATAGATGACCTGATTGATAGATAGCAAACCGCTGTTTACCTCTGCACGACTGATCTAACTAAAGGATACTGGCAAGTACCTGTCAATATGGAAGACAAAGCAAAAACAGCATTTTCCATCCCTACTGGTCTTTTCCAATTTAAGGTCTTCCTTTTGGCCTTCAGAGGGCTCCAGCCACATTTCAAAGGTTAATGGACCAGGTCCTTCGGCCCCATTCCCCCTTTTGCGGAGCTTATATTGATGACACAGCTATTCACAGCAAATCATGGGAAGAACATATGTATCATCTTTATGTAGTCATCAGAGCCTGAAGGAAAAGTGGCCTCACCGCAAACCCAAAGAAATGTCACTTGGCACAGTCAGCAGACCAGTACCTCCGTTTATTTGAGGGCAATTGATTTGTTGAACTCCAAAGGTCAAAAGTAAAGGCTATACAAGAAACTCCTGCACCTAAGACCAAGACAGATCTGAGAGTTTTCTTAGGGTTAGTGGGGCATTATAGACAGTTCGTTCTCAATAATTCCACTATCACCTCTCGTCTAACTGATGAACTTAAGAACGTAGAACCTCAGAAAGAAATGGATCCCAGAAGACCAAACTTAGACGGACACCTCACATGTTGGATTAGGTGCTGTTCTTTCCCAAGATCACAATGGCATTGAACACCCGATCCTCTATATCAGTTAAAAGCTATACCCTAGAGAGAAAAACTATGCCACGATTGAACCTGAGGCCCTCTCTATAAATTGGACAGTTTCCTATTTGAAATAATACCTTACTGGAAGAAAGTTTAGACAGGTCACCGACCATTCCCTACTAACATGGAAGAGCTTAAGTAAAGACACTAATGCACGGGTCATGTGCTGGTTCCTAAATATGCAGCCCTATTGTTTCACTGTAGAATACTAAAAAGGAAGGCACCGGGGAAATTAAGACTTCCTCTCCCGTTTCCCAATAGATGCTGAACAAACCGACAGCATTAGGGGGAGGGTATGTGATGAATCTGTCGATGTCATCACTCCTTTCCATAGAAATGCCTCTTCCCATGTGACCAGAGGATGGTAGCCGCTACCTGATCCTGACCCTGAGGGCGGCTATAAGTGGGAGGATCACATGGGGAAAGGCGATTACCAGGGGAACAATACGCATCATTGAGGAAAATCACATTCCCCCCACTCCACTCTAGGGATGTCCCTTTCTTTCCCCAGGCCCTGAAGGCCTATTGTAATATCCTCCCTCAACCTATTCCCCACATTTCTCCACATGACATAGGGAATAATCCAACAACTGGGATGAGGAAGAGGGCCGGAGCAAGGACCAGCATGATCCCCCTCAGCTCTAACAAGTTGATGTGTTCACAAGACCACAGTCCGCTCACTGTCAGATCAGACAGGTGAATGCCCCGATCTTTTGGTTTGCAAAGATGCATTTGTGACCACTGTCACCAAGGGTCAAGGTTTGAGAAATAATGCATCCTTCAGCAAGTTTCATCGCCTGGCCCACCACGCTAGATCCAGAGCCACCTGGTCTGAGATCTGTAAAAAGTGTGACATGTGGCCCTGAAATTGCAAACAATGGCAATGGGGAAGACACTGTAGCGATTTCATGCCCAGCCTCACCTTCCCCACCACCGGGATGCAGGAGGCCCAGAAGGCGCATGAAAGCCGAGGACGGGACTTGTTCTGGGATTGGAAGAATTTAACTATCCGAAGAAGGTTTCACCATTCGGCCTTCTGGCGGAAATGACCTGCCCAGATGAGTGTCCAAGACTGCTCTGATGAATCGGAGAGACTAGGACAGGAAAACCTGCGACTTTCTGTAGGTAAGGGAAAAGCCCAGGCTGTGGAAAAGAGTGCTTGTGCGGAGAAGATGATCCAACACTAGACACGGTAAGTGAGCTTGGAAGAGCAAGTCGTCCAGGTAGGGAAAGACATGGATGCCCTCCCTTTTGAGGCGAGCTGTCACCATCATTAGCAGCTTGGTGAAAACCCTTGGCGCTAGGAAAGACCAAACGCCAGGACATTGAACTGGTAATTCTGTTTGTCTACTACGAAACTAAGGTACTTCTCTTGTGTTTCCAATGAATCGGAACGTGAGAGTAGGCATCTTGAATGTCTAGTCACAACCACCAGTCCTGTTGGTCAACGGCCTATAGTATCTGGGCCAGGGTAACCATCTTGAATTTGTCCTTGCGAAGGACCAAGTTCAGCAGCCACAGATCCAGAATAGGACGCAAGACCGTGTCCTACTTCGGCACCAGAAAAAAGGTGGAGTTTCACCCCTACCTCATTTCGAGCTCGGTACCAGTTCTATCACACCCTTTGAAAGAAGCTGACCAACCTCCTCCAAGAGGATCAAGTCCGGGGGCAGGGTGGTTGTCTGAGGTCCATGGGGCGCTGAATGAGTGGAAGACAATGACCCTTTATGAATGAACTCCAAGGCCCATGCATGGGAGGTGGTCCTGGACCTTCTGAAATAAATAGGGAAAGTCTCAGCACCACCTGTACTGTCTTTCTAGCAGCGTCTATCTTGCTGCCTTCCTGGAGGGGCCTGACCATGGCAACTAGGGGCATTGGTAAGGAAGGGACAAAAACCCTACTTCTGGCAGGCTTAGTAGAGGTCTGCTGCACGGCCAGCCCCAAGGACTTAGCCGTGGCCTTTGACGACTGCACCTTCCGGAGAGCATTGCCTGCCTTTGACCCGAACAGGTACTGGCCGTCGAAAGACATGTCCAGCAGCCTGGTTTGCACATCGGCCAAAAACCCTGATGTCGTCAACCAAGACTGACGCCCAAGTACAGTCACTGTGGCCATGAACCTGCCTACTGTGAGGAACGTGAAGGCATCATCACTTCTATGCCCCATGGATCCTCCTCTCAGGTGACCGGAGAATGGCCATTGCGCTTGGATCTTGACCCTGTGGGAGTATATGCAAGGGAGGATCACCTGGCTGGAGGGAGCTTGGGGAGTGGGGAGAGGATGTCTTTGGGTGAGACATGGTATCCCTGTTTCCCTTGTCAGAATGAACCCTCCCCTTACCTTCATAGGCTGTCAGACATTTCCTCTTTTTTACACACAAAATGTCCCACAACCATTTCCCTTTAGGACTGGGACGAGTAGGAGGCGACTGGGAGTTATGCACACTTCCATTCATTCACTCCACTGAGACGAGGAAGAGGACTTGGGAGGAATACCATTGCAATAGCCAGCCATGTCAGGCTAATAGGCTTAACTATGGCCGGGCAACTGAAGACAAGGACTTGCACCTGCAACCATTTAACAGGTCTCAGATGCATAAAAAAGTGAGACTGCCACAGAGAAAGGAGAAAACTCCCTGGAGGACAGGACGCGACTGGCAGAAGTGGAACAGGCTGGAGAGGGGCCAGCGGGAAGGACACTGTATGCAGCAGAAGGGTGAAAGAGACACCAGGGTCCGAGAGGATCGTGAGAGGGCTGAGACACCTGCAGTACCTCTTGACTTGTGTCCACGGCTGGAGCTGTGGGACACTAAAGGCTCCCGAGCACAGCAGGCCACTACAAGCTTCTGCATAGGAAGAATGCAGCTAAGTGCAAAAAGCAGCAAGGTTCGAAGACGGTGAGCGCTGCTCGCTACGGGTCACGAGAAGCACAAGCGGAGCGAAAGGAAGCCAGAAAAGAGAAAGAAGACGCCCGGAGGAGCGTCTGCATACCAGTGAGTGTAAAGAAGGGAACACTCTACCAGGGCGCTCGAGGGTCTGCGAGCCGGCATATGTTATTGCCGAATGAACTGAAAATTATGATTGTTGCTTTTGGAAACCAAATTGAGAGTTTTTGAATGCCGAAAAAGCTGCAAAGTGTTATTGATACTTCTAAGAGTACAACAAGTAATACTGAATAACGAATTAAAGGAAAGATATGAGCATATGAAAATACAGAACAAGTAATGAAAGCAAGTGATGAGCACTTATGAATACTGTGAAAGCAAGGTGGTGAAAAAGGGTGAACACCACAGAGTGAGTTGTGTGGAAAACACCTTGTGGTAAAGCCAAGAGACTGACAAGAAGAATTAGAAATGAGTATTGACCAATGACACGAGAGAAAACCTGTGTTGGCAAGAAAGCCCAAAGAATGGAACTGGATAACAAAGTGTCAAGGGTTACCGGTTGTGTGACCTGTAATGGGTGGACCGTGTGGTCCAACAACTGTGCCTAGACCAAGTGACCCATTCTTGAAAAGAGCCAAGAAAAGTAAATATAAAGAAGCTGTATTTTATCACAGTTGCTGAAGTGAATGAGAAAGAGAGCAATTTGTGTGAATGATTGAAAAGTCTGGATGACTACGAAATTGAACTGGAGCTGTTTTTAAAAGCCAAGAGATTTGGACTTGTTATAGTTTTGAAGCTGGAAGAGCTGACTTCTTGGGGAAGGGAACCCCAAGACTTTGTGAACTGTGTTGACCTCTTGGGGAAGGGGACCCAGAGGCCTTTTGGAACTGTTTTTAACTTGGGGAAGGGAAAGCTGGAAAGTCAAGAGCTGAAAGAAACTCTGATGATCTTTATTTGGAACACTGTTTCTTTTGATGCTGACATCCCTACACTTTGTATATCTTTAGTTGTGAGGGCAAGCATAGGTTTTGGACACAGACAGAGTTTTGAGTTGAACTTACTGACACAGAATATCCTTAGTTTCTTTAGGTATGGAAATCCCACCTTATAATAGGGCAAGTTAGGCCTTAGTCTATCCTGACATTTAAGAAAAATAATCCATTTTATTTAGAAAATCGAATTTGTTGTCTGTGTTCTTACTTCATGATGACTTCATACTACACAATCTGCGGTGTCCAAACCTGACTGTAAAATCTGGTGGGAAGTCTCCCTGAAATCAGCCACCAGGGCCTGGAAACCACCCTGCATCTCTCCCTCAGGGAAAGAGAATTTGGCTAGAGTGCACAAATCGTTCACTGCACGTAGGGCCAGCCTGCCGACGTGAACATCATCTTACCCCAAGCGTCAAGTCTCTTGCTCTCCCTGTCAGGAGGGTGGGAATGGAAAGTGGAGGTTTTCAGGTTCACTCTCGCTGCCTGAATCACCAAGCTTTCAGGGGAGGCATGAGAGTATAGACACGCCGGATCAGACGCTGCCGGGTGGTGTGCCCTCGCCAGAGCAAAGTCAACTGCTGTAGCGAAGGCAGGTTTCTCCCAAACATTTGTTACAAGTGCCTCTTGCCAGGGTTGCCTTGTAACTTGCCCACAGCATGTAGACGAAGAATTCTACCCAACAATATAACCCTGTGTATGGATAGGCAAACCAATAGCAAGGGGTCTATTATTTGGAAGAATTGACCCAAACACGTGCAGCAGACCTCCTAGAGCCGGAAAGGAAAAGGAACATTAACAACAGCCTTTTTCTTTATCAAAAAACAAGAGTACATCCAAATTGGCACCAACCTCAACTGTGCAACTACTAGCAATGTATAACACCGCACTGGCTGGCAATACAGGATAGAATCAACAGGAGTACAAGGAGATCTGAAGCATCTGCAGAGTGACAAGGAAGATATATGCAAGATGAGAAATTGTATGAGAGATCAGAAGAGTAAGACAGGAATAAAAATAGGTCCTTACCATGTGTTTGAGATGAAACAGCGTCTGACTTGCAGCAGCAAGGTAGAAACGCTATCTAAGTAAGATCCGGAAGCATCAACAATGTGATAGGACTATTCCCGACGAAACGCGAACGCCTACAGGCCAGGAAGTTCCTTGTAGAACCTGACGGAACGAGGACGCTCTCAGAACACCCCTCCAGGTACCAGGAAGTCTCTAGTCCGTACAAGGAGGATCGAGAGAGAAGCGCTTCCGGACTTACTGGGTAGCGTGAACAACAGGTAAGGATCCAATTAACTTGCAGTCCGTTGGGCAATCCGGGTCGGCAACAGGAGGAACAGTTCAAATCCACAAACGTAAGGCGTAAGAAGTCTGTTAAGAGTTCCGGGTTGGTAACGGGATGTCAGGTAAGTATCGGGAAGGATCAGGAAAACAGCCAGATCGAGAGGACAAAGTAAGGGTCAGGAATACCAAGGCATCAATAATTAGAAGTAAATCTGAGCAGGTAAGGATTAAGCCAAAACGATGTCCAAGAACAGTCCAGAGGTCAAGAAACCAGTAAACATAGAAAGTCGAAAACACAGAACGAAGCGCACTTCAACCAAAATCCGAAGCACGGGCTAAACGGCAAGGAGGAGTTTTAATAGCCTTGAAGTTACATGATGGAATGTGCGTGTGACGACGTATTGCCTCAATGTTTATGCCCTAGTCTCCAAGGCAACCGCCATTGTGTGTTAAAGGGCGTATGTTTCCTAATTGCTGTGTATGTCAAGAGACAAGCGTTATATTTCGACTTACCATATTTTCTCCGATCAGGAAAAGGCAACACTCGTGATTGCGCGACTACTTTAGAGGCATTACAAGGCTTACTCGTAAGAGAGCGTGACGGAAGAGCGGATGAATCACTAGGATTCCTGACACCTCTACTGCTACATTGAAGGGCGGCAGCGTTTCCTTCCTAGGGGCATCATCCCGGGACAAATCTTGTACTGGACCTGGATGGAGCAGAAAGACCCATGATCTCAGCTACCTTGGCCATCCTCCGCTGAAAAGAAGCCTCAGGCTTGCCCAGTGTGGAAGCTGGCAAGATATTCATCTCTGGGGACATGTCTAGGCTACTGGCAATCCACAGGTCCTTGGTTAGCAAAATGACATCCTCACATTCCCTGGAAGAATTCTTCAGGAAAATCTCTCGCCTCCCTGGAAATCATGGGTTCCAACCCAAATGGTACCCGATGCCCTTCTTTGTCGTAGATGGAGTACATCTTGGAAATGAAGGTGTCTCTTGGGATGGGTGCGTACTCCAAGGGGGCTTTGGCAACACTGATGTCGATTGGCATCGAGGACGTCGAGACTTGGCCCGGCACCAGGGCTGTGTTGCCCATAGGCCGGATCTTCTGGTCCATGGACCCTTCGGTCATGAGTGGATCCAAGCCCAAAGGTGTGCAGAAGTGGACTCCAGCGGGTGCCCTGCCAATTGCAACATACGCAGTGGGACCACTCGGCTCCCCGGCCGATGCCACAATGCGCCTTCGCCAGTGGCACCAATGCTGAAGCCATCTGTGCTGTGGCAAAAATGTCCATCTTCAGGCGAAATGCCTCCCATTCCTCCTTAGTGGAGGACTGAATGGGAAAAGCGGCCTACACCTGCCGTTCCAGGGACTTAATGGAGTGGTGGCTCCTCTTCTTAGAAGATGAAGAACAGTGAGAAGAATCAATCTGAGAGCGGGACCTCTTCCAGTGTTGCTTCTTCTTGTCCGTCTTTTCCTCCTCTTTGCGCAGAGCTGGGTTTTTTCAAGACAGTGCTCCGTGTCCAGCGACTTGAAATTAAACTGCAGTGCCACACTCTTCGCCTTGTGGACAAAGGTGAAGAGCTTTGCTGCTCTTTACCGGAAGGCCTTTGGGTGCAAGTACTGTCACGATCTGCAATTCTGTGGGCTGTGACGCTTGCCCAAATAATACAGACAGATCCAGTGTGAATCAGAAACTAACATCTGTCAGCTGCAATCAGAACACGGCCTTAATTCCTGAGGCCTTCGGCTGAGTCAACATGGCACAGAGAAATTTTTTTCGGTAAGCAAGCGCATTCCGATCAGGGAACAGAGTGTTCGCGGAAAAAAGGAACTGAGGTCACGGGGCGCAGCACCTCAATATATAATGACCCCAATGTTGTGTCTGGTACATATAGGCATAAGACAGAGCTAACACGGAGACAGCGTACTGCTCCCCCCAGAAATGTTTCAGAGAACAACTGTGCTGGGGATAGGATTATCGATTATCATAGATGAGGACTCTATGTGAGAAAAAAAACCATTAGTATGGTTTTGTCACGCTCCTGGGAAGCTGGCGCCTTTGGAAACAGTGGAGACTTCGCCGCCATTGAAATGTGCTGTCACGTTTCCTCATACGGCCCCAGCGCATTCTAGTTGTTAGTACCATCATGGCCGCCGCCGGGAGGTTCATAATCCACCTCCTCCCAGCGGGCGGTGCGTTGCAACCCATTGCGTTTTTTCCTCTTTGGGTTTGTCTCGCTTATCATTTCCCCACTGAGGTGCTCCGCTCCTCTTTTCTTGTCTGTTCTGCCTTTTGTGCCTTTGGCGTCCTTCGGCCTGTTCTTCCCCCCACAGCATTGCCTTTATCTCGCCCACGGTTTCTCTCTCTGTTCGCCTCGCTCCTGCCTCTCTTTGGGATTCGCCTTCTTACTCGCGCTGGCTCTCAGCTGCGCTGTGCTTACCTGGTTTCTCTTTCAATCTGTCGGCTTGCCTCTCTGCTTTCCCGGGTGCTTTTCACTCCCTCCTTTGTGACAGCCTTCGCAGAGCATAATGTTTATGTTAGACAGAATCATATGCAGTACCGTTTGGGAACACTACACACAATTAAGACTACAAGTGACCGTACAATTTTACCTTTGGTACAAGCCTGTACTACACGGTTATAGTGGTAGCAGTAGCGGAGCAGCCAGACTTATCTCAAGAGTAAGTGAGCAGTACAAATAGTTACACAACAGACAGCAATTACTATGGTTCAGGCAAACACTGACTCAAGGTTTCTAAGTAAAAGAATATATATATATTTACTCAACAGTTGTATAACATTCACTATTATAAGCAAGTTAAAAAATCACAATCATGAATACACCTCACCACTTCCCTTAAATTCCAGACAAGTTAAGATCACAAAATGAAGTGGGAGCAAAATGGCACTCCAGCAATTTATGGTGGGGGGCAAAGTTATTTAGAAATTAGGCAACACCAACAGGTAAGTAAGCAGGGCAACTGAACAAGAGAGACTACAAGTGTAAAATCAGATAGAAAAGGCTTAGGTTCAGTGTAGTTTGCGGTAAGGTTTGTGGCACAGATTCCGGACGAGGTTGGTTGGTAGAAAAGTTAGTTCAAAGAGAAGAGAAGGACAAGCCCTCGGATTGGAAAAAGATTTCAAACACTTTCACCACGGTTGAGCGAAACGCACAACCGGATTTGCACAGTACCTTAAAACGGAGAGGGAGCTGTACCTGAGGCGGACATTCCTGGTGGTTCCTGCAGGCTCACGGTTCCTGAAGCGACTGTCGGACTGACACGAAGTAGGAATACTGGAGGGTCCTGCGCCACCCAGGGGAGAAGCCAGCAGCAGAGCAAACCAACGAATAAAAGGTACGCTCCTTAAAACCCAAGCAGGGTCCGACCATACTGGCTATCCGGCCCACTGTAGCTCTGTACAGCGAATGTGACCAGAGGAGGGGTCCTACCAGCTCAGGGAAGAGGTTTCCTGGAGGGTCTTCTCTGTCGTCAGATTTGGAGATTCGGACCTGCAGCAGGGCTTCACCGGGCGGTTCAGTCGTGGTAGGGGTCCTCTTCTTCCAGGTCCTCATTGGTTCTTTCGTTCCAGTGGCGACTCTGCTCTTCCAGCTTTTTATGCAGTTTTCCCCCATTCATACAGCCTAGCTGTCAATCACACAGCAGGGTGGCTGGCCTGGCAAGGCCAGTCCCCTTAGCCAATCAGACAAGAGTGCGACTTGGGTTAACAAGGCAACCCATGGCAGGGGTCCGAAGATCCCTCCCTCACATCCTGCCTACCTAGACTATCATGCGCCTTAAGGAAGGCTTCTGTGCAGAAGCCCTCAAAAAGAAAGCGAACAAAGGAATCACCCCCGGTTTGGCGCGCAGAGAAAAACACGAGAAAGACTTTAACAAAAAGAAATGGCGAATAAACCCAGCCGGAACTAAAATAAAATGTATTTGGTCAAGCAGGTTTATGTTGGAGGCTAATATAATAGCCTAAAACAATACCACGTTTATGTAATATAATCGCGGTTGAAAAGTTAGGGTAGATACCACTGCCACCAGCCAAGTCTTAAAGTTAAGTGAGCGAAACAAGGCTCCAAGAGGTACAGAGAAAAAGGGGTAGGAGTTAACCCTTTCCAGTACTCGATGTAAAGTTAATGGCAACTTTACCTGTTTCTGGGGGGCAGGAGTCAGCCCCAGAAAAATGTAGTCATTGGGAAGTCTCAAAGACAACCCTGTGTCACTGCACTAAAGGTGCTGTGTAACACACACGCAAAGTGGTGCTCTGGAGTAGGTGAGGCTCCAGTGCCCAAGATCACACAAACAGTGAAATTACACACAGCAAACCACATGTAAGAGTGGGAAAAAAGGCTCACACTCTTACCAGGTTGAGAAAATAAATCCTAGAAATCCAGCAAAGCTGCTGGGGGACTCTTTAGGTAAGGGAAATCAGTCATTTATGAAAGTTCTTCCTAACACTCGCCCTCCCTCCCCCCCAGACTAAGGGACAGGAGGATTTAATCCACTCCTGGATGAATCTCTAGCTCTAGTCGGTTATAAACATCCTAGAGAGACCATCAGCATTTTGGTGGTGACATCCTGCTCTGTGCTCAATGGTAAAATCAAACCCTTGCAGGCAGATCGACCATCTCAGAAGTTTTGGGCTCTCCCCTTTCATTTGCATTAACCATCTCAAGGGTTGGTGGTCAGTTTGAATCACAAAAATAGATCCATACAAGTATGGTCTAAACTTCTTCAAACTCCACACAATGGCAAAACATTCACGCTCTATGGTTGCCCACCTTGTTTCTGGTTCCTTCAGTTTCCTACTAATGAAGGAAATGGGGTGCTCCCTACTTTTCTCATCCAGTTCATTAAGGACTGCACCTATACCTATATTAGAGGCATATGTCTGCACAATGAAGGGTTGGTGATAATCAGGATCTCTTAGGACTGGAGCTTGAGAAAGGGCTTTCTTCAGGCTTTAAAAGGCGTGAGTGCACTCCTCATTCCATCTAACCTTTTTAGGGAATTTTGGAGAGAAGATCACATTCAAGGGAGAAGCTATGGCCCCATAGTTCTCAATGAAGTTCCTGTAGTACCCAGTGAGACCTAGGAAAGCTCTTACTTGGGTTTGAGTAGTAGGGGTGGCCCAGTTTTGAACAGCTTGTACTTTGCTGGGCAATGGCCTTATCTCACCTCCTCCTATCTCATGACCAGGGTAGACCACTTTACTCTGTCCAATTTGACATTTGCTTGCCTTTATGGACAGATGGACCTGCTCAAGAGTCTGCAAAATATATCCTAGGTGATCAATATGTTCTTTCCCTGTAGGGCTGAACACTGCAATGTCATCCAAGTATGCCATGCAGAAGTCCTCCATCCCATTCAGAACTTGATCAACCATCCTTTGAAATGTAGCAGGTGCATTCTTTAGTGCAAAAGGCATTAACTTAAACTGGTAGAGGCCTGCTGGGGTAGAAAATGCAGTTTTCTCCTTGGCATGGTCTGTCAGTGCTATTTGCCAATAGCCTGAGGTTAGATCAAATGTACTGAGGTACTTGGCTCACCCAAGTCTACCCACCAGTTCATCTATCCATGGCAAAGAATGGGCATCAGTATTGGTGACTGCATTTAGAGCTCTATAGTCCACACAGAATCTCAACTCCTTGGATCCTGCCTTTGGTACTAGAACAACTTGACTAGACCATGGGCTTGTAGAGGGCTCTATAGCCCCGAGATCAAGCATCTTGTTGACCTCTCCTTTGATGTGGGATCTCGCATGTTCTGACATTCTGTAACCCCTGGTTTTGACAGGTAAACAGTCACCAGTGAGAATATGATGCTGGCCCCAAGGGGTCAAGCCTGGTGATAGTGAAAACAGGGAGGCAAACTGATTCAACAGAACTTTGCACTCCTCTTGTTCAGAAGTCAGCTGAGAAGAGAGATTAACTCCGCCTATCTGTTCATCTAAAGGTTGGCCTCTGAGGAGGTCAGGTAGAGGTTCACTCTCCTCTTCCTCTTGAGCTGAAGCTAGAAGCAGAGCTCCTACATCTGGTCTCGAGACACAAGCCTTTAAACAGTTGGTGTGAAAGACACTGGGAGCCTCCTTAGGTCTGCCTAAGTCCACCAAATAGTTTACCTCTCCAAGTTTGCCCACAACCTTGAAGGGTCCTATCCATTTGTCCTGCAAGGCCCTCCGCCTTGTTGCAACCATAACTAGTACAAGCTGGTCTTGAGTAAACTCAACCATGTTGGCCTTCTGGTCATGCCAATGTTCGACCAGAGCCTGACCTGCTTTCAAGTTATCATTTGCCTCTGCCATCATGTGTGACATTCTCCTTCGGAGACCTATCACATAGTCAGTCACTCTAACTGGCTTGGGGGACGGAGCACTCTCCAACCCCTTCTTGATCAGGGCCAATGGACCTCTGACTGGATGGTCATAGAGAAGTTCAAACGGACTGAAACCCACTCCCTCCTGAGGGACGTCTCTATATGCAAAGAGAAGGCATGGCAGTAGAAGGTCCCACTTTTTCTTAAGGAGTTCTTCTAAAGCACCTATCATGCTCTTCATAGTATGATTAAACCTCTCGACCAGTCCATTTGACTGTGGATGGTAGGGTGTAGAGAACTTGTAAGTGACACCACAGTTTTTCCACATGGCTGCTTGCATGTAGTGGGACATAAAATTGGATCCCCTGTCAGATATCACTTCCTTAGGAAACCCTATTCTGGTAAAAATACCAAGTAGAGGCTTAGCCACAGCCTGAGCCATAACAGTTCTCATAGGTATGGCTTCTGGGTATCTTGTAGCATGGTCTGCTACGACCAGGATAAACCTGTTCCCTGAAGATGTGGGAGGGTCAAGGGGACCAACAATTTATTTATTTATTTAAATTTATATAGCGCGCAAGCAGCCCACGGGCATTGAGGAGCTGTTACTTGTGAGAGCTTAGTTACAGAGGTACTGGAATGGTAGCAGTTGTTGGTACATTATAAGTATTACAGACATAATACAATACTTACAGCTTATGCAATTGGTCATCACATTCCAGCTTATGCAGTGGGTCAAATGTATAGTATTCATGCTGATGCAAGGGACCTTATGTGAAGAGGATGGTTTCCATAGCTTTACGGAAGGCGATGAGGGAGGCCTCACCTCGGATAGTGGGAGGTAGGGCATTCCAGTGTGTGGGTGCAAGATATGGGAAGCTGGAACCACCCGCTCTGGCTCTTTTTACTGGCTCTTTTTACTATTGACAATGTCAATGCCCACCCTCTCAAAAGGAACTCCCACCACTGGGAGAGGCACCAGGGGTGCCACATTCCTGGCTCCACTCTTGCCAGAGGTTTTGCAAGTATGACAACTCCTACAGAATTTGTCAACTTCTGAACCCATCTTAGGCCAGTTGAAGTAGAGAGAGAGCCTTTCCTTGGTCTTATTAAAACTCAAGTGACCAGCCAAATGTATCTTGTGCGCTAACTGTAGGAACTGGAGTCTGTTAGCAAGGGGCACTACAATTCTTTTGCAGTCACCAGGGATATACTCAGTTGGTTCACTGTAGAAGAGGCCATCTTCCCAGCTTAACCTGTGCTTTCCAACTTCTTGCCCATCAAGTTGGTTAGCAGCCTGTTGTCGAAGACCTTCAAGAGTAGGACACTCTCTCTGTCCTTTGCTAAAGTCTGCCCTGTTGGGTCCACCTTCTGCCAGTAATGACAGCAGCTCAGGATGCTCAACAGGGTCAAGATCTCCAACTAAGACAGTGTCTTCTTCCAGATCTGACTCTTCCGATGCTGGTTCAACCACACAAGGCTGCATCTCACACTCTGCCTCAGCAGGTGGAGTAGTCACAGGAGTGACCTTGGACAATCTTGGTGATGTCCTTGTTGGTAGCACAGGGGTGCTGTCTGACTTTTTCCTGGAAGTCTTGGGTTTCCCCTTTGCCTCATTCTTCCTAGAAATAGCAGTGAGCAACTCCTGTGGAGTGGGAGTGATATTGTCTTCCATCATCTCCTCTGGAGAGCCTCTTAAGGTTCTCTCCCTTGCAGACCTTGTGAGGTCCGGTTTCCTTTTACTGGGAGGCCCGGGGGTGCTTGACACAACTCCAAGAGTTGTAAGGTCATTACCCAACAGGACTCTCCCAGGCACTTCACTCTGCACACTAACAGGTATCTTGACAGTCATATCATTACACTGGATGAGAGCTGGTAATTGGTTAAGCATTCGCACAGGGCCTCCAGCTAACTTGGTGAGGCGTTTGGGTGCCTTAGCAACATCCTCCACCTTGAAACATGATTCATCCACCACAGTTATGTTGGCTCCGGTGTCTCTTGATGGCAGTAGTTTCCTGACCATTCACAAGATCACTATCGTTATAATACTCTTTAGTATTATCTGGGATGGAATTATAGACATCTAAATTCTGTTGTTCCCACAAGCCCAGGGACACTAAAGAAACACTAGCCGAGACTCTCATGGGTTCATCAGCCAGTAGGTGAAAGTTTCCACTTGCCATAGGTACTTCTTCCTCTGGGGAGAAGGCTAAGGAGACAGTGTGGACCCCTGAAGGTTTACCCTTACATCTGGGATCCCCTTTCACATGGTCAGTTGACCCACAAACATAACATTTCCCAAATGTTTTGATGAATGGGGGTTTGTTCTGACCTCCATCTGGTTTGGGTCCAGATGGTGCACTAGCCTGATTCGGTTTCCCTTGTGTTTTACCCTTATGTTGCTGTTTGTGGCCCTCTTTTGGATTGGAGGTATTAGAATTCTCTTTGTTGTCTTTCTTTGGCTGTTTCCCCTCATCCTTTTCTGAGTAGCCCCAGAATCCTTGTGAGTAGCCCTGTTGGCAACCCACAAGTCAGCAGCCTTAGCTAGTGTCTTTGGATCTATCTCCTTAGAATCAGCCAAGTGCTGCCTGAGCTCAGGAGAGCAGACATCAAAAATAGACTCCAACATTACAAGATTTCTCATTCCTTCATAAGTGTTTATTCTATAACCCTTAATCCAACCATCTAACTTTTTCAAACGCTCATGTACCCAGGTAGCCCAAGGGGTACCATCATGCTTTTTGAGGGTCCTAAACCTCTTAAGGTACTGGGAAGGGGTCTTCCCAAATCTAGCAATTAGAGCTACCTTCACACACTCATAATCCATTCTATCCACCTCCCCCAACTCTATCACAACATCAGATGCAACAGTGGGTAGCCTAGAGAAGAGCCAGGGAAGCAATTGATTCCCTGTGAGACCTTGAATACCATGGTTATATTCAAACATTGCCAACCCATCTAAAATATCAAGCTTAACCTCATATATACCCACAATTTCTTTAGGCATACAGGGTCTCTTAGAACTGGAAGACCTAGAAGACTCTGGGAGAGAAACATTTTCAAGCGACAATCTTTTCATTTCAAGTTCATGATTCAACTCCATTTCTCTGAGTTTCAGTTCTTGATGTTTTTGTTCAGTTTGAGCATTTAACCATTTGAATTCCAGTTCAAGCCTCTTTTTCTCTAGAGCAATGAATTCAGGACTGAGTGTAGGACCTGTGGGGGTCCCAGTGGACAAGGGTTGAGGTTGCTGAGCAGGCAAGGGAGCAGAGAGACCTACACTAGGAGACACATCTACTTCTTCCAACTCATCATTAATAGACATAGCACCATCCTCAATACTTTCCACATTTGCTAAGGAGTCAGGTATTTCAGACCCACTCCCTAGACTTGGGTTCTTTTAACAACTTTTCAACTAATTCAATCTTTTTGCCTTTGGCAGAGAGTTTCCTTTCTTTACACATGTTTCTTAAGTACTCAGCAGTGTAACTCAGGAGGGTCTCCTGAATGCGGCTTTCCATATCAGACATGATTAATATTGCTTTGTAGTGATGTTAGCCTTGTGGTTCGTTGATCCAAGGTAATAGCAGCACTCTAAGTGGAATTACTATACTTTTATCCTCACCGCTGTACACCAGTGTTAGGCAGAATCATTCCTTTGGGAACACTACACACAATTAAGACTACAAGTGACAGTACAATTTCACCTTTCGTACAAGCCTGTACTACACAGTTATAGTGGTAGCAATAGCGGAGCAGCCAGACCTATCTCAGAATAAGTGAGCAGTACAAATAGTTACACAAAGGACAGCAATTACTATGGTTCAGGCAAACACTGACTCAAGGTTTCTAAGTAAAGAACAAGTTACTTACCAACTGTAACTTTCTTACGATTGGATGTTCCTCCCACGTATTCCTCATCGTAGATATATCCTTACCTTCAGCTTTGCTGGCTGCTTCGTAATTTTTTTTCTTCTTCTCTCCACCAGAGGGGGCTCTTCTCGAGGCCACGGCGTCGATGTCCCTCTGCGGCATCTGTCGAGCACCGGCATCATCCGCTGTATAAATGCCTCGAGCACACCCGTTGGCTTCAGTTCTGTTTTTTCATATATTGTAGCCCATGGATTGTGATTAATGGCGTGCCTCTTTTGACCCAAGCCTTAAAAGAATTTAGAGTGTAACTCACGTAAACTGTACTGTGGGGTTGGCTGGGAGGGTCGATGAGGAATACGTGGGAGGAACATCCAATCGAAAGAACGTAACAGTTGGTAAGTAACTTGTTCTTCGAATGGATTGTGTCCTCCCACGTATTTCTCATCTTAGATAGACTCCCAAAGCAGTTTTGTCTTGGAGGTGGGAGTACAGAATGGGGGTCATTACAACCCAGGCGCTAATTGCGCCAACTTTACCACCATGGTGTAAACTACGTTTATACCATGGTGGATGGCGGATTTACCGCCCCATTCCAAGGGCATAATGGGAGTGGGGAAGGCGCTAATTACGCCGTAAATTACGGTGGCGTAATTAGCATCATGGCAGGTTAGCGCCATGGATTTTAACGGCTGCTAAAAGCAGCCGTTAAAATCAGAATAGGCGTTAAGGGTTAACGACGGCGTTAACCCTTAACGCCTGGGTCGTAATGAGGCCCAATGTCTTCTAATCGTGTACAGAATGGAGTACGGATTTAGCAAATAGACTTCCTTGTGAAGAAGTCGAGTCTAGGGCATAATGTTTTATAAAAGTATGCATGGATGACCATGTGGCTGCTGCACAAATATCTTGTACAGGGACACCCCTTTTTAGTGCTGTTGAAGTTGCCATGCCCCTAGTCGAATGAGCTCTCAGTCCATCTGGTGGTTCTTTCCCAGCCAATCTATAGCATTCTGTTATAGCGAAGATTATCCATCTAGATAATGTTTGTTTAGTTACAGCAAGTCACATTTTGCGGCCAGTGTACCCCACAAAAAGTTGATCACACTGACGTATTTTTGATAATCTTGAGATGTAGAAGCTAAGAGCTCTTCTGGGGTAGTCTATGTAGCCGTTCCTCTTCCTTACTTGCGTGAGGAGGAGCGTAAAAAGTAGGCAAAATTATCTTTTGCGACAGATGAAAATCCAAAACAATTTTTGGCAAAAATGATGGTTTAACTCTAAGTAATACTTTGTCTTTATAAAAGATAGTGTGAGGAGGACCGCTAGAAAGCGCCTGTAACTCATTTACCCTGCGGGCTGATGTCAATGCCACAAGAAGTATTGTTTTCAATGTAAGAAGCCTTAGCGGGCAAGAATATAAAGGCTCAAATGGAATGCATGTGAGGAATTTCAGAACTAAGTTCAAATACCATACAGGAACTTGAAAAGGTATTGGTGGAAACACATTATTTAGACCTTTTAAAAATTGAATTATCAACGGTATCTTAAAGTAAGATTCTTCCTCTGACGAGCGCTTGAAAATGGACATCGCTGCTAGGTATCCCTTTATCGTACCAACCTCGAGCCCCAGATTAGCTAAATGTAATAGAAAAGATAAAATTGTGGGAATATTGCATTGAAATGGATCCACATTCTTTTCTCTGCACCCGTTACCGAACTTGTTCCAACGACACTGATACAGAGATTTGGTTGCTGGTCTTCTGGCCGAAAGCAAAATCTCCATCATATCATCTGGAAGATCCCAATCCTTATATCTCAACCTCTCAGAAGCCATGCATGAAGTTTGAGTGTGTTGACCTCCGGATGGAGAACATGACCTTCCTCTCTTGAGAGAAGATCCTCCCTTTTTGGAAGACATATTGGAGGGCAGATAGACATGTCCAGTACGTCCGGGTACCATGTTCTCCTGGCCCAATCCGGGGCACTTAGGATCATGGTTTTCCTGAACTTTCTCAACCTCCTTATTACTTGAGGGATCACAGGGACTAGAGGGAATGCGTACAGAAGTGGAAACTCCCAATCCACTACAAACGTGTCCAACAGAGCTCCTCTCAGGGGAAATTCCCTTGAGCAATACAGTTCGCACTTCGGGTTGGCACTGGTCGCGAACAGATCTACTTGAGCGGTTCCTCAAAGGGTGAATATATCTTGAAGGACTTCCTGAGCTAGTTCCCACTCGTGGGAATCTGTGCTCTACCTGCTCAGAGCGTCCGCTGTTGTGTTTTGCTCTCCGGCTAGATGAATTGCCGATAGAGAGATCCCTTCTTCAATTGCCCAGAACAAGAGCTGCATTGCCTCTCTGCACAGCGGTGGTGACCCTACTCCTCCTCTCTTGTTGAGGTAGTACATGGCCACCGTGTTGTCCGTCATTATCAAGACATTCTTTCCCCATACAGTGGGCAGGAAGGCCTTCAGCGCTAGTCTGGTTGCCTTCAGCAACAAAAAGTTGATGTGTAGCCTGGACTCGGATAGAGACCAGCGACTGCTGATTGTCATCCCGCTGGTGTGAGCTCCCCACCCCGTGAGTGAGGCGTCCGTTACTACTGTTATCTCCGGCCATGGTTGCCAAAAAGATTATACTCTGAGGACATGATGTCTACAGGCCCACCATTGTAGATCCTGTGCTACTTTGGTTGAAACCTGCAACAGATCTGACATTTCCCCTGAGAATTGGGGCCATTGAGTCCTGAGAGCCCATTGAAGGGATCTCATTCTCAATCTGTCTTCTGGCACCAGAAAATGCAGGATGCCAACAGACCGAGCAACTTGAGAAAATTGCAGGCCGGAAGATACTGGGCATTCTGGAATTCTGTTACTATCTGCAGAATGTGGTGAGCTCTCTCATCAGGAGGCGAGGCTTTGCCCGAGAAAGTATCCAGGCCTGCTCCAATAAATCTGAGTTTCTGTGATGGTATCATATTTGACTTTTTTAAATTCAGAGAAAACCCTATTTTGTGAAGGAAGTGACATGCCTTGGACAGATGATCTTGGGCTTGTTCTGGAGAATGTGCCCTGATCATCCAATCGTCCAGATAGGGGTAGACATGAATCCCCTCTCTCCTGAGACTCGCTGCCATTACCCCCATCAACTTGGTGAAAACTCTTGGGACGGAGGTTATCCCGAAAGAACCCGAAACTGATAATGAGAATTGCCAATCGCAAACCTCAGGTACTTTCTGTGCTTGAGATGGATTGGCACATGAAAGTAAGCATCCTGAAGGTCCAATGATACCAACCAATCCTGGAGTTGGAGAGCCTGAAGGATCTGAGAAAGTGTGACCATCTTGAACTTGTCCTTCCTTAGGAACTTGTTTAAGTATCTCAAGTGCAAAATGGGTCTCAGTCCTCCGTCTTTCTTTGAAATGAGGAAATACGCGGAATACCAACCCTTGTTCCTCTCCGCTACAGGTACATGTTCTATTGCATCTTTCTGTAGCAGAGTTAAAACTTCCTGCAACAGGAGTGGATCTGGATGTTTGACAGAGTTGTATACCGGTGGGTGATTCTGAGGTTTCTTTAGAAAGGGAAGGCAATAACCTTGAGATACTGTTTCCAGCGCCCAAGCATCTGAAGTAATGCCTCGCCATTCTTTCAGATGCTGTGAGATCCTGCCTCCCAGCGGGGTATTGTGGGTCAAAACCTCAGAGTGGTTTTTCTTTGACCTCTCTGACTGGCCTGTCCTCTTCCTCTTCCAATTGAGGAATAATAACGAAAAGGACGACCCCTCCAGGAAGATGAGCCTGTGTAGGGCCGTTGCTGAGATTGTCTTATAGCGGCACTGAGTAATTTAGCCGCCGCTTTGGAGGTCTGCAGCTTCTCCAAACTTTCATCCGCCTTGCTGCCAAACAACCTCGAGCCATCAAATGGCATATTAAGAAGCCTGGATTGTACACCCAGCGCAAAACCCGACTTCCTTAGCCAAGCAAATCTACGTAGCACTGTGTTAGTTGCCATGGACCTACTGATACTGTCAGCTGTGTCCAAACCTGACTGAAGGCATTCTCCCAAAGCCTCCTTTCCATCCCTTATTATGGCTAGAAAGCCATCACGTTCTTCACCTTCTGGGATATGTTGAGCTGCCGCTGACATGCAGTCCCACAGGGTATATGTAAACCAAGCCAAGGTACAAGATACATTAGTGGATTTCAAAGCCATACTCCCTGATGTAAAAATCTTCCTAGACCATGCATCTACTTTTTTGTCATCCCTATCTGGAGGGATTGTGGGGTATGCAGCATTTCTAGTGGAAGTAGCTGCTTAAACTACCAGACTTTCTTGTAATGGATGTTTGCTTAGATATTCTGGATCAGGATTACAGGGCCTATATTTTGCTACACATTTTTTATTAACTGCCGGAATGGCTTCAGGGTGTTCCCAAGCAGAGTTAACCCTCCTTTGCAAGGCAATATGAAATGGAAGAATGGGGCCTTGCTGAGGTGTTCCTGATAGAATGTCAGTCATATCATCATCTTGATAGACTGGTGAATTTCTACCCCATCCCATAAATTCAGTAACTCTATTAATTAGTTTTCTGTATCCTGCATCAGTTTGTTCTGATGGGTCTGGCTTATCAAATTCGTACTCTGGAGAGGTATCCAGACCACTTGCTGTTTGTAAACATTCCTGCAAATCCTGTATTTTGGATTGAGGATCAATTAATTCCTCTGGAACTGGCCTTGTGCCAAATTTAACACCAGCAGAGGTAATTTCTTCATCTGCTAATGATTCTCCCTCGTAAATAGATGACATGATCCTAAAAAATCATGTCTACTCTCAGGGTGAAAAGCTTTTTCGGATAATACCGGTTTTTCCCTTGTTATAGGCTTGGGCGTCGACGAAAACGTCGATGGCGCTGATGCAGTTACAACAACCTTCGATGTTGTCGAGGAAGCCTTCGATGATATCGAAGCACTCATCGAGGGAATTGTAGAAACCATCAACGCTTTCGAAGATGTCGACTGTGTACTCGACTTAACTTTTTTAGAATGAGTAGTCGACGCCTTCTACTCGAGAGCCTTCAAAGACTTTGATGGCATCGATATCGACTTCGATGGCTTGACGCCATTTTATTTCCCTCTACCTCCGATTTATGCACCGGTAGGTTTTCATGAGGTGACCGGGAATAGTTTCTGGATGACACCCTAGACAACTTTTTGCCGGATTTTCTTGTTTTGGACCTTCCTCTGTCACGTTTCTCGTGAGTAGGAGCATGGTCTTCTTTAGACTTTTTTGAAAGGGGTCTGGGCCGCGTTCTCAAAAATCTTTAACATGGAAACTCTAAAGGCTTCCCATTTACTCGAGGAGTCATGCTTCGAAGGTCATGCTATCACTTCCTCAGATGACATTGAGGAAGAAGAGGGAGATCGGTGACGTCTTTTCTTTGTCTTTTTAGAGAACGAAGAAGACTTCCCGGATCTACTCCTCGATCTATATGTTTTACAATGTTTTACTGAAGACTCAGCCAAGTCTTTTCCCTTCGAAGTAGACTTCAATGAATCCTCCCCCATCGCCAGTTTACCTCTGCGTTCTTTTAAGGCCTTATGGGTCATCGACTGGCACGAACCGCAGTCTTCAATTCGGTGGTCGGAACCGAGGCACCAGAGGCAATTTTTGTGTGGATCGGTTAAAGACATTTCATTTCCACATTTTAGACATTTTTTAAAACCCGTCTTCGGTGTGGAAGGGTTTGATGAAGACGACATTATTTTCTTTTCACGAAAGACTGAAGTGCCGTTTGTAACGATCCGAAGGGAAGCTAACGGAAAAACGGAACTGAAGCCAACGGGCGCGCTCGAGGCATTTATACAGCGGATAACGTCGGCGCTCGACGGATGCCGCAGAGGGACATCAACGCCACGGCCTCAAGAAGAGCGCCCTCTGGTGGAGAGAAGAAGAAAAAAATGTTCCGAAGCAGCCAGGAAAGCTGAAGGTAAGGATATATCTGAGATGAGGAATACATGGGAGGACACAATCCATTCGAAAGAATATATATTTATTTACTCAACAGTTGTATAACATTTCACTATTATAAGCAAGTTAAAAATCACAATCATAAATACACCACACCACTTCCCTTAAATTCCAGACAAGTTAAGCTAACAAAATGAAGTGGGAGCAAAATGGCACTCCAGCAATTTAAAAGGGAGGGAAAGACAAAGTTATTAGAAATTAGGCAACAGCAACAGGTAAGTAAGCAGGGCAACTGAACAAGAGAGGCTACAAGGGAAAAATCAGATAGAAAAGGCTTAGGACCAAAGTCAATGGTTCAAAAGTCTTTTGCTCAAGATAATAGTTTCAGTGTAGTTTGCGGTAAAGTTCGTGGCACAGATTCCAGACAAGGTTGGTTGGTAGAAAAGTTATTCCAAAGAGAAGAGAAGGGCAAGCCCTCAGACTGGAGAAAGATTTCAAACACTTTCACGCGGCTGAGCGAAACGCACAACCAGATTCGCACAGTACCTTAAAACGGAGAGGGAGCTGTAGCTGAGGCAGACGTTCTTGGTGGTTCCTGCAGGCTCACGGTTCCTGAAGCAACTGTCAGACTGACATGAAGTAGGAAGACTGGAGGGTCCTGCGCCACCCAGGGGAGAAGCCAGCAGCAGAGCAAAACAAAGAATAAAAGGTGCACTCCTTAAAACCCAAGCAGGGTCCGACTTTCCTGGCTATCCGGCCCACTGTAGCTCTGTACAGCAAATTCGACCAGAGGAGGGGTCCTGGCTTGTAGTTTGGGCGAACTGGTTGGTCCCACCAGCTCAAGGAAAGAAGTTTCCTGGAGGATCGTCTCTGCCGTCGGATTCGGAGATTCGGACCTGCAGCAGGGCTTCACTGGGCGGTTCAGTCCTGGTAGGGGTCCTCTTCTTCCAGTTCCTCGTTGGTTCTTTCGGTCCAGTGGTGACTCTGCTCTTCCAGTCCCAGAGACCTGCTTTTTATGCAGTTTTCCCCCATTCATACAGCCTGGCTGTCAATCACACAGCCGGGTGGCTGGCCTGGCAAGGCCAGTCCCCTTAGTCAATCAGACAAGAGTGCGACTTGGGATACCAAGGTAATCCATGGCAGGGGTCTGAAGATCCCTCCCTCATATCCTGCCTACCTAGACTATCAGGTGCTTTAAGGAGGGCTTCTGTGCAGAAGCCCGTGAAAAGACAGCGAACAAAGGAATCATCCCCGGTTTGGCGCGCAGAGAAAAACACGAGAAAGACTTTAACAAAAAGAAATGGCGAATAAACCCGGTCGGAACCAAAATAAAATGTATTTGGTCAAGCGGGTTTATGTTCGAGACTAATATAAAAGCCTAAAACAATACCACGTTTACGTAATATAATCGCGGTAGAAAAGTTAGGGTACATACCACTGGCACCAGCCAAGTCTTAAAGTTAATGGAGCGAAACAAGGCTCCAAGAGGCACAGACAAAAAGGGGTAGAAGTTAACCCTTTCAAGTACTCCATGTAAGATGGGGTGTACTGGGTCTGTAGTTTAAAGTGACTATATAAAGTTAATGGCAACTACCTGGTTCTGGGGGACAGTAGTCAGCCCCCGAAAAATTAAGTCATTGGGAAGTCTCAAAGACAACCCTGTGTCACTGCACCCAAGGTGCTGTGTAACACACACAAAAAAGTGGTGCTCTGGAGTAGGTGAGGCTCCAGGGCCCAAGATCACACAAACAGTGAAAATACACACAGCAAAACACATGTAAGAGTAGGAAAAAAGGATCACACTCTTACCAGGTGGAAAAAATAAATCCTAGAAATCCAGCAAAGCTGTTGGGGGACTCTTTAGGTAAGGGAAATCAGCCATTTAATAGAATTCTCCCTAACAGTTTACATATGTGATCTCGCTCTGTGGGTATCTTTCATCTGATTGCATGCAGTCTGTATTGTAGCAGTACCTTTACTCTCTCTCTTCTGCTACCAGACCTGGATACCAGAACCATCTACAGGAATCACCTACCTGGACACTTATCAGTAATTCGTATCTGTGGCAACTACACAGGGTTTTTTTGTGCCTGGAGGCTTTTTCACCTACTTTCTGGCTATTCCGGAAGCGGGGTCACTGGCCTGCTGAATTCTCACACCCACAGTGGCTTCCTTCTGTGGTAGATCGTATCTACTAAAAAAAAAAGGATTATCGGAAGGAAGAAGATTCCCTCTCCAGAGTCCATCTCTTCAGGTGAGAAGGAAGAAGGGGACTTTGAGAAGAGAGATGATTCATCAAACTGGGGCACATAAAAGAGGGGCAGAGACCATGTCTAGTATTTCGTATGCTAAATGTGGAGCCATCAACTACTAGGGAACAGTTAACGTTGTTCAGTGGCTGAATTATCAGACTAAATTCAATACGCCTTGTTTGGATAGGATGGTGCTCATCAGGGCTTTGTGGAGAATGGTGTTGTGTTTATGTGGTGTGGTCTGGGTGTCAGAGAAAGTGGGTGGACTTTAAGAAGAGGGTGAGCAAAATGCCTGCACTGGGCAGGTTTAATGTGAACTGTGTGCCATTACTCACAATGGATGCTAGCAAACGTGGCTTGTAAGCAGACATAAATCAAAATTAGCTATAAGGGGTCCCAATGGTATTTGCGGCTGGGGTTCTGAAGAAGGCAAAGAAAATGGTTATGTAATACAGAGGAAGGTGCTGGCTGTGTGCCGGACATCCAAACATTTTAGGACTTTCTTTTGGAGAGTATCCCATGTCATCTGACAAGATTGCACACCATTGGCCCACCTGATCTCTACCTTCCCTTCCAACTTGTGTTATGCTGATGATACTCAGCTCTCTTTCAGGCTTCCCTCAACCTCCTCTCCTTCCTCGCTCATTCCCGATTGTCTATCTGCGATTCAGGATTGGTGCGCCTCCAACGATCTCTGCCTTGATGCCAGTAAGACTGAGTACCTCCTCATTGGGACCCTTGCTCCCGCTTTCCATCTCTCACTCTGGCCGTCTTCCTTGGGCCCTCTTCCCTCACCTTCCTGCGAGGCAAATAACCTTGGTGTCATCTTCGACTCCACGCTCTCCTTCTCTCCTCACATCACAGACCTTGACAAGAAGGCCCACTTCTAGCTGCACCTCCTCAGAGGTATTCTACCTTTTCTCACCTTCCCCCAGAAGCTCACTGTCTCCAGAGCCCTGGTTCTCTCTAGGCTGGACTACTGCAACAGCCTCTTTCTCAATCTTCCTAACTCCACTCTTCGCCCCCTGCAACTAATCCAGAACAGGACTGCGAGATTTATCCTTGGCCGCAGGCCAGAGACCGCATCTCGTCTGCCCTGAAATCTCTCCACTGGCTCCCGATGTAAGCAAGGTTCAAGTTCAGGTTCAAGTTCAAGACCCTCTGCATCGTCCACAAGGCTTTCTGGGGCCAGGACCCTCACTAAATCCAAATCTCTCTGCCTAAATACCATCCTTCTAGAGCCCTTCGCTCAGCTTCCTCTAACTCTCTGAGGGTCAGACGCTTCTCCAAGCAGAGAGTGGGGGTTACATCTCTCTCCTCTGCAGTTTCCTCCCTCTGGAATGGCCTGCCTGCCCCTCTCAAACTTGAGCCGGACCACCTGAAGGTCTGGAAGCGGCTCAAAGCCCTCCCTTTCTCCTCTGCCTTCTCTCTCTTGCTTCCTTGCTAACTTACCTGTCTGCTGCACAGACTGGGTGCTTGGTACCCTCAGAGTCTCACTGGGTACCAGACTCCCACTTGACCAGTTTTCCTTGCATTGCCTCCGGTCCTACTGAACACTCAGGGGCTGTAACTGTAACCCCTGCAGCCCCCTTGAACACACTCAGAGCTCCGCTGCCCGGGGTGCACTTACTCAGAGCTATGCTGGCCCTGATCGCACTCCCCCCTACCTTTTCCCTGTACTTCCCCCTCTCCCTTCCCCCTGCACTTCTCATTGTCGCACTTGCACAATCCCAATGTCACAAGGCCTAGTAGTATTGTTTGTCTGGTCTTCCCTCTGTGCCCCCTCCCTTGTCTTTTGTCGCCTAGAGAATGGGCATGGTTTCAACCAGTATCACTATATGGCTGACGGATTTTAAGCACTTAATCCTGCTCTTGGAATTTTTGTAGTTGATTACTCACTGAAGTTTCCATGAACAAAGATGATATTGTGGAGGTAGGTTAAGAGGTGATGGCCTCATGGAATACTAGTTTAGATAAGGAGGAACAGAATATTGGTGGGGTGGGCCTGGTCAAAACCTTTCACCCATGAGTGGAGGGTTGTGGAAAATGCCACACAAAGAGCTATATAGCCAGAGAATTGGTAGTGCTAATAGCTGTATTAAAGAAGAAACACAATGATCTGGCCCATGTGGGGCAGATAGGTTAGAAAATGACAAAGAGGCGGTACCATGATCAGTACTGCTGGCCTTGTATAGATGTAGAGATGGTAGATAAAGAATGCCAGGTGTGCAGTTGCAACGGAAAGAGTGCACATGCAGCATTTAGCCCCCTCATAAGTTCTTGGAATGGCATGGGGTTAGTTGGCCTTGGGTGTAACACTGCTGTTCAGCCATTATAGATAGAAGCACTCTGGTATTTTGGGTGGTATTGCTTTAAGTGGTTTGGGGGGGACACCATGGTAGAGGTCAAACACAGTGTGATTAATTTCTTACCACAGTGTTTAACCAGGAGGGTATGTCCAACCAGCCAGTAATAGAAAATAGCATTCAGTTTTGTTGGGAAGAAATCAGGAGATTTCTGTGAGAGTATGTTGTTGTATAGCTCTAAGGGAAAATTTCTGTTTGAGATAGTTGATAGTTTGTGAAGGATTGTGGGGAATTGGAAAGATGTGTTTGATGACAACATAGGGTCTTGTAAGCTAACTTACAACACTGCTCAACCATAATTCAGAACGATGAGAAGTAGTGTATATATGTGCAATTGATAAGTATAATGTGATGAAGTGTGTGGAGGATAAAAACAACATTAAGAGAACGTTTAGCACAATATAAGGGTGAACTTCAAAAGAATACGTGTTGTTTCTGGGGTGGGTCTGAATAAAGAATCCCTGCTTAGGGGCAACGTGGTTACTTGTATTGATGGCACCCAGGTTTGTGGTTAAAAGTGGATAATGGTCATGGAGGCATACTCTGCAAATTACACATCCAAAGTGGGTGTAAGTCCTGCCTTCCTTTTATAAAAAAGCCCATAATTGTTACTCCTTGGTGTCAAGCGGTACCCAACTTTGGAAGGCTATGAGGGAGGGTGTCTTTGAATAGGCTGTATGTTTAAGACACATGGCACCTCAGTATGATTCTCTGCATCTCTCACCTTCTCTTTCATAAGCATAATCTTCCCTTTCCCTTGTGGGTTCCGAAAGAGTTCTGGGTAGAAGAACTCTGGGCAGCGCTTTTGATCTGGCTCGAAGAGGGTGAGGGTGATCCGGACAGCAGCAGTTGGCTCAGCATCCACAGGTTCATCTTTGCCATCACCGACAAGGGTTTTTTTCAGATCCAGAGGTGTCAGGGAAACAACTGGGATAGAGTTGAGCTGCACCCGGCGGGGTTCAGCCATTACCCTCAAGGCAAAATCAGTTCAGCATGCATGCTTCAGAAAGGAGGGAGTCCTGATGACGTATGCGGCGGCTGAAAAGATAGAGGACCAGGTGCAACAAGACAATATTTGGCGATCTGTTACACAGTGTTTGAAGAGAAACATTGGCCAAATGACAACGTCCATATGTTTACAGTCTGACCGGCAGGCTCGAACATTCTTAGAAAACAAAAAACAAACTGGTTTTGTTCAAGATGAGGACAGTCTGAGAAAACACAGTTCATTGAAGTTGAAAGGGAAATCATCTATAGTTCTGCTTTATTCAGCATTCTCAAAAGAAATAGGTTAACTGTTCTTTTCTAACCAAACAAGAGAGGCCCTTCATTGCTCGAATGCATCTTTTAGTTTCTACTTGTCACGGCATGTTTCTGAATAGGGGGTCAAAGCATCGAAAACAGCCACATCAATTCACTGGTCAAGCTGCATTGTAAATAAGGTAGACCAGGCCTGTCGGGACAGCTTCTGAAGACCAGCCTATACCAATGCCTGTATTTTCAAAGGTAGTCACAGGTCATTGCCAGGGCTGCTGCTTGTTGAAGGTCACAGTTTGTTGAAACAGCCATCTCCAGGGCAGACAAGCAGATGTTTTATTGTCTCAATTCCTTGGACTTCTGTTTATAACTACACCAGTCTTCTCAGGATTACAATATCCATAATCAAGTCTCTCATCACATCTAAAAAGAAAAAAACAAGTCAGAACAATGTGAACACACACGAAAAGTAACATTTCAGTTGAAATATTTTGGCAATTAGGAAAAATGTTCTAAATGGGATTGATAACAGTTTCGTAGATGCAAATTGAGCGCATGCCCTAGGCCCACGAAGGCATTTAAAAAAAGGGAGTAAAGAATCTTCCTGGTGATTCTGGTACCATAAGACCTTGCTCTCCGTTCTCGACAACTGGTTGAGAATTACCTACTATGCAGGGAGGTCTAGATAAAGTTTCCCTAAAAATATTTCAACACTTTGAACATTTAGAATGGGGCCCTTTGCACAACATGTCCTCAATGACAGACTCATTTTTATACATTTGGCCTCATCACGACCTCAGCGGTAACCCTTAAATCCGGCGGTAGCGCTATTACCGCCGGATTTAAGGGTCCGCCGAATCAGGGCCTCGGCGGATTTCAACCCAGCTCTGAGCTGGTGTGAAATCCGCCAAGAATTCACGCTATTACCGCCGGCGGGAAATCCGCCGGCGGTAAGAG
The DNA here is from genome assembly GCF_040938575.1 of Ambystoma mexicanum. Taxonomy (NCBI): domain Eukaryota; kingdom Metazoa; phylum Chordata; class Amphibia; order Caudata; family Ambystomatidae; genus Ambystoma; species Ambystoma mexicanum. The sequence continues at coordinate 1,462,707,558 of NC_090923.1, read as the reverse complement.
CGTGAATTTTCCCCATTGAGCCCAATGGGGAATGGGGCATTCCCGAATGGGCTCAATGGGGAATGGGGATTTACTTTACCGCCGAACTCGTGATCCGGTGCTATTAGCACCGGGGAGTTCGGCGGTAGGGCTAATACCGCCGGCGGTAATACCGCCGGCGTTACCGCCCAAGTCGCGATGAGGCCCATAGTATATCACAAACGGACACACTTTGGTCCATTGGGGTTTCCCCTCATACCAGTAACAGGTCATATGCTTCAGGGAATTTAAAGTGGGGTGCTGTGGAGGAGAGAAGAACAAGTTACTTCTTACCTTGTAACGTTCTTTCGCCGGGATGTTCCTCCGACGTATTCCTCATCTTAGATATCTCCTTCCAGCTCTCCTAATCACCCTGAAGGAGCGTAAGCTGCAACAACAAGGGAAGTAGAACTGCGGGGATGGATGGGAGGGTGATTAGTCTAGTCCAGAAAGAATTATTGTGGGCTACAAAACGGAACTGAGCAACGGATGCTGCGCGCGGCCTTTATAGGCAGGATGACGCAGCGCCCTCTAGAGAAAATTTTTTCCGAGGCCAGCAGAGCTGGAAGGAGATATTTAAGATGAGGAATACGTCGGAGGAACATCCCGTCGAAAGAACGTTACAAGGTAAGAAGTAACTTGTTCTTCGAAGGGATTGTGTCCTCCGACGTATTCCTCATCTTAGATAGGCTCCCATAGCAGTATTCTATTATTGGAGGAGGGAGTACTGACTTCACGCTGTCTTCTATTGATGAATAGAATGCAGTACAGCCCTTCCAAACCTAGTCTCTTGACTGGAGGAGGAATCCAAGTTGTAAAATCGTGTAAAGGTATGGACAGACGACCATGTAGCGGCCGCACAGATGTCTTTAACCGGCACACCTCTTTTGAGGGCCGATGAAGCTGCAATACCTCTGGTCGAATGAGCCCTAAGGTTTTGAGGGGGTCTTTCCCTGCCAGTTTACAACATTCCAGAATGGCTAGAATGATCCATCTGGAAATGGTCTGCTTAGTTATTGGTAACCCCAGCTTGTGACCTGTGTAACCTACGAACAGCTGGTCTACCTGTCTTATCCTGGCTAGTCTACTGATGTAAAAACTTAAAGCCCTTCTAGGGTCTAGTCTGTGTAACCTCTCTTCCTCTTTCCCCGGATGAGGAGGAGGATAGAAAGATGGTAGGGTAATCTTCTGAGTGATATGGAATTCAGAAACCACCTTTGGGAGGAAATTAGGCTTCACTTGCAGGACAACTTTGTCTTTGTGAAAGATTGTGTGAGGGGGTTTACAAGAAAGAGCTTGTAATTCGCTCACCCTTCTAGCAGATGTAAGTGCTATTAATAAAACCGTTTTAAGGGTAAGGAATCTTAACGAACAAGAATGGAGTGGTTCGAAAAGTGTGCCCATCAGGAAAGTTAGGACTAAGTTTAAATCCCATAGGGGAACTTGGAATGGTCTTGGGGGATAAACATTGGTTAACCCCTTTAGAAACTGTATTACCAAGGGTAACTTGAAATAGGATGGTTCTTCCGCAGTGCGCTTAAAGATGGATAGCGCTGCGAGATAGCCCTTAATGGTGCCAACTTGAAGGCCTGAATTCGCCAAATATAGTAGGAAGGACAAAACCATTGGTGTACCACATGAAAAAGGGTCGATATTCTGTTCTCTACACCAGCTGCAAAATCTGTTCCAACGGCAGCGGTATAAAGACTTTGTTGCTGGCCTCCTTGCCGAAAGCAACACCTCCATAACATCATCAGGGAGGTCCCAATCCTTGTACCTCAGCCTTTCAGAAGCCAAGCGTGAAGGTTGAGGGTTTTGATGTCTGGATGGAGAACCCGACCTCCCTTCTGTGAGAGTAGGTTCTCTCTGAGTGGAAGTCGAATTGGAGGGCAGATGGACAAGTCTAGAAGGTCCGGGTACCACGTTCTCCTGGCCCAATCCGGGGAAATTAGGATCATGGTTCTCCGGAATCTTCTCAACCTCCTGATCATTTGAGGAATGACAGGGACCGGTGGGAACGCGTGCAGAAGCGGAAACTCCCAGTCCACTATGAACGCGTCTCCCAGAGCTCCTCTCGGGGGAAATTCCCTTGAGCAGAACAGATCGCATTTCCTGTTGAGGCTGGTGGCGAACAGATCCACCTGAGGGGTTCCCCAAAGGGCGAAGATCTCTTGAAGGACTTCCTGAGCCAGCGCCCACTCGTGGGAGACTGTGCTCTGCCTGCTCAGAGCGTCCGCTGTCAAGTTATTCTCTCCGGCTAGGTGAACTGCAGATAGAGATATTCCTTCTTGGATTGCCCAAAACCAGAGCTGCATCGCCTCTCTGCACAGGGGTAGTGATCCTACGCCTCCTCTTTTGTTGAGGTAATGCATGGCCACCGTGTTGTCCGTCATTATCAGAACGTTTTTCCCTTGTACAGCTGGCAGGAACGCCTTCAGCGCAAGTCTGATGGCTCTCAGCTCTAACAGGTTGATATGTAGTCTGGACTCCGATGGAGACCAACGACCGCTGATGGTCAAGTCGTTGGCGTGGGCACCCCACCCCGTGAGTGAGGCATCCGTGACTACTGTTATCTCCGGCCAGGGTTGCCAAAAATGTTCTCCTTTCAGAATGTTCTCCTGACAGGCCCACCACTGAAGGTCTCGAGCCACCCTGTCGGGAACCTGAAGAAGATCTGTCATTCTCCCTGAGAATTGTGACCACTGAGTCCTCAGTGCCCACTGGAGGGATCTCATTCTCAGGCGAGCCTCTGGCACTAGGAAAATGCAGGATGCCATGAGGCCTAGCAACCTCAAAAAGTCGAAGGCTGGGAGACGTTGGGCATCTTGGAACTTGGTAACCATCTGTAGAATATCTTGAGCCCTCACCTCTGGTGGCGAGGCTTTTCCCAGGGAAGTGCCCAGGATCGCTCCTATGAACTGGAGTCTCTGCGATGGTATCATTTGTGACTTCTTTAAATTGAGGGAGAAGCCCAGTTTGTGAAGGGAGTGGCACACGTGATTTAGCTGGATCTGAGCTTGTTCCGAAGAAACAGCCCTGATCAACCAATCGTCCAGGTAGGGGTAGACGTGAATCCCTTCCCTCCTTAGACTTGCCGCCACTACCGACATTAACTTGGTGAAGACCCTCGGGGCGGAGGTCAGCCCAAATGGCAGCACTCGAAATTGATAGTGAGAGTTGCCAATTGCGAACCTCAGGTATTTCCTGTGTTTGAGATGGATTGGCACATGGAAATAAGCGTCCTGAAGGTCCGGAGATACCAACCAGTCCTGGGACTGAAGGGCCTGGAGGATCTGAGAAAGAGTGACCATCTTGAATTTGTCTTTCCTGAGGAATTTGTTCAATTCTCGCAAGTCCAAGATGGGTCTCAGTCCTCCGTCTTTCTTTGGAATGAGAAAGTAAGGGGAGTACCAGCCCTTGTTCCTCTCCGCTACAGGTACCGGTTCTATGGCACCTTTCTCTAGCAGGTCCAAAATTTCCTGCAAGAGGAGCGGATCTGGAGCTTTCTGAGAGCTGATCCCCGGTGGATGACTCTGAGGTATGCGTAGGAAAGGCAGTCAGTAACCTTGGGCAACTGTTTCCAATGCCCAAGCATCTGACGTGATAGCCTGCCATACCGCCAGATGTTGAGTCAACCTGCCTCCTACAGTGTCCTGTGAGGGAAGTCCTCAGAGTGGTTTTGGGGCGGCTGATGCAGATGCCGATGGTAAATAGGCACCTGCTGTTGCTGCGGCTTTTGGATATCTACCCCGTCCACCTCAGGTAGTTCTTCTTTGTCCCCTTTGAGCCAGTCGTCCTCTACCTCTTCCGAATGCGGAGTAGAAGCGAAAGGACTTGCCCCTCGCAGAGGTTCCTGTGGGACGAAAAGGTGTCTGACGGATTGCAGCGCCTAGGGATTTTGCTGCTGCTTTTGAAGTTTGCAGTTTCTCTAAACTGTCATCCGCCTTTTTCCCGAACAAAGAAGAGCCATCGAATGGCATGTTCAAGAGCCTGGCTTGCACATCTGGGGCAAAACCAGACTTTCTCAACCAAGTGAATCTCCTGGTTGTTGTACTTGCCGCCATTGCTCTGCTGATACTGTCAGCCGAATCAATGCCCGTCTGGAGGGATTCGGACATAGTGTCTTTACCGTCCTGTATGATATTCAGGAACGCATCCCTTTCTTCTCCCTCCGGGATGCAGTCAGCCGCTGTAGAAGCACACTCCCAAAGTGTATGGCTGAATCTAGCAAGGGTGCAAGTAGCATTAACAGATTTTAACGCCATGCTACATGCCGAAAAAACTTTCTTTGCCATAGCATCATATTTTTTATCGTCCCTGTCCTGTGGGACGATAGGATAAGCCGTCTTGACATCGGTAGAAGATGCTGCCTGTACCACCAGACTTTCTGGGGATGGGTGCTTTGACAAAAACTCCGGGTCTGTAGAGTATTTTGTAGACAGTTTTTTATTTACTGCCGGGACGACATCTGGGGTTTCCCAGTTCGTCATAATCTTCCTCTGAAGAGCTTTATGAAAAGGCACCACAGGATCCTCCTGTGGGCCTTTGTGAAGAATATCCGTGAGGTCATCCTGTTGGAAAGATTGTGAAGGTGCAGACCACCCCATAAACTCTGTGATCCTGGCCATTAAGGCTCTATAGGGGGTTTCAGCATGCTCCCCCGGGTCTGGCCTAGCAAACTCCACCTAAGGGGAAGTGTCTAACCCACTTGCCTCATGTAAGGAATCATGAAGATCCTTTAACCTGCATTCTTCAGAGGAAAATTCCTCTCTAATTGGGGTTACAGGTCCCTGCAACTCAAATGTGTCTTCCTGTTCAGACAATTCACCCTCTTCCATAATTGAGGACATAGTTCTCAATTGTTCTGAACTCATAAAGGGTGTAAACCCCATTTCCAAGGCAGAGGGTGCCGAACTTGTCATAATCGGCCTCGAAAACGTCGATGTCATTGACGCCGACGTCGAAGGCTTCGGGCGTGGCGTCGAAAACAAAGGCAGAGGCCTTGAGGTCCTAGATAGAATTGGGATTCTGCTCGAGGAAGTCGACAATCTCGACGCCATCGTCATCGAGGACCTGGGGATAGCCACTGGGTGCGTCGCAACTGTGACTTTCCTTGGCGTCGACGCCGGTGTCGAAGACATCGACCTCGGCGTCGACGGAACCTGCGTCGACGGATCCTTCGAAGAAGGTTTCGAGGTCATAGCCTTACTCGAGGGTTCGTGACGCGCTCGAGAAGCTTCCTTCACCGGGTACTGCGACTCGCAGCGTTTTTGACCTTCGGGTCTTTCGACCACAGCATCGCTCTCGGCAGTCTTCGAGGGGGTCGAGGCCGCTTTCTCGAAGACGCTCATCATATTTTTGCGGAATTCCTCCCATTCAGCCCGGGAACTATGTTTCATGGGGCAAGGGATTCTCTTAGAAGAACAGAGGAAGAGGAGGACGGAGAAGGGGATCTTCGACGTCTCCTCTTCGAGTGCTTATATCTCGAGGAGTGATGGGACCCACTCCGAGACCTGGAGCGCGAATGGTGACGAGGAGACGAATGTCTCGACTTCGTCGAGGAAGAAGAAGCTTTTGAGGTCTTACCTTTCTCCAGCTTCCCCCTACGCTCCTTCAGGGCCTTAGCTGTCATGGACATACAGTCCTCGCACTCCGAACAATGGTGTTCAGCTCCCAAACACCACAGACAAACTCTGTGAGGGTCAGTCAGCGACATCTTTTTCCCGCAGTCTTGGCATTTTTTGAAGCCGGACCGAGGGGTTGTCGGTTCCGACGAGGAAGCCATCGAGTATGGATCGAATATCTCGAGGTAAATAGGATAAATTCTCTACGAAACTGAGCAACGATATTCCGAGGCACTGAGTAAGCGCGGAAAAACAGAACTGAGCAACGGACGCTGCGCGCGGCCTTTATAGGCAGGATGACGTCGACGTCGATACGGCAGCTGTCGAGGGACATCGACTCGGCGGACGTCGACGCGCAGCGTCCTCTAGAGAAAAATTTTCCAAGGCCAGCAAAGCTGGATGGAGATATCTAAGATAAGGAATACGTCGGAGGACACAATCCCTTCGAAGTATGTTTTGCCTCCGTTCTCAATGCGTAACTTAGCAGAGTATAGCATAGCATATTTCATTCCCTGCTCGCAAAGCCTCTTTTTCACTGCAAGGAATGATTTCCTCTGCTGTTGCACTGCTACAGAGAAGTCCAGATAGATATGCAGTCTTCTTTCTCCCAGGACGCCCCCAGGATAGCATTGCAGCCTCAGTAATTTAACAGTCTGGCTATGATGGGACAGGGTGGTGCTCCAGGTTTTGGTTTGTGCGTTAGGGAACGGTGGGCCTGTTCCACCACAAACTGAGATGACAATTTAGGATTGTCTAGTAGAGTTCGAAGGGTGTGTTCCACTAATACTTCCATAGGTCCATCCAGGTTATTCTCTGGGACTCCGATGATCCGAATGTTGTTGCGGCATGATCTGGATTCAAGTTCATAATGTTTCTTAGTAACCATCAGTACCTGCTTAGTCAGAGCAGCTGTATCAGTTTTCAGCTGGTAGACGTCATCCTCCACATTTCCTACCCATCATTTCCTAGTCATCGGCATCCGGCAGCCGTGTGTCAGTTCTCGCCAGGCGAGTCTTAATGGCGCTGATGGTAGCACTTGTGTCACCCAGCTTCATATGAACAGCAGAGAATCCCTCCTGCATACACGCCATCATTTGCTGTGTCTCTGTGAGCTCCCCCACGCACGTAGTTTCAGCTGGTGTCTGGGCACCATTAGCAGTCTCAGCCCCTCTCGGGCGGCATTGGTGAACATATTCTTAGAGTTTTGCTTTCTGCTGGAACCCTTCGTCATCTCAGATTCCAGAACACACAGAAATGTGATTTTCTCTACTCTCGGGTATCAGCTCTCACTCCCTCCGAGGGGGAGCTGTGTGTCAGCAAGTCAGGTGGGGGAGGGGGAGGGTGAAAGCGTGGGCATTCGTGATCAGCGAGTATAGCTAATGTCCCACACGCAGATCTCACGACCTCTGACCACTCCACCAATCAGTCACCACCAGAGACAAGGGTGCTAGTAAAGCAGTGAGGCCAACCTCCACTCACGGTGTGTTCCAGTTATTCTGACACAGGGCTTGCTTAGACCCTGATGACAATGGCACCATTCGTCCTCAGGGATAGTCAACCCACTTCCACGCACCAGCTCAGATGGCAATGCTGCTTCCAAGAGTCACCCCACTTAAGTTTCAACTCCCTGTCTAAGGCTGGGGTCTCAGAGTAGACCTGCAATAGTACTTGAGCCCCTGGCCCACAACAGCCTCCACACGCCACTCCACAGCAGGGGCCTCCAAGCCCAACACCAGACTCCCACCACTTCGTCCCCCAGTGGCTGCAGACTGCAGGACCTTTCACGGTATCCAAAAAGTTGTATATTCGTAGGGGGTGGACACCCACTCCCATTGTCACACACTCCAAAATCTACAGTGCGAGGCTGCAATAAACGGGGGGGAATAAACATTGAGAGGCAACGCACCAGGTATTTAGCTCACAACCTCTGCGTTTAGTTTGATGTGTACGACACCGCAACTGGGGGGGGTCAGCGCAGCTCAGTCAGGTAGAGCAAGAGAGGTGCCTCAGGCACAGGACAAGTCCTCTCAAGGTCGCTGTGCGTTTCAGTGCTGCATTTGCCATCAGAGGAGCTCCGTCTCAGGGCTGGGCTCCCTGTTGCAGCCGGCAGATCTTCGCAACTCTACAGTGTCAGGAGGCCACCTGTCAGCAAACTGTCCCCCTGGAGTGTGGCAAGTGTAAGTCATGGCCAGCGAACATCCCCCATGGCTATTGCCTCAATGCAGCCTGCATGGCCACCGGCATCATGTCATCCGTTGAGACGTCGGATCTGCAATTCTCGCTGCTTGGCCACCACAGCAACCCCGCCAAGCAGCGATTGCAACGAAATGCAGCAGATGTTCCCAGGCACAGAAATCCGCTGGATAAAGGTTAGCAAGCCAGTTACAGGAGGAAATGTGAGCCGGGCTGCTGGAGCTGCTCCATTACGTGGCCATTTTAGCACATGCGCAACAGCATCCCAGATTGCCTTATTTTCAGTGGAATCTGAGTGAGTAGACTTTTCCTTCTTAGACTTTTCCTTCTGCTACACTGATAACCAGATTCGCGGAGTTGACGGCGAGTTGCAGTCTAGGCAGGCAACACCATTGATTTTGCTGCGTGTGAACATTTGCAATCTTTTTCCTACCCTTATCGCTTTGAGTGGGTAGATCCACTTAAAAAGCCATTCCGGCTACGTTGCGGCCGCAGAGTTGATGGCGAGTTGCAGTCTGGGCAGTCCGGGTCAGCCGAGCAGACGTGCAACATGGAGGAAGGTCGCCTCTTAAGAAGTACTAGTCGGCGTGAAGAAGAATCCGAACAGCAGCTTGATTCGGTGCTCCAGCTACGCAAAGTCCGAGAACCAATTGTGGACCTTGGCGTGAAGCAGAGGGCTATTGGGGCATGAAGCTGTCAGGAGGGGCAGGTAAGTCTATTCCGCTGAACACAGCCTACGCCTCCACTCACGCCATCACGTCCTCCCAAAAGCAGCGATCATTACAGGCTTCAAAACACAGCAGTTATTTAATTACCCGTCATAGTGTTGAAACAGTAAATACAGACACCATAGACACCGTAGATATCACAAATGGTGATATGTGTGGAAAAAAAATAAATGAAAGTGACTCGGGTACCTTGGACAGTAACCACTGAAAGGAGCATACAAACTGTTGTAATGTGGCAGCTTCAATGGTGCCAGAGACGCCAAAGACGCCAGTGGTAGGGGGTGTTGATCTACCAATGACTGGCCCCCTTATCCTGGCTGAGAACAATACGATCGGTGACGACACAAATTAGAGAAATGACAAGAAAGAACAAGGTAAACTGCAGACCCTGCTTTAATACAAGTAAATGCTACATCAGACCGGCTAGTGACACCACGTTTACAGAAAGAGCAGACCAAGTTGGGGGAAAAGCTCAACTTCTGTGTGACCGCGCTAATCCACACTTTCTACAAATATGTACCAAGAAATGATGACTCTAAGTGAGGACAGTACAGACAGCATAGAAGTGCAGTATGAAATTGGAAATAATGTATTTTATGAGGAAGAGCCCGAAAACTAGAATGAACAAGAAAACAGAAAAGTACTTCTTTCCCCCCTTACCTCGCTCTCATACTCCTATGGGTGGGAAGAAAGCATTCGTAAAGGATACATCAGTGGAAAAAGTGATGGCCGTTTTGGTACCAACCAAAAACATCCAGAATTTGCCGATCACTCGCCCCAGAGTCAAAAAACAATTGCAGAGCTTAGCTTAGGGGAAAAATAATCAAATCAAAGAACTTGGGTGAAAACGTTTTTAAGAGGGACACCACTGATCTAACTAGATTAAATCACAACCAAGTACAACAAAATTCAGGTAAACCAGCAAATATACAACAGACCTACAGGAAAATAACATCTAAGAGGCCCCTCCTCTCAGTGAATCTCGCAAATTATTTTTTGAAACAGAGACATTCATCCCCTGCAGAGCCTGCTAGTATTTCAGCAGCTGAACTATAAGATGCAGAGCTCCTAGAGGAAGCAACAGACCCTACAGTCGAGTCCCTGATAGGAACGCCCGACTTTGACAAGGACAGACCCAAAGACCCTATAATACTCAAAGTAAACCGGGATCACCGGGCGGCCCAAGAGAAAACGCCAAACTTACCACAAACAAAGTTGACTCAACTTTGCATGGCTAGGAGGAAATCGATCAACGTAGCGAGTGAGCGATGGCACAACAATGGTAATGGGTTTGAAAACCATGCAGAATCCAGAGGAACTTCCTCTTTTAATGGGAGTCACGTTCACTTGAATACACCATTGGAGATAGGGGACAAGAAAGCCTCCCAAAGCAGCCAACACAGACTATAATGGGGAATATAACCACAAATAAGCCCAGTAACCTCGGACAGGAGTTTCAATAGGAATGGGAATCCAGGATGTGCATGAAGGCTGGTATCGATAGAGGTAAACCGATCGACCATGTTGTGCCTACCAGGAAGCAAGCAACCTTTGAACTACATGTCCATCAAATGCAAGGGGAAACAACAGACCGGGGTGTTTTGTTTGATCACCCAGGTCAAATGTCAACTCCAAAATTGCCAAATGAGTTGAAACAGGTTTGGATGAATAAAGCCCAAGAAAGCCTTTTGATCTTGTGCAAACACACTCAAAAGAGTGCAAGAGTGTCTACACAGTCACCACTGAGTGGAGTAAGTCCAGTGAAAAACTGCATAGCTCTGAATGCTACATCAGAGACAGAAAGAAGAATGGGAGGACTGACTGATTCAAAAACCAATTATTCGACCAGAAAATCAGATCTCTTATCCATCATGTCGACCGTCACCATAGCGTTGGCTCCATTTTCAAAACTATATGAATCAATTAACGAAACTCTGAAAGATCATACCACCATGATCGCTATGATGCACACAAATTGGGTTTTCTTGGAAGGTTATATCACAGCAATGGAAAAAAAAACGACCACCTGAAATCTCAACACAATTCTGTGGAGAAAGATTGCCAGATGACTCAATTGGAAATGCAGATAGGAGAGCCAGCACGAGACGATCCTATTGATGAACCAATGGACAGAAATTACTTAACCATGGAACCTATGAAACTGGTTCTCCGTAGGAATATCCATAAAGGTTCATCTAGGGATAAAAAATGTATTAACATGGATGACAAAGCGGAAAAAGGGGAACCATTGGTTCGTCTAGTCCGTGTAAGGGAAGGATTCCATGGAGTGAAAATGCATGTGTTGTTCGAAGGACCATGGACTTAATCAGTGAAGTGATACCAATCATACAACCTAAGAACAAACAACCTCCGGCAAAGCAACAGACTCAAAGTCATCAAGACTATCCAATCTTTGACAGTTCAAGAAACATTAGTATACAGGAAAGATCAAATACTATAGAGAGGAAAACCCGTGAAGGGCAATATATAGAAGTAGAGCGCAACTGTGGACAAGGGCCACCAATACCTGCTCAGAGAAAACAAAAAACAAGAAACACTGAAACAAATTCAATTCCCTCTGTAAGATCCGAGATGATTGGTAGTGCTACACCTTCAGTTTCAAGAATGGTTGAGGAAATCGATAACTCGAAGACTTGATGGAGCTGTCACAATATTCTTTTGAAAATTTAGAATCGGATATTCCACAAATTTTGACGGGAGACCGAAATTTAAATAACCCAAAAAAAACAACTCAGAACGAACAAGTAACTAATCAGAAAACTCGACCAATGGCTCCTACCTTCTTGACATTATCAGAAAAGAGAGAAAGAATCTTTAATACTTTCAGCAAGGCTCGACACCCAATAAGATCATTGCCTGATGGTATCAACCAATCTGAGAAAACCCAAATAATAACCAAAGAAACAGTAGAAATAGTAAGCTTCACTCAACAATTTTGAGATCTCCTGTTAGAGATCGGAGGCCCAAGGATGAGCAAGCCAAAGCTAATAGAGCCAAGAACATTAACCACCCACACAAAGAGCGTAACAACAGAAAGAAGAGTTATTACTCCTCCTCAAAAGATAAGAATAAGCACCAAAAATCGGTGAAGCTTGAAAGGGGTAAGCTCTAGTGGTAGTAGTGAACGCACACTTAAATGAGAGAGATTCTCTGACAAAAGGGACAATCTGATACTAAATAGGAAGAATGAGTTGAAACAGGTTTAGACGAATAAAGCCCAAGAAAGCCTTATGAACTCAAAAGAGTGCAAGAGTGTCTATACAGTCACCACTGAGTGGAGTAAGTCCAGTGAAAACCGGAATAGCTCTGAATGCTACACCAGAGACAGAAAGAAGAACGGGAGAACTGACTGATTCAAAAACCACGGAATCTGTGTCAAATCTTATCTGACAACTTAAAGATAGTGGAATTTGGAAAGAAACACTGTACAGATAGTGTATATCTGCATATCCACTCCTCGGTGGTAAAAGGTATGATGATTGAGGCCACAGATAGCCTCTGCATATTGGGATTTGACTTGACCTGCGTCAACCCCTCCAAAAAGTTCACAATTAAGGAGAAGAAAAGGTAGACATTTTACAGAGGATTGTTATGGCGATTTATCCGAGACAAACTTGACGCCTCCTAAAGAAAAAATGACAACAGACAAGAAAACAAGAGAAACATTGTTTAAAAGACCCCTTGAGTGTGGCTAGGGTACCAAAGGACCCAAGGCTAATGCTATCTGTCACGTTCAAATCATCTGAAGAAAGAATTGAAGACCATAAGGAAGGTAAAAACAAATTAATACAATCAGACTTGGAAGACCAAAAGAAATGGGCGTGGATCCCAGGTGCATTACCCAAACATCAGAATAAATAGCCATCCACGATGGAAGAACTGGAGATCATACCGGATTCAAGGATACCAGAGAAAAGAAAAATGCAAGCTTCGATAAAGATGGCGTCATGGACGACCAGAGGCTTTAAGCATTTAACCATACTGAGCGATGTAAACCTGGGAGAGTATGACATTATATGTCTCCAGGAGACCTGGTTGACTAGCAAACCATATTTAGATGGATTCGATCTTACGCTGGCCCCGGCAGAGAGAGGCATTAAAGGTCTTCCGACCTCAGGTCTATTGACAGCTTTCCGATCTGGCTTGAGTCTCGAAAAAATCCTATTCTCTGTTCCTTTGTGCCTTGCCCTCCTGGTGAACTGGATAAATCCACCTTTTGCAACAACTAAAGGAAGGCAGGGGAAAATGGTGTTGCTGAATTGCTATTGGAATCCCCAGATCATTGAAAATTCTTGTTTTATTAATTGTATAACCACCATAATCAACGAGGCTTACATAAATGCAATGTAGCGTGTACGCTTGTTTGTGGTGATGTAAATACCATATGTCAAACATACTCAATAGACAAGAGATCCCGGGAACAACTATTACCATCAGAAGTAAGAGGGATCCATTGGTCAACATTGATAAACTCACGAGATTTACATCGGTTAAAGATCGAGAATTTGGGAAAAATCTAATGGGTTCCGACTTGGGAACGAGGGGTCCAGTCTGCCGATTTAGACCACATGTATGTATTCAGAAAATTATTACAGCAAATTAAAACCTATGATCTAATTAGGACCTCCACAGCGACCATAACCTGTTAACAATATCATGGTCGATTGCTTTAAAACCCGTTGAGCCACTAATGAAGTTCCAAGTAGAAGTGAATAACACCGGAAATCGACTAAGACTAAAGAACAAAGAAATCAAAGCTCTACCAACAAGTACACACTACTCATAAGCAATGAAGAAGGTGACAGGATGAACAATTTGGTATAGTACAGACCCTTATTGAAAGTTTTAGAGCAAAGACTGGAGGCAATCAAGTAGAAACACAAGCCCTGCATGCATATGATAAACTCCTAGTCGAAAGACGAAGACAAATGAGACGATTTAAGCGTGAAGCAGCTAAATCGAACTCGGAACACCATAAAAAGCAAGCAATGGATGCATGCCGGGCTTACAAAACCTGGGTAGTTGCTCGCAGACACGCAATGCTACAACATGATTCCGAGCAAATGCTACGAGTACTATGCAGAAAAATGTCCAAGGAATTTTGGTCATTGATCAAGACAAAACCAACATCAATCCCTGACCGACAACAAAATAACCTCAGTGACCAATCCTGGAAGACACACTTTTCAACCTTGTTTCTGCATCCAATTTCAACTGGGCCACCTTTAAAACTGGAAACAAACAAATATGGTAATTGAAACATGATGTGGAAACTATCCTGGGGAAAATAATGAAGCTGAATTCATCAAGGGTGCCGGGCAATGACAGCCTAACAAACGCAATGCTGAAGGAACACCCGGAGGAACGGGCCCACTTCATTCACGCAGTATTTAGAAAAGTAGTACACTCCAGGATAATCCCAGCATCATGGAAGACAGCTACGGTAGTTCCCATCTTTAAAAAAAGGGAGCAAAAAAGATCCAAAAAACTACCGCCCAATTGAGCTGCTAGACGTTATTGGGAAACTATTTGGCTCCCTGTTGTTGCCGCTAGATTCAAGATTGGATAAGGAATGAGGGTTGGACAGACCACTTTCAAACTGGTTTCGTAAAAAATATCGAAACATCTGCTGACATTATACTGCTCAGTATCTTAAAAGGCAAAATTCTAAAAGGAAAAACAAATGTATACATAGCATTTGTTGACCTGGTTCAAGCCTTTGACCGGGCCAACCGAGATCTCCTATGGAAAAAGCTAGTAGACAGGACTTGTTCAAATCACCTAATGTAACCACTAATTGCTCTCCACTCTGACACTTCAATAAGAGTGCGTCTAAACCGAGCAGGTTTATTGTCATCAATGATTGCAACATCTAGAGGGGTGAAGCTGAGGTGCCCTCTGGCGCCCGCCATCTATAACTTTTACATATCGGATATCCAGAACTTTGAGACGCATTTGAGATCGTTTCCCCCCAGTATCGGTGAAACGAAATAACAAGACTGTTACATGCAGACGATTTAATACTAATTGATCAGACGGAAATCGGTCTGCAATGACAACTTAATAGTCTCCAGAGATATACTGATCAAAACTATTTGGAGATAAATCAAGAAAAAACGGCTGTGTTTAGAAAAAGGACAAATCAGAAGAGAGCACCTCAAATGGTTCCTGGGGACAAACAGGATTGAGCTAGTCAAAAAGTTCAAATATTTGGGAGTCACCGTGAACAACAGTTCCACTGACACACCAATGCAGGAGGCGCTGCTGGTGAAAGTGAAAACACTGGTTACTCAAGCAAGACTAATGGATAAGAAATATGGTTGTTTCTCATTATTAGCAGTCATACATTTCTACAAGGCAAAGGTAGTGCCAGCCTTAACCTACGGGGCAGAGGCTATGCCTTATCTCCCATATAAATTGTGGCAAAGACTGGAAGGCTTATTCTGGAGGAAAATGCTCAACCTTCCTAACTCTACAATATCATCATTAATACGTAGAGAACTTACTTTCTTGTCACTGTATGTGACGGTAGAGTGGAAAAGCTTGGCATTACTCCAGAAAATTATACTACCAACAAGCCCAAAAATCTTTCACATTATTAACTCGGAATTAGTAAATGGATCAGGTCAACTATTATCCAAATGGGCTACTAAAGCCAGAAAAAAAATCGGACAGAAATCGGCTGCTCTGAAATAGACCTGATGACAAATCGAACCCAGGTAAAGAGAAAAATTATGGACCTGGATTGGATCCGTACCTTGGATAAGGCAGCCTCCAGTAAACTCACAAATTACTTTCTTACGAACACTAAAAAGCTTAACCAACTTCAGGGATATTTGTTAAAATTTCCTAAATAGACAATATAAAGAGACTTTTCTGAGAATGCGTTTGAACCTGCTTCCTACAAATGAAATAAATGCAATACGTGGAAAATCTGTGAAAAATACCTGCCGATTTTGTGCAGTACAGGATCAGGTAGAAACAATCAAGCACCTTCAAGCCTTCTGTGCCGGGTTGACCGAGGAACGGAAAAAGTTCTTGGAACCCTTGATGATCGACCTTCAAACAATTGATGAGGAGGGACGGTGGGGCTTATTGATAAATGGAGAAAGGACAGCATGGGTGATAGCCACAGTTTTGTTTATTCGTAACATTATTCCTCTTGGAGTGGCAACTTTAGGCACATCATTTGTGACAGATGAGAAGAAGATAGAAGCCTAACACTCCTGAGACATATGACTATACTATACTGAGTCAATAAGTATTATGGATCATGTACTAAATAGAAATTGATTAAGGGTTTGAGATACCAAAATGTAAGATGACTTTCACACATGGGTTGTGCCACTATAGAAAAAACCTTCAGCAGCAGTTGATTGTAATTAGTATTTGTTTCAATATATCATGGTAGCCCTTATTTGAGACACGTGTTTCGGCATGTGCTGTGCCTTTTTTTGTCATGAAGTTATTCAGTTCTTCTGTTGATCCATTCCAGATTAGGAGGACATCATCTATATACCTGGCCCACAGGATGATGTTGTCTGTGTAGGCCATGTCTGTATATATATGTGGGTCTTCATACATACCCATAAACAGGTTGGCTAATGCTGGGGCGTATTTCATGGCCATTGCCACCCCTCTTTCTCCAATCTCTGTGGCAAACTGAGCATCACATGATTCAATTTGTCCCAAATGCACTTGATTTTCAATGTTTTCTGTTGATTATTTTCAATTTTTTTTTTGTAATTGTAATGTCTCTTTTGGAATTGTAATGTCTCTTTTCAATTTTTTGCTGGTTTATTTTTAATTTTGCTTAAATCAAAAAATGTAAATGTATTTGTTAACAGCCCTGATTGAAAAAGGCACAGTATGCGCCGAAACACGTGTCTCAAATAAGGGCTACCATGACATATTAAAACAAATACTAATTCCAATCAACTGCGGCTGAAGGTTTTTTTCTATAGTGACGCAGCCCATGTGTCAACGTTTTCTGGATACTTTGATTATAACAGAGCAGGGGAAAATCTATGTACCTTGACGGGCATCCGAAACACCTCTAATATTGGGCGCAGGGCACTCTAAATTGATATTCCAAGACCCAACCAGTCAAACAAAATATAAGATGGTTTTAAATAGATATCATGATCATGATGATTAGAAGGAATCTTTTTTTTAATTTGTTTGTAAAAACTGTAGATGTGAAAACAATTAAAGCAATAAAAGAAAGCAGATTCTGCTACTGTTGACATAATGTAGTGTGGGTTGGAGACTGCATAACATCTTCTGGATAAGGACATACGTACCTGAGAGAGTACCTGAAAGTTGGTGAAGATTTAAATATCAAATCTTGCAAGGCCATGTTGGAACCACCCAGTTCAGCCACTTATTCATTGATTTCCTGAGACTTCAGAACTAGAGAACTGGTGCAAAAGAACAAAGTTCCTTGTTCAGGTTGTTAATGAGAAGAACTTCCTCCAGTGTTTTGGTTAAACTCATTCAGAATGCATAGCAGAGACAATGGGTGTTATGGTATGTGGCAAATAACTTTAATATTGGTTGACACCAGTAGTTGAAGATAACCTGTGATAGTAATATTTTACTTAAGGCCCTGTGGGCAGCATTCTCTGATAAATATTCCTGATTCAGGGAGTACTAGTGATTCCCTCAAGCTCACCTGGCTCGTCAAAGGGTAGTCGTGGCCGAGCAACCCAAGCCTATCTCAAAGGAGGCGAAGTGGAGTGGTTCTTTCACACAAAGGAATTCATTCACTCTGTCCCAGAGAAGCATCTGAATATGCAAGTTCAGGCTGCCTACAGCCCCCAGTTCTGGAACATTCACACCGAGTGGCCTAAGATGGCCACCTCCTCTCAAATACTAAGAGGGACAAGAGATAGTCATGGGACCTCTCAAGTGTTCCAGGAAAACTATAACATCCATTCTGATGAATGGAGGAGTGGGTCAAAAAGGGCCCAGCCAGTGTCACCCAGTGGAACCATTTCACATAGGCGAAAAAGCCACCACCAGCATAGCCACATGACTAACAGAGAGGGTACTCTCTCTGGGAGACAATGGGGTACCTTTCTCATACCCCTAAATTGGGAGTCATAAGGAATCCTAAGGCAGAGCACACAACACAGAGCCATTATGTCAGTCAGGCTTGCAATTAAGCCTGCCTCAGGGGTGGGGGGGTGCTCGAGATCCGGCAACTAAGATGGCTGCTGCTTTCTGAGCTCAGTGGTCGAGCTGTAGGAGAGGGAGGCCTGTGATTGTTCTGGCCCTGCTATATGGTCCCCAACACACCTCAACACCGTAGGAGGCGGTGGGGATCACTCGGCTGCAGTCTGGGGCCCGGGGCTGCATGTGCTGTTGCAGCGCAAGTCCGTAAACGCTTGACCCCTCCTCCCTCTCTGGAGGCCGGTGGAAGCCCGCAGAGAGGCGAAGAGGACAATTGTGATGGAAGCGGGCCTGGGGTCCAGGCAGCGCCATGGAATCCAGAGGGTCCCTGATGTCTGGCTGTGTTGTGCTCCAGTGGGACATAGTGAGCGGCGAGAGTTGTCGGACCTCTGCGGTGCCTTTGGTCTGTCCTGTGGCTTCCCCGCTGATGGCTCCCGCCCAGGGAAGTGCTGATTGCTGCTCTGCCAGCCGGACGAGGAGGAAGGAAAACCTCTCCCAGTGGCACCTGGAGTCCTTTGGTACGGAGCGGAATAGGAGCAGGAGGCTCTAGGGGCTTCAATCATCATGGCTCCTGGTGGGGGGGGATAGATTCTGGAGATCGGTAGGTTCTCCCCCTGGATTTTCCCTATGGACTGCTGGAAGCAGGCTATTGAGACTCTGGTGGGTGCTGGGGGGTCCCAGGAGGGGCCTCAGCGCTGGAGCGGTGTGGAGGTGGGGGGGGCTGCCACTGAAGGGCGAATGGTGGCACAGTGAGGCGCGGGCAGTCCTGGACCCCCTGGGGATTGGAGTAGCTGCAGTGCAACACAAAGGGACGCATGGAGGCACTGAGGACACTAAGACTGAAGTGGTCTGATGCCGTAAGGCGGAGTTCGACCAACCAGAACTGCACTGCTCGGCATCCCCTCTTGCAACCTGTCACACAGGTGGTGCCCGGGACAAAGTCTTTTCTTCGGTACCACATTGAGTGTCCGGCTATGGGTGGCCTCCTACGAGTGCGCCCTGCAGGTACAGGTTTGTATGGATGACAGTGGCTGGGGATTGCTGTGCTCGAAGGGGACCACTCCCCACCGGTGGATCTGAGGGGGCAACATCGAATGGCAAGAAGAAACAAGAAGCAGGGTTGCGTGCAGTACACACAAAAGGAGGGAATGGCTCTGCAGAGGGGCACTATGGCCTTGCCTAGACCCAAAGGGAGCGAGACTGCGTCCGAGCGTGGTCCACAATGAAGCCCATCGGTGACTCCTGGGGGGGCAGCCTCTGAGCTAAGCCTAGTACTTGCCGAAATGAAAAGTGAATTTGCATCGGTAGGCACTAAACGTGTTGGCATGGAATACAAAATGGATCAAATGCAGGAGAGGATAGAGAATGAGAGTAGTCGGCTTTGAGAGTTGGAGCACAGAGTGGGAGTGCTTGAAGATACGAGTACCCAAGTGATGGCGGCAATTCAAGGCTTGCAGAGGGAGGTGAAACAAATAAGGGATAAGAATGAAGATTTGGAAGCACAATCCAAACGTAACAATGTCAGGGTGGTGGGATCCTGGAATCGGTACTGGGATGCAACATGGAACAATTCATGGAATCCTTTGCCAAAGAGGTGCTCCGACACCCGTGCTATCTCCCCAATTCATAGTGGAAAGGGCACACCATATTTCAGAACAGATGCTGCGTCCCGGACAAAACCCACACACGGTCATAATGAAATTGTTGAATTATAGGGACAAGGATACCATCTTACGGAGGGCCCGTGAGCTGGGGGAATTACTTTGAAATTGCGAGTTGTGCACGGCAGTAAGACCCTTTTCTTCATGGATCCGGCTGAAGTCATCTCCTTTGTGGAGTCCTTACATGCACCTTGAGAGAGGATACCCCTATGGGAGGACTAGGAATACTAGGAGTTGATTAATGTTGAGTAGCAGGAGGTGGTGAAGTTTTCTCTGCTTTGTTCGGAACCTTGGGTGTTTAATGTCTGGTGGCGATTTGGTGTAACAAAAAGTGCCAATTTAACAATATCGTTTGAAGCAGGCCTTCTCCTCCTGGGGAGGGGCTCATGAGGTTGGTTTGGGCTAGGTCGCTGTGTCGGCGCCCCCCGGGCAGGCGCCCTTATTTGGAGTGTTACAAATGGGAGTTGGGGCTGGGAGAAATGATGTCACTGCTGGTTGGGGGTAGGCAGTGGGGTTAGGATTTTCTGGGTGGGTGGATGCGGCGGGACGGGGATGAGGTGAGAGATGGGGGGGATGAGGTGAGAGATGGGAGGGGGAGGAGGGGCTGAGACGGGATGGGGAGGGGTTGTTTCAAGTTGGGGAAATTAAATGAAAATTGGTTCACATGTGGGAAAAATTCAGTGCTTAGATCATAGTAATGTTTTACTGGCGGTTATCGCATACAAGATGGGCATCTGGGGGCTCTTCATGTCTTCCGAGCGGATGCATACAGGGGAGGTTAGATAGTCTTGTCTATGGGAACAATGACAGGAGGCCGGGGCTCTGATACCTGTACTCTACTTAGTTGGAATGTGCGGGCCTCAACAACTATGCTAAAATGTGCAAAGGGGTGGCATATAGCAAGCGCCACAGGGTTAAAATCCTATTTTTACAAGAAACACACTTAATGGGGAGGACGGAATGCTGGCTTTGCGAGACCTTGGGGAGACGCCAGATTTTATACATCCTTTTCCTCCTACTCACGGGGCATGATGATTGTTATCCACAAGTCACTGGGATTTAAGCTGTTGGAGAAGGAATGTGATCCTGATGGAAGGTAGGTCATAGTTTCTGGGTAGTTGGCTATTTGGCTATGTGTACGGACCAAATCAGGGGGACCCTGGTTTCTATGCGACCCTGTGGGCAAGGTGTGGGAAATATGCGCATACACAGCTGGTGGTGGTCGGGGATTTGAATGCAGTCTTACGGGTACAGTTGGATAGATCCTCTTTGGGTGTGCGTTCCGAGTCATCTGTCACTAGGGCAATCCAGCGGGGCGGGGGGGGGGGTGAAGGAGTTGGGTATAGTGGATCTATGGCGGGCATTACATCCAAACGAGCGGGGATACTTTTTCTATTCCTCTGTTCATGACTCGAGCACCTGCATAGACTACATATTAACCAGTCCGGCTCTGATCCGCAGCAGCACATCTTGTACTATGCTTCCGCAAACTCTCTCTGATCACGCCCTGTTGGTGTGGCAGTTCCACCTTGTGGGAATTTCCATTGAGACCACACTGGCGCTTTAAAGGTCGGGCCATACTAGATGTAGTCTACCGCAGTGAGGTGCAGGAAATTGTTTAAACTTTCTTTGGGATAAATGTGGGATTGGTTACATTAGCCCGTAGTCTCTGGGAGGCGTTCAAGGTTAACTTGAGGGGTCATTGCATTTCAATAGAATGCAGGGTATTGAAGGGGATCCGCAACAGATTGGGGTGCTAGAATGCAGTCTTGCAGAGTTGGAAGCCAAGAACGGGGAGAGTAGCTCTGCTGACTCCCTGACAGAGGCCTGCACTGCTTTGAACCAATTTAGAACAGAGGCAGATAGAGAGGTGCACTTTTTCGCAGCCCTGCAACTGGCACAAAGAAACAGAGAGGAAGGTAGACCACGTAGATACCTGGCTAGGATGCTGAAAGGCACCAAAGGCCAGGCCGATATACCAGTAATTCGCCGGGCGGATAGTTCCCTGGTGTTGGACCCAGGTGGCATTCTGGCGGAGTTCCAGGATTTCTTTTTTTTAAAACTTTTGTTTATTGGCAGAAAGTTAAGACAGGTACAGCACAGATTGCACAGAGACAAGCCAGCGACATAACATCATTCAAAGGCATTACATCATGACTATTTCAGACATTTCAGGCTAGGGAGGGTTGACGGCATGGAAAGGCGCAAAAAGAAAAAAGAAAGAGAGACACACTTCTCATGGTGTGTTGGGCTGGGCTGGTGGGGGGTAGACCTCCATTCAACTTTGTCTCTATTGTTCAGGTAGCTGCAGAATTCTGACCACACGTTTTTGGGGCGTGATGACATGGGTAGGGATCCAATGTATTCTTCTTCACACATTTGCACCCAGGTGAGGGCTTTCAGCCACATCATTAGGGTGGGGGGGGGGGGTGGTATGGCGCTTCCAGCATTGCAATATGCATCTTTTGGCGACAATAGCACTTACATTTACGAATTTGACATTTTGGGTGGCGCTGTGGAGCAGCCCAAGATGGCTGCCGAGCCTTTCAGCTCTGTGCGGCTCAGGCATCGATCCGACAACATCTGCGGTCTCCCCCGATACATGGCATCATCGCTTTGCTGAGACACTACCTACACCTTGGGGCAAGTTTGGGCCCGCTTCGCCCTTCAGGGACCCAGCTACGACTCCCTTGTGCTGCTGGCCGTGTGCGAGCCCGGACGGGCGCTCGCCTGACTTCTGGCCTCCCCCGCCGGGCTCCCCTTCTTGAGGCCGCCCCGAGACAACTGTGGAGGCGGCCCCGGCCCCCTCCCTCCGTGCATCGCTGAGGAGCCCTGATGAGCTGCAGGGGCCTGACACCGCTGACTGCGGGGGCTTTGTGAGGGGCGAGCTGCGGAGTGACGGAGCCGCGGCTGGGGTCTGCGCTGGAGCGCGGCCGCCACCCCCCCGGCTCTGGGGGCCCACGCTCTTGCTGCCCGTGACGCCGAACTTGCGGCCACAGACTGTTCCCGCCCGGATCGGGGGGCCCGCGCCGCCCGCACAGAGGTTCAGGTGAGGAGCGGGGGGGTGGTGGGCACAGTGTCCCCCCCCTGCTGTTCCCCATTGCCGCGTGTGCCTGTGTGCACCGCCGGCTCCACGGACCCGGCGGCACCATCACTTCTGTATGCGGAGGCCCCCTGGGACCTGATCTGCTGACTCTGGTGCTTCCCCATGTGAGCCGCCTGGGATCAGAGCGCAAGTTCACCCAGGCTCGTCTAACCGGCGCTTAATACACTGCCTGTGTGTCTCCTGAAGCCTGCTCCTTGTTACAGCCCGCACCTCACCGCGTCCTTTCATTATTTGACTTTCACACACTGTATGTGAGCGCCCCCCCCTTCTGTCCCGGATACTTCCAGTGCGGCTGCCTGCAAACCCTGCCGGGCCAGACGCAGGCAGTTGGGGCACATGAAGATACTGCGCACTCCTGGTATCACAGTCCTGCCGCTCCGACAGTTTCATCTCACAATCCGCAGTGCCCCCGGATGCCCAGGGGCGACTCACACGTAAAGCCATATTGCAGTTGTGACTGACTGCCTCTGACCTGCACACTTTGCTGATGCTGTGACATTGGTGGGAGGCCCCCAGTCCCATTGAGACCTACACCCCCCCACATCACCATCCCTTCCACCAGCGTGCCCTCACCATACCCGTGCCTACTCTAGCTGCAATGCCTAGCAGATCCAAGGGCGCTGCCCAGGGTGGGCACCATGGACAAGTTCACTAAAGCGGTCCTCCGTGCTGAGCCGGCCCGTGCATCATCTTCACAGGACGAACCGGACCTGCACCCTCACCATGGGGTCGTAACGCCTGATCTCACCACGCTAATGGAATCCATGGAAAAAAATGTTGCCTCCTTCCATGAAAAACTAGATGACATCAATGCAAATGTTGCCTCGCTAAAAACTCGAATGGACCAGGCGGGATATAGGATCACTGAGGCCGAAAATAGAATCTCGGTCAATGAGGATGGAATTCACGAGCTTCAAGACACTGTGGCCTCCCTATCGCGTAACATGAAAAGTGTTAAGGCGAAATGTGACGATTTGGAGTCTCGCTCCCGCAGAAACAACCTGCGCATTATTGGAGACCCCAAGATTGCCCTCAAGGGGCGGATGGAAGACGCAGTGGAAAAACTACTTAAAGACCTGCTGGATAATCCTGATCTCTCACCATATTTTACAGTGGAGCGAGCTCACCGGACCCTATCACCATGCCCTAGACAAGACGACATCCCCAGGCCCATCATCATTAAGATACTCAATTATCGTGACAGAGACCTCATTCTCTGCCTGTCGCGGGAGAAGGGAGACCTACGATTTGAGGCCCACACTATCAGAATCTTCCCAGACTTTTCATTGGCGGTGCAGCAGGGGAGGCGTCAATTCCTTGGCGTTAAGAAGCTGCTCAGGGAGCGCAACATCCCCTATGCCGTTCCTTTCCCGGCGCGACTAAAAATCACTCACAATGGCAAGCTATATTTCTTCACTGTCCCAGAAGAAGCAGTGAAGTTCATCCGAGTTACAAATACCGCAGAGAAACGACCGCGCCAACGACAACTAATCACAAACAGCACGGCCCATGGTGATATATCATGCCCACTGATCCTTGACGTATGATGAGTCGATGGCAACCCGACTCTGTCCACTCAGCAAATACGGCCTCCTATCACATGCACTTGGTCGCAGGCTCCTAGATGATATATACTGCCTTTTCCCCTTCTTGGTGCCTGGAGCTAGCCTTGTGTCCCACCCTCTCCAGCAATACTGACCAGCCAGAGTGCGTTCTCTGGCTCCAGAGGCCGATCGCAAGATCTGTTGTCCGCAGCAACATATCCGGGACAGCACTTGCTGCCCCGCATCATGCTTAAAATGCCGGTCACACGGCACCAGCGCTCCCTGCTGAAGTTGCAATGTTTGATTTCATTTGGTTATTTGAAATGTTTGGCCCCTGTTGGGTGGGGAGGTGGGCCTATCCACGTTGGATCCGGCCTCCGACCTTTTGGCAGCACTTGTGTTGTGGGGTGGGGGGACTGCTCTGCATGTTGGGGTTGGGCAGTGAGGGTGGGGGGAGGCACAGTTGGGGTTGAATTAAAAGTAAAAGTCATGGCAGAGAGTTACACGACTTCAACTCAATATATCTTTATAAATGGCGAATGCAATCCGTGGAATGGTAATGAATACTACTGCAGGGATGTCCCATAATGCAACACTATGGCCCTTAATATTATGACATGGAATATTCGTGGTCTGAGCAACTTCACTAAAGCCCGCAGGATAACTGCCTATGCCCAGAGGCATGGCATTAAGATTCTCTTTCTTCAAGAAACTCATGCCCTGGGGCGCCTAGCGACATACCTCGCCCCGACATGGGGCAACAATAGATACTATACAAAGTACTGAACCCAGTCCAGGGGGGTACTAACTCTAATCCATAAATCAGTCCAATTCTCATTGCGCACCAGTCACATCGACCCAGAGGGTAGGTATGTAATACTTCACTGCTCACTCGCCAATATGGAATGCCTCCTTGTGAATACATATGCCCCTAACTTTGACGCTCCAGATTTTTTCGACGCCATCACCACCACGCTTCTGAAGTACATTGGTATTCCTATCATATGGGGCGGAGACATGAACTTAACTCTGGACAACGAGCTGGACAGATCCGGGACCACCCATAGAGCTTCATCACGTGCGGCCCATAGATTACATGCACACATGGACACACTGGGTCTCAAAGATGTATGGAAAGCTCTCAACCAACAGGCTAGAGAGTACACCTTTTACTCATCGGTACATGATAGCCTTTCCAGGATAGACCTGTTTCTTATATCAGGCTGCATGGTGGGCAGGGCCACGGAGACTAAGATATTGCTGCGCACAATATCGGCTAGGACACGACCACCCTCCCCGCTCCTCCTGGAGATTCAAGTCAGAGGCCCTCCAAGATATAGTTTTCAGAGCTGATATCCTAGCTGACATTTGACTGCAACAACAGGCGGGATACCTCCGATGGGGTGCGCTGGGAGGCATTAAAGGTCTTCATCAGGGGTATGTGCATCTCTAGAGAAGCCGGGGTCCTCAAAGTCATTAAAAATAGCTTAAAGCAGTCAGAAGCGAAGCTAAAAGAACTCGAGAGGGAGTATGCCTCTGCCCCTTCCCCGACCACACTGGCACAGATCAGAGCGGAATTGGAAACATTCGAGACTCATGCCCAGAGGGAGGTCCAGTACTATGCCCGCCCCGTAGCAGCCAGGAAATATGGTGAGGGGGACAGACCCGGCAGGACACTGTCCAGACTGGTCCGCACAGAGGGGGGCAGGACTCGCATTGACTGTGTCCAAGACACATGCAACGCCCTGTGCTGGTCCGACCAAGGCATCCTCGCGACATTCACTGCGT
This sequence comes from Ambystoma mexicanum, assembly GCF_040938575.1. NCBI lineage: Eukaryota > Metazoa > Chordata > Amphibia > Caudata > Ambystomatidae > Ambystoma > Ambystoma mexicanum. The sequence continues at coordinate 1,462,681,701 of NC_090923.1, read as the reverse complement.
TCTACACAACCCTACACGGCCCCAGCAAGAACACAGCCCACAAGACACGGACACCCTGCTAGACCAAATCCCCATGACCCTCCTCTCCCGCGCGACTAGCGACCAACTTGAGGCTCCATTCACCCTTGATGAGATAACCACAGTCATCTCGAACTGTCCTAAGGACAAGGCACCAGGCCCGGACGGCCTCACTTCCGAGTTTTATCAGGAACATGTAGCCGTCCTGGCACCCAGACTCCTGGAGGTGTGGAACGAGTCACTCAGGTTGAACACCCTACCCCAATCCATGTGCGAAGCGCTTATAACTGTGCTACCCAAGCCGGGCAAACCACTGGACGAATGCGCCTCTTATAGACCCCTGTCTCTGATCAACACTGACACGAAAATATTTGCTATGATCATTGCAAATAGATTCCTCCCTATTATGACCCACTTAGTTCACCTGGACCAGAGTGGTTTCGTACCCGGCAGATCCACAGCCCTCAATATCCGCCGCTTATTTAATGTCTTGTCCAGAATCGATCCGAAAGCAAACGCCGTAGCGGTCACCCTTGATGCCCAGAAGGCATTCGACATGGTGTCGTGGCAATATATGTGGGCAGTACTCTATAAAATGGGAATTGGCCCACACATGATATCGTATATCAAACTGCTCTACACAAGCCCCGTAGCCAGAGTCCTAGTCAACTCCAGGACCTCGGCCCCCTTCGCTCTCCATAGAGGTACACGCCAATGCTGTCAGTTATCCCCGATACTTTTTGCGCTTGCTATCGAACCTATGGCGGACAGTGTCAGAGACAAACACACACGCAAAGGTATACGACTACGCGATACCCCGGAGATCATCTCACTATACGCAGATGATGTGCTTCTCTATATCAGAGACCTGGCCGCCCACCTGGATCCGATCATACGGGACATAACAAAAATTGGCACTTTTTCGGGCTTCTCCATAAATTATACTAAATCTGAAATCGTTCCGCTCACGCCTACCACTACACAGCCGACATGTGAATTCCCCCTCCGCTGGTCACCTAGGGGCATTAAATACCTTGGGGTGCAGGTATCCCTCACTAAAGCTTCACTATTGGCCGACAACTACATGGTTGTGGCGTAGCTTGCAGAGGCCCAAATGTTGAAATGGCTCAACCTCCCGCTCTCCTTGTCGGGCAGGCTGTCTCTAATCAAAATTATAACTGTCCCTAAACTGCTCTACGTCTTCGTTAATGTTCCGATTTGGCCCGGAAAGCGATACTTCAGGAATCTGCACTCTGCATGCGCTCAATTTCTGTGGCATTCCGGCGTGGTTCGTAAGAAATGGCAGCATATGACTCTTCCATATGAGAACGGGGGCTTCACCGCCCCCGACTTCGCTAAATACTGGGCAGCCGCACAGGCCCAACATGCAACATACTGGTACATGTTCACTGATCCTCCCCCACAGGTGAAGCTCGAGAAGCTAGCAAGTGAAGGAGTAAACACCCTCTCTCTCATACTCCACCACACATTTCATACCGATGCCCCGGCCGACCCTGTAGTGGCTACAACCATGGCTTGGAAATGGATACTACATTCACAATCCGGCCACCACCCGTACTACAAATGGCTGCCCATTTGGCAGTTCCCATGCCTCAGCCCTACACACGATAAACTCCTAATGAAACACTGGTATGACTTGGGCTATCAGGCCCTGACCGACCTATACCCTGAAGGGAAGTTTATCACCCCGCAGACATGGCGTCCCGGTCATTCCGGCAGCGCGCTGGAACTGCTACAATACTTCAGGTTGAGAGCAGTGATTCGAGCCTGGTGGCCCTCATACCCCGATGAGCCCCCAGACGCGCCGGAGATTCACTATATAACCAACTCGGCCGGGGCTAGAGGGATAGTGTCCTCGCTGTACAAAATGCTCATGGCCAACCCTACAGATGTGCCACATACGGCAAGCGATATATGGAGCAATGAGCTGGGTCTCCCCATCACTGACACAATGTGGAAGAAAATGTGCATACACACCCGTACCACCTCTTTAAATGCCAGATATGGGTGTATACAATATAAGCTCCTAAATCGATTATACTACACACTGCACAGATTGAACAAGTTCGCACACACCCAGGTTCACACCTGCCCTAGATGTAAATCTTCAGATGTGGATCATATACACATGTTTTGGTCCTATGATACACTGGGCCCATACTGGAAAGCCATAATAGATGCTCTCTCAGAAATTACAGCGTCCCACATCTCTCCAGAACCATTAGCTGTACTGTCCGGCCTGTGGGATAACCCTGAGTTGAGAAAAGTGTCCAGGTTTCTGAATGTTGCCACCGTGGTTGCCAAAAAATGCATATTACAATGTTGGAAGCGCCGCTCCCCCCCTTCTCCTGAACAGCAAGGATGACTTAGTCTTCCCCTCCTCCTGATGTAGTGAACTAGTCCATTACTGAGCCTCACAGATTTGTAAAACTATATATCTACCCTTGCTTGTATTTCCCATGCACTGTATAATCACCCATGTACCTGCTACCATATACATCTTGTGCACTGTGTTGATTGTCTGTTCTCTCGCCGTGCCAATAAAGAAAAGTTTTAAAATAAAAAAATAAAATAATAATTTTGACATTTTCCTTACATTTTCCCCAGCCCAAATACCAAACAACAGGGCTAGTGGGTCCAGGTCTACCGGGGAACCAAATATTTCTGAGAGCGCCTCCGTCACGGCCACCCAAAACTTATTTAGCGCAGCACAGGACCAGAACATGTGTACATGATCTGCCTCGCCCGATTTGCATTTCAGGCATGTGTGAGTCGGGGTGCGTGTGAATTTAATTTTGCTACTCTGTACGGTGTGTAATAGAGCCTGTTGAGGAATTTGAATTGTATGCAGCTGAATTTGGCGCTAAGGGAGACTTTGCGTGTGTGTGCACACATTTTGCTCCACATTTCATCAGTGATTTCCGTTTCCAGCTCCCTAGCCCATGCTTCTCGTGGTTTGAGGGATGTATCTTCTGTTTTCCCCAGCTGCATTTTGTACAGAGTGGATATTATGCGGTTGCCAGACATTTCGTCGAAAGAAATTGGTCGACCAGACAAATGGTCGAACCAATTTGGTCGAAAACCAAATGGTCGAATTTTTTTTTTTTTTATTTTAACCCTTTTTTTTTTTTTGGGGAGGTCCCCCCCCAATCCCCTTTTTTTCTCTAAAAACCCCTTTCTTAACTAAACGAAAACCCGAAAAATAAATATATAAATAAAAAAAAAAATTCGACCATTTGGTTTTCGACCAAATTGCGTCGACCAAATTGCAGTCGACCAGTTTTTTTTCGACGAGTTGACTGGACACCATACAATGCCCCTGCTGAGTTTGCTATATATTGGAGTTCAGGTGAGTCTGGGGGTTCGTCTGGGTACGAGGGCCACATAGCTCGTACCGCTGCTCTAAGCCTGTAGTATTGTAGCACCTCGAGCAGAGAGTTGGAGTGTTCCGGCCGCCATGTTTGAGGGGTGACAAACGTACCATCGGGGAATAGGTCAGTTAGGGCTCGATAGCCCAGATTTTCCCAGTGTCGCAAGAGGTGTTGGTCGTGTGTGGGGGGCTAGAGGGGAGTCCGGGAAAATGCCATATGGGAAGCCACTTATAGTATAGGTATTGCTCTTGCTCGGAGCGCAGGATACTATTCCAAGCCCTGATCATGGTGGCCACCGGGTCTGACGGTGCATCTGTTTGGAATGTGCAGTGCAGTAATAAGGTCATAATGTTGGTCCCACCCCCTGCCAGTTTCTCTAGTTTTACATGTGGGGGCGGATTCGGGTGCATGTACCAGTGGGTGGCGTGTTGGGCCTGTGCCGCGTTCCAGTGTAATGAGAGGTCTGGGGCTGTGAGCCCTCCCTTTTCATAGGGTAAGGTCATATGTTGCCACTTCTTGTGGACCGATCCAGAATGCCAAAGAAATTGGGCGCACTCCGAGTGGAGCCTCTTGAAGTATTGCTTCCCGGGCCAGACTGGTACGTTGGCAAAGATGTAGAGGAGTTTGGGGACCACTAACATTTTTATTAGGGAGAGTCTGCCCGCAAGGAATAGCGGTAGGATGCGCCATTTGAACATCTTGGACTCGATGAGCTGTGCCATAGCCTCGTAGTTGTCCGCTAGTAAGGAAGCTTTGGTTAGTGACACCTGCACCCCAAGGTACCTGATAACACCCGCGGACCAGCGTAGGGGGTACTCACATGTCGGTTGTTGGGTTGCTATACTAAGAGGGAAGATTTCTGATTTAGAATAGTTGATGGTGAAACCGGAGTACGTGCCTATTTTGGTAATGTCTCGGATGATCGGGTCTAGGTATGTGGAGGGGTTTCTAACGTACAAGAGTACGTCATCTGCGTACAGTGAGATGATTTCCGGCGTGTCCTGTAAACGAATGCCTTTACTGATGTGACGCTCTCTTACGTGATCAGTCATGGGTTCAATGGCGAGCGCAAAAAGGATGGGGGAGAATGGGCACCCCTGGCAAGTACCTCTGTGTAGCGCGAAAGGAGAGGAGGGAACAGAGTTTACTAGCACCCTGGCCAGTGGTCCCGTGTATAGTAGTTTTATATAGGAAATCATATTTGGCCCAACTCCCATTTTCTCCAGCTTGGCCCATAGGTATTGCCATGAGACCATATCAAAAGCTTTTTGGGCGTCTAGTGTTACCGCCACTGCATCAGCGTTCGGATCAATTCTGGACAGCACGTTGAATAGGCGACAGATGTTAAGTGCCGTAGAGCGACCGGGAACGAATCCACTTTGGTCAGTGTGGACCAGATGGGGCATGAATGGGAGAAACCTGTTAGCGATTATCTTGGCAAAGATTTTCATGTCTGTGTTAATGAAGGATAGGGGCCTGTAGGACCCGCATTCGTTTGGGGGTTTCAAAGGTTTGGGGAGGACTGTTATTAAGGCTTCTCTTAAGGAGGGGGGGGTGTTTAATCTGAGTGATTCGGCCCAGACCCGGTGTAAAGCAGGTGCAAGAATGGCACGTGTTCCTGATAGAACTCAGAAGTGAACCCATCTGGGCCCGGGGCCTTGTTCTTGGGAAGGTCTGAAATAACCTGGACTATCTCATCTAAGGTGAACGAAGTGTCAAGGAGTTCCCTGGTGTCCTGGGAGATAAAGGTCATAGGAATGCTTTCCAGCAGGTCTTCCAAGTCATGGGCTGTGTGTTCAGGATGGGGACCATATCGATTGGCATAGAAGCTGGCGAATGTGTCTAGAATGGATTGGTTCGACCAGTGCCTTAACCCCTTTTCGGGTTATCAATTCGGGTCTTGCCGCCCCCGGGCCCGCACCAGCTTGGCCAGGGTTCTACCCGGTCTGTCTCCCTCCCCATATTTTCAGGCAGCTACGGGGCCAGCATAATATCGCACCTCACTTAAGGCATGCGACTCAAATTGTTCCAGTTCTGTTCTGATCTTTGCTAGGGTTACTGGGGTTGGTGTGGAGAGGTACTCTTGTTCTAGGGTTTTAAGCTTGGTTTTGGAGTTGTTTAGGGCTTGCCTTATAGTTTTAAGGACCCCAGCTTCCTTAGAGATACACATCCCTCTGATGTAAACTTTAAATGCCTTCCATCTGGTCCCTTCGGGTGTGTCGGACGCTTTGTTATTTTCAAAAAATGTAGTTATGTCCGCTAGGATCTCAGCTTTAAAGACATTGGGCCTCATTACACGGACGGCGGTAACCATGGCGCTATTAGCGCCATGGTTGCCGCGGTATTTTACCGAGTCAGCCTTGGTGAATGGGGGAATTACCGCCCCATTCCAAGGTTGGCGGGGTGGTAATTCCCCATTCACCAAGGCCCCCATAGGGCTCAATGGGAATGGGAAGGAGCAAATAACGGTACCGCTGTTAGCGGTACCGTTATTTGCCCTGAAGTCCCTCAGCGGGTCCCTTCCTTATCCTGTGGTCTGGCCAGACGTTAAGAATGGGACCCGCTGAGGGACCTCGTAGTATGGCGCGAAGGGATTACCGGCACCGGTGCCCTTACCGGTGCCGGTAATCCCTTAGCACCATCCGTGTAATGAGGCCCAATGTCAGATAGGGCGTCAGATTTAAAGCGCCAGGCGGGCCGTGGCGACTTTGTATTACCGAGTTGGATCTGCAGGAGCACGGGGGAGTGGTCAGGTAGCGTGCGTGCAAGGATCCTAACCTCCAAAACCCTGCCCACATGGTTACCAGACAAGAGGAACAAATCTATTCTTGAGGAACTGTCAGGTACCACTGAGTAGAAAGTATAGTCCCTTTCATGGGGATGGAGCGTTCTCCATACATCATGTAAATTCAGGGAGTCCATGTGTGTAAGGAGTCATTTGGCCGCTTGGGTTGTGGCCCTGCGAGTAGTCGTTGTTCTATCTAGGACATTATCGAGTATCAGATTCATGTCCCCCACCATATGATGGGGACTTCTAGATATCTCATAAGGATAGCGGTCACCTCGTCAATAAACACAGGGGAATCAGTGTTGGGCGCGTATGAGTTGACCAGCAAGCATTCTTTGTTAGCTAAAGTGCAATGTAGAATCACATATCACCTCCTGTGTCGATGTGGAATGTGTGGAGTATGAAGTTTACCGACTTGTGGATGAGAGTAAGAACTTCCCTAGCTTGAGTGGAGTATTGGGTATAGTATCTGTTGAGTCCCCAGGCTTGTGCGATCCTATGAGACTTCAGAAAAGTCGTCAAACCCCGAACATTCCATGTCATCATGTATGGGACATACCAAGCGTAGGATCGGTCTCTGATGAACGCCATATGTGCTGCAATGGCATAAGAGTGCCTCCCTTTAGAACCGGTCCCAACTTTCTCACCATTTTGTATATAACATTCCCCAACTCCCCCCCCACCCTCACTGCCCTGTACAAACTAGCAGTGTGTAGATACCCACCCTTAGAGCAAACAACTGCGTGCCATCCCCAACTCGGCAATGCCTGAGAAATGGCCCAACCGGGGCTTGAACACAAACATTTCGCCTCAGAGGGTATTGCAGCTGCAGTGGGGGCTGCCGCTGCCGTTCTGCCCACATGTAGTAATGCAAATTTCAATGATACAGCATAAATCTTTTGATCGGCTGATGAAACTTAGGTTACAAAGCGAGGATACACATATTCTAGGGTAGCGAGGTCATAGCTAGAACTGCCGTAAACCAGTACATGCCAGTGAAGCTTGGCTTTCAATGTTCGGGCCCTATGTGTGGTATTGTAACCAGGTGAGCTAGGGGCGTGCCCCCCCTCAGGGAGCTGTGTTCTCAATATGTTAATGTTGGGCCATGAAGGGCTCGCAGTGGGACAATGAGGGGGGACCTTCAGCCAGGCGAGGGAGTCAGAGGTCAGGTCACTGCGGCTATTGGGGACTCACAATAGGAGCCTATGAGTCTGGCATTAGTCGTCAACCATCGGTTCCTGTGGGGGATCCACCAGTGGGATCTGCGCCTTGACAAACTTAACAGCCTCATCAGGGACCATAAAAAAGTAGTTTGTTGCGATGGGTGAATTTTAGACGCGCAGGGAAAAGCTTTGCGTATTCGATTTTCCTGTCCCTTAACATCTTCTTCACTCCCCCAAATTGGCATCTCTCCATCTGCTCTCCCACCGAAAAATCTGGGAAAATCCTGATGATGTTTGAGTCAACCCCTAGTTCCCCTTTCTCTCTGGCCAAACGGAGTATGTGGTCTCTGTCCTTATAACTCAGTAGTTTCCCGATTATAGGTCTGGGAAAGTCTCCTGGTTTGGGCCGCGGTGCCAGGGAGCGATGTGCTCTTTCTACTGTGAAAAATGGTGAGAGCTCGGGGTTGTCAAGGAGGTCTTTGATGAGTTGTTCGACCAACAGCTCCATGCAACCCTTTAGTGCATCTTAGGGGACCCCAACTATGTGAATGTTATTTCTTCGGGACCTCGATTCGAGGTCATCACACTTAGCTTTGACCTGTTTCATGTCCCGAACGAGCTCTGTGACTTTGTTTTGTAGGGCATGAACGCTGTCCTCATTAGTAACTATTCTTTGTTCCGCCTCAGTGATCCTGGCACCATGCTGGTCGATTTTCGCTTTCAGGGAGGCTACATTCGCATTGATATCGTCCAGCTTTTCATGGAAGGCTGCAAAGTATTTAGCCATAGATTCCATCATTACAGATAGGTCTGGTTGTGGAGGGACCGGCAGGACCTCACCATCCTCGTGTGTCGGGGAAGAGGACGTCTGTTCCGCACCAGGCGCTACCCTGGAAACCTGTCCACGGCGCCTACTTTAGTGGCAGCCCGCGCCTTGTTGGGCATTGCTGTGGCAGGAACAGCGTCTGATTAGCTAGGGTTGTGATGGTGGCCGGAGATTGGGTCTCCGAGGGGCGGATAGTGGTAGGTCAGCAGGTGCAGCCCGCAAGCAGCTCCAGCGCAGTAGGATTAATATTGACCAGGCCGGGCGGAGGAGGTCCGTTTGTAAGGAGGCAGTGAAGGCGGGGGCTGCCGCAGGAAAAGAGAAGACAGCGGAGCGCAGAGCGCTGGGTATGGCTAGCTCTGTGCAATCAGTGTCTATTTGAGGAATGCATGGGCGTACAGGACAATGAGCTGTTGAGAAGACAGGAATGGGGCCGCACACCCGCTGTGGAGGCAGCCCTGTGTACAGGTGTGCACGTTACTAGGGTGGGGAATACGCCCGGCGGTGGCCCCTTCAACGTCGCAGATCTTCATCAGGTGAAACACAACACATGGATATGTGGAGCCTCATGGGGCAAGGCCTCGCAGGATGCTGTACTTCAAACACATAAAGGGTGGCCAAAGAGGTGGTGAAACACAGGTTCCAGCAGGTGTAACGTGGGGGCCCAGTGTGTCCTGGGCGGTGAGCTTCAGGGGGGGAGCAGGGAAGCCCCGTGGAGTCACTCCCACAGCGGGTGTGTTATAGCATGCTGGATGAGGCGTGGGCAGCTGGGTAATTCAAGGGCCCCCACTTGGATGGAGGGGTGAAGTTTAGCCCACTACACCCACCTTACAGCCTCCAGGGCGGCTGGACCTGTATGTTCTCCGGCGTGTAAAAAGCACCCCCAGGGGGCCGTGCCCCAACCACCGGAGCCAGGCCCAGATCCGGGGCGAAGGAGGTGTGGGGGCTGCGACCGGCCGGAGGCAGGTGCCGCGATCCGCAGACCATGGAGCCGCCGGGCGGCCAAGCGCCTCCCAGCCCAGGAGTGCACAAGGGGCTGTGTCGTAGGTCCACGGTGGGGGCAGAGGGTCCGTTGCTGTAGAGGGCCGCCGGGATGGGGGGGGCAGCGGCCGCGTCCGACGACCGCTGCCGGCAGAAACAGTAGCCGTTTGGTGGGGGAAGAAAGACGCTCCTCATGCGGTGTCCCCGAAGCAGCGCGTAGTGCAGTGTAAGCGGCCCCCGCTTCTGAGACCGGGGGGCCACGTATATGCATTGGTGCAGGGGGGCTCCAGCCCGCAGCGGCAGTAGCCGATCGGATCACCGCCCAGCCCAGGTCACCGCCAAACCCACAGCTCAGGCCGCCCCCGCCGTACATCCCGGGCGGGGCGGCAGACGGTGAAGAGTCCCGCTCTACAGGGCACCAGCAGGGGAGCGGATCGTTCCGGCGAGGAGGCATCACAGGGAGCCCGTGGCTGGCGGCGCTCAAGGATCAGAGAAGGCAGCGCCACCCAGCGCGAGCGAGCACAGCAAGGAGGCTGCGCGACGCTGCAGGCCCAGGTGTTGGCTATGCCAGTTCCAGGCCACGAATTCCCTTCAAACTTCGGCCACACAAGGAGAAGAGTGACTGACCAAGAATCGTGGTAGTATTGGTAGAATATCTTGCGGATTAGTGCCGATAGTTAGCAGATTCTGGTGGGCAGGAGCAGAGCTCTCGGGCTAAGCAGCCATTTTCCTCGGCTGCTCAACAGCGCCCCGAGTTCCGGGATTTCTATGGGAATCTGTACGTCGCTAGATCTGACATGTGCCCAGAATGTTTGTGGTTGGATGCCACCCTGACGGCGTTCAGCGCTCCTGCAGTAGAGGCACTAAACACTACAATCCCTGTGGGGGATGCTATGAAAGCTATAAGGAACATCCGTTGGCTAAATCCCCGGGGTTGGATGGAATCACCTCCAAATTCTTTAAGGATTTTGTGCCTGGGGTCGTGGAGTATTTATTGCAGACATGGGAAGAAAGTGTGGAACTAGTGGCCTTACCCTCTACGATGCGCAAGGGGATTATAAATTTGATTTTGAAACCCGACAAGGACCTGCTAGATTGTGCCGCGTACAGGCCGATCTCCCTGATCAACGTGGACACATATTGTTTTTCCAAGATATTGGCTGATCGACTGTTCCCATTTCTCCATTCTATAATACATGTAGATCAGGCAGGGTTCATTCCGGGCAGGAGCACGGCTCTTAACCTGAGAAGATTATTTGGGGTACTAGCACAAATTGACCCGGCGGTTCAGACAATTGGGGTAATGGTAGACATGGAAAAGGCGTCTGACTTGGTCGCATGGGAGTACCTCTTTGCCGTCATGGAGAAGGTTGGGATGCCCCCTTATTTTATGTCCTGTGTGCAAGTATTGTACTCGGGGGTAACCGCGATGATTGGGTTATTCAGGCAGCACTCTGAGGCTTTCAATCCTGGGAGAGGGAGATGCCAGGGGTGACCGCTATCCCCACTATTATTCGCTATTGCAATGGAACTGTTAGCGATCAGATTGCAGCGTTTCCACATCCATTGTGGACTGGAATTGGGAGGGGCCCGAGAATTAATTTTGCTATATGCGGACGATATAATATTGTATGTTAAGGATCCCGGTAGAAACTTAACTCCCCTGTCTCAGAAAGTCGAAAAATGTGAGCGTCTGTCAGGACTGAAGGTGAACTGGTCTAAACCAACCCTTTTCCTGCTGAATGAGGGCACATTGCACCCCGCTGGCATGGACAGTTTTCGCTGGGAACAGGCATTGACAAAGTACTTGGGGATCAGGGCGGGCAGATCCAGAGCTCAACTTTTTAGAGATAATTACGGGGTGTATATGGAGGACGTCCGTAGCTGGGTGGATAGATGGGCATCGCTCCCGATTTCTCTTCTGGGTAAAGCGGCAGTCATAAAAATGATTGTCCTCCCAAAATTACTGTATCTGTTCTTAAATGTCCGGGTGTGGCCGGGCTCCCAATTTTTTGTAGACCTTAAATCCTTGATGGTTAAGTTGGAGTGGAGCCCGAAAACACCTAGGATTCGATGGAACTCACTGGCAGGAACATGGGAGTAGGGTGGAGTGGGGCTGCTGGACTCCGAATTGTATTTCATGACGTCACAAGTGTTTTTTGCTTCCTACTGGGGGCCGGAATATCAACAGTTTCCACATGTTGGATTAGAGGGACGATCAGCATTCTTGTATTCATTGCAGGGCTCCCTGATCTCCCTTAAGATAAATGATAAATGCCAGTCCGATCCGGCAGCATGCACGGTCCACGCCTGGAAAAGGCTGTGCCGCTGGTTGCTTGTGACCTGCCCCCATGCTCCAGACGTTGGGGTGTGCGAGATTCAAGGTTTGGCCCCGACATGCGATGATAGAATTAGGGAGGATGGCTTGGGCACGGAATACGTACGCTAGCGGACTTGTACCCTGGTGGGGTGTTTGTTACATGGGACCAAGTCAAGGCAAAACTGGGGGATGCATTTGGGTTGGCATTCCAATTTCACAGATTGAAGGAGGCATTCAGAGAGTGGTCTGCATCTTTCCCGCAGGAGCCCAATACAGTTCCTCTGTTGAGGTTCCTGATGAATTCAGGGAATTCCAAGAGAATAGTTGCTGCAATCTATAGTATGGCCTTGAGTTTGGCTCCCAGGGAAGTGCAGACAGAAATGGGAATCGGATATATGTGAGGATCTGGGGGATGCCAGATGGAGAAATATGTGTACACATACTGAGAAAGTCGCAATTTGTTCTAAATTTAAACTCATACAGTTTACCATTCTTCATCAGGCATCCTTCCCCATTGGTTCAGTCAAAGTTCGACAGTAAATGCGATGGGAGGTGCCTAAGGTGAAAATGTGTGGAGGCAGACTTTATTCATGTGTTGTGGAGTTGCCCGCACTTGCTTTCTTTTTGGAAACGGGTTTCTGAAGTTACGGGTGGTATGATCAACTGTGTAGTCCCATTAAATAAAATGTGTTGCATCTTTGGGTGGTTACCGGGTGCCCCAAGGGGTGGCAGAACATTATTGTCCATTTGTATGGTGCCCGCTAAACGTTGCATATTGATTCTAAGGGCGTGTCTGACGGCGCCAACATTGAGGAAATGGCTGTAGGACCTTGCGTGGTGCTGCGATACAGAAAAGGAATATTGCAGGTCGGAGCTGATGGGTTCTGGGCCTGCAGACATTTGGGACCGAGTGAGAGCTATGGTGGCTCTACGGAGCAGTAGGAGTGAAAGGGAAGATACCCAGGGAGGGAGTAGCGGCAGTGGATCAAGCTGGTGGAGCGAGGAGTGCCTGGTCACTGGGACTCCCAGTCGAGCCTTTGGCACAGCAAGAAACAGGAGGGCCATTTCCCTATAGAGACTGTGTGGACCTGTTGGCTATAAAATGCTCTTCATATTTGTTGGAATTGTAAATCTATGTGCACTTTTCCTATGCGATTGCGCCATTATAAAACACTTCCATGAATCAGGCCTATGTATGTTGGTATAACTGTGAACATGAATAACTAAGTGTTAAAAAAAGAAAAAGCCTGGTTCAGAGAAAAACAAATCACAACTGCAAAAAGTAATGTGGTGTACCACATGTGGTACAAAGTGGGCTTTTGGCCTAACACTATCATTATTACTAGGGTATTTATTGAGACCAGACCTAGGCCCGAAAACAACAGCTCACTTTACAAGTCATAGGGAGAAGTACACAGTGAGGGAAGCAGATATAAAAGGAAGCAGGGAGCGAACACGGGAGGCCGCTGTGGATTTATGAAGCATGCCAGATTCTGCCGAGATAATTTTATGCAACACTGCTCGTCACTGGCAGAATTAGAATGGGTTACAGAAGTGCCCAGTAGCAAAACTAGAATGCTACATAGCAAAGAAGAAGGCACTCAGTACCCTCATGCATTCTCAGATGGAATATTGGAGTCAGGTTTTATGTTGTGAACTGTAAACCTTCTCTGGGAGCTGGGACAGAAAAGACTTCAACACCAGGGTGATCTGCTCCAGAAGGTTTATGTGTTGGAGCTTTTCTTGAAGATCCCAAATAAACTGGCGACAGCAATGTGGTAAAGATACTGCAGAGGTAAAATAAAATGCCATAGTAAAATACAAGGGGAAAATACAAATTGGCTGTAAAATCTACTGGTCAGGAAACCACTGTGGTCAAATTACTGGTAATTATATTACAGACTTTGGTTGATTCCACATGGTGTCACAATGTCCTTAGACTGAGGAGGGTCACATATTATGATGAGGTTGGAATCAGACATTTGGCTACATAAAGGTACAGAGTCTAGGTAATGGCAAAAACATGTTCATGGCCAACTGGAAGCCATTTCCTTTTTTTTTACTTTAGATTTTTATTGGCATTTCAATCCAAACAAGACAAGGACCATTGGTACACATCTCTTAACCTTTAAGTCAGTCCTTGATAAACATAACATTACCCCTATCCCCCTCCCCCAACCATCCCCTAACCCGACAACAGTAACAGTGGTTTCCTGCGCAAAGAAAAACGCTTCAGATCAAGGATCAGTTCGCTGCCAGTCCTCAGCCCCCTCGGCGGGACGCCGATCCCAGGACTGGGATCTTGGTGTGGTGACTCATCACAACGTGTCCGGTTACCTTTATATCGCAAGCTTGTTATTATTGGCTCTCCTCTCCCTGGCAACTCTCCCCCTCTCTCTTCCTTGAGCAGAGTACTCTCCCCTCCCATTTCTGCTCTGGCGTCTTCCTCGCCCCGTTTTGTGGCGCATACCAGTGCTACTTCCCTCAGTGAACCTCCCATCCCCAATACCGTTTTACCCCATCCCAAGCCGCTCGGAAAGGGCCCGGTTTGTCGTTCACCATGGCCGTTATCTTATCCATTAAGAACATGTTTTTCACTTTTGATAACCATTCTTCTTTGCTGGGGATCACTGGGCTTTTCCACTTCTGAGCCAGGGCTACCCTACCCGCCCGTCACATAGTTTCCCACATTCTAGGGTATCTGTAGATCTCTGAGTCTCTTGGTGGCAAGCCCAGTGACATGGTGAGCGGGTCAATGTGGGAGTGTTTCCTCCACAACCTCGGCCATCCACCTTTGCAGGTTTTCCCAGTATACTTGTATCTGTGGGCAGTGCCACCACATGTGGGCCCTCAAACCTATGAGACCGTACCCCTTTGGGCAACATGGAGAGGCCCCTGGAAACATTTTAGATATTTTGAGAGGGTCTCTGTGCCACCCCCGAGGAGCTTGAAAATATGCTCCATGTCAGCTATGAAAAGGTTCCAGTGGAATGCTATTCTGTAGCTATTACCCCATACCTCCTCTGTGAGTTCTTCCCCCGATAGGTCATGCCAGTATTGTCAGAACCCTTGTCTCTCCTTTAGGGTATTGGTGTTGATTACTTTATACAGCCTATATACTATCCCTCTCCTTGAGCAAGATGCGTCGAGAACTTTCTCAAAGGGGGCAAGGGGTCTCTTAAAAACATCTCCCCATTTCTGGTCACATAGGAGACCTTTCAGTCTCAGGTACTCAAAAACTGTAATCATGTCTGGACCCAGCGCCTCTACCACTTCTTCGTAAGATAGGAACTCCCCTTCCCGGAACAATTGGCCTGCCCTTTCCAAACCTTTCTCTGACCAGGTTTGTGCTTTCCGGAATCCCATGTCCCCCAACCTGAGTACGGGGCCCCATAGATATACCATTGGCGAGGGCCACGTGGATAGACCTTCTGTTTGCGCGCCCTTCCTCCACAGGGACCACAATACCCCTAATGCGGGGTGATAACGTAATCTACTCGGGATATCCTTCCGTGGGGCCCAAAAGAGATCGTCCTGAGGATCCCTTTTGATCTTAAAAAAGGGTGAAACACGTGTAGAGAGCACAAATCATTTGCGAATAAAAAAACCTTCAACTATCTCGTCTAAGGAAAACGGGGCATCAAGAACTTCTTTGGTGCTTTGAGAGATCAAGGTCATAGGGATGGACTCTAGTAGGTCGTCAAGGTCACGGGCCGTGTGCTCAGGCTGGGGGCCGTATAGGTTGGCGTAAAAGCTGGCGAAAGTGTCAAGGATGGCCTGGTCTGACCAGTGTCTCGACCCCTTCTCATCGATAATACTATCTATCCGGGTCCTACCTCCCTCAGGCCGCACCAGTTTAGCCAAGGTCCTGCCCGGCCTATCCCCCTCACCATACCTTCGGGCAGCCACGGGGCGGGCATAGTATCTCACTTCACTTAGGGCATGTGCTTCAAATTGTTCCAGTTCTGTCCTAATCTTCGCTAGGGTAGCAGGTGCTGGATTGGAAGCATACTCTTGTTCTAGGGTTTTAAGCTTGGTTTCGGAGTGATTTAAAGCCTGCCTTATCGCTTTGAAGACCCCAGCTTCCCTAGAGATGCAAATTCCTCTGATGTAAACTTTGAATGCTTCCCAGCGGGTCCCCTCGGGCGTGTCGGAGGCATTGTTGTTTTTGAAGAACAAGTTTATGTCCGCTAGATTCTCAACCCTAAAGACGATCTCTGATGGGGCGACGGATTTGAAATGCCAGGCGGGACGGGTCCCAGAGGCATTACCAAGTTGGATCTGTAGCAGCACGGGGGAGTGGTCGGAGAGTGTGCGTGCGAGGATCTTAACATCAGAAACCCTGCCCATCCGGTCGCCCGACAGGAAGAAGGGAGTAGTTTCTTACCTGTAACTCCATTTCTCCAGCGTTGGTATCTTTCATGGATTCACATGCTTAGAATATTCCCCGTCGTCAGAATGGGAACCCTCGGTACACATATATAGTCGTTTCCTATAGGAAAAAAAAAAAACTTCCGACACTTGTGTGTCCTATCCACATCTACGTCCTCCCCGGGGACGTCCACGCACGCCCCATAGGACGTATGGTATATAAGCCCCGCCCCCGCGGGTCCCGTCAGATTTCGACCCCTCCAAAGAAGAAAGGGGGAACCTGTTTATGCACATATACATTGCATTCCGGGGAGGCTGGTGGGCGCATGTGAATCCATGAAAGATACCAACGCTGGAGAAATGGAGTTACAGGTAAGAAACTACTCCCTTCTCCAGCATTGGATCTTTCATGGATTCACGTGCTTAGAATAGATTGTATAGCAGTATCCTGGAAGAAGGAGGTGAGAATGCAATGCAACATACATTACGAAATTAAACCACTCCCAGTCCGAATACATATGTATATATATATATATATATATGCACATAAGCAGTAGCATATTTATATTAAGGCGATACATCAAGGAAAAAACCAAACATCGGCAAGGTAAAAGACCACAGTTTCACCATTTGGCTTACCTCATTGAAAAAGATGGCGCAGGACTGCCCTCCCCATCTGTACTTCATCCGCATGCTGTCTTTCCAAGCAGTAATGGCGTGTGAACGTGTGTGGGACAGACCACACCGCCGCCTGGCAGATGTCTGTCAGAGGAATTCCTGCCCATAGCGCCGCTGATGAGGCTGTCGATCTCGTCGAATGGGCTTTAGGGTTCTCTTGTAGGGGTCTCCCGGCCTTGGAGTGACTAAAAGCGATTGCCGACGAGACCCATCGGGCCAGTCCTTGCTTGGAGATTGCCCTTCCTCTCGTCGACGGACTATATGCGGACTATATGCAATGAACAGCTGTCTGGTAGTTCTGAGTTCTTGCGTTCTTTGCAGATAAAACTTTAACACTCTTTTCACATCGAGCGTATGAAGGGCCTTTTCCGCCGTCGACGACGGGGTCGCAAAGAAAGTAGGGAGAGCAATGGTCGAGTGCTTGTGATAGATCGTCGGTACTTTCGGGATGAAAGTAGGATTAGTTGCTAGTATCACTTTATCTTTAAAGAATCTTATATAAGGAGGGTCTATGACTAATGCCTGTAATTCCGACACTCTTCTAGCTGACGTAATGGCAATTAAGAAAGCCAGCTTCCACGATAGGAACTGCATGGATGAAGAGGACATTGGTTCGAAAGGGGTTTCATCAAAGCCGCCAACACCACATTTAGACTCCACGACGGTGGGAACCGTTTCGTAGGGGGAAAAGTTCTAAAGAGACCCCTCATGAAATGTTTCACCAGTCTGTCACTGAATAATGGTGAAGACTGTCTCCTCCTCGTAAACCTTGAAATGGCCGCCAAGTGCACTTTGATGGACGATGATGACAGCCCACTCTCAGCTAGGTGAAGAAGATACGGAAGAATTTGTTCAGGGGTTACTTCTAAAGGCTGAATTTCGTGCTGTGTGTGACACCAGGTACAGAACCTTCGCCACTTGCATATGTATGATTTGTTAGTCGAAGGGGCCCTAGCCGCCTGCAGAATTCTCCGGCAATCCGACGAGACGTTCAAGCTGCCAAACTCTGAAAAGTCAGGAGCCATGCTGTTAAGTTGAGGCTGTCCGGATTGTGGTGCCACACCGATCCCTTGTCCCTGGACAGTCGGTTCGGCACTTTCTGGAGAGTTATAGGCTGTTCCATCGACAGATGTAGGAGGTCGGAAAACCATGGTTGTCTCGGCCAATACGGTGCCACTAGAATGACCCGGCATTTGTACCTGCGAATCCCCTGGATTGTCCTCCGTATAAGGGGGAACGGAGGGAAGGCGTACAGGAATTTGTCCGTCCAAGGAAACGAGAACGCTTCCCCCAGGGATCCATTTTGAGGCCATCTGCTCGCGAACTGTTCGCATTTCCTGTTTTCTTTGGTTGCGAAGAGGTCGATTGAGGGGGTCTCCCACCTTTCGAAGATTATTTGTAGCTGACCGGCGTCCAGCTCCCACTCGTGTATTTGAGCCATTGTCCTGCTCAGGGAATCCGTGTGCACATTCTTCACACCCGGGAGATGGTAAGCCACTAAGGATATGTTGTGCCAGATCTTTTGAGCTTCCGCCGAAAGGGTCCTGGATCTGGTGCCGCCTTGCTTTATCAAGTAAAACATGGCTGTCGTGTTGTCTGTCAGCACTCTTACTTTTGATCCTTTGATATGTGGAAGGAATGATTTCAAGGCCCATCTCACTGCCCTCAGTTCCAGCACGTTGATGTGTAGGTGCGATTCGGTCGAAGACCATCTGCCCTGAGTTTGAAGATCGTTCATGTGTGCTCCCCAGCCCGTCAGGGAGGCGTCCGTGATGATGGTGTTCTGAAATTCCGGCTCTTGTAGAGGAACCTCTTTGTCCAGGTTGTGAAAGATTTTCCACCATTGGAGGGACCTGATGACACCCTTGTCGTCGACGGTTATCCTGTCTGACCACCGGCCCGTGGCCTGTTTCCATCTGTCCGACAGGAACTCCTGTAGAGGCCTCATGAACAATCGGCAGTTTGCTACTAGGTGGATGCACGAAGCCATGGAACCCAGGACTGCAACATATTTTCTCACGGACAATGTGCTCTGTAGGTGAAGTTGACTCGTCAGTTGTTCGATCTTCACTATTCTGTCTAGGGACGGTTTCACTATTCCCGGGTGGGTTTCGAATTGAGCTCCCAAGAACTTCAAGCTCCTTGAGGGCTTTAGAGAAGACTTTTCGAAGTTCACTGCGAACCCCAGTCGTTGCAGAAGTTGTAAGGTGGCTTGTACGCTGTCGTTGGTCGACGCTGGGGAGGATCCCCTCACAAGCCAGTCGTCGAGGTACGGGTATACATGATGCCCTCCCTTTCACAGCCAGGCTGCCACAGGTGCCAAACATTTTGTAAACGTTCTTCGGGAGGACTTTAGACCAAATGGGAGCACTGCAAATTGGTAGTGTGTCTGACCTACCATGAACCTCAGAAACCTCCTGTGTTATTGACACACCGGAATGTGGAAGTACGCGTCCTGTAGATCTAGTGACGCCAAAAAATCGTCCCTTTGGACGGATCTGATCACCTCCTGCAGTGTAAGCATTTTGAATTTTTGACTCTGTAGGGTCTTGTTGAGGTCTCGCAGGTCGAGAATAGGGCGCCATTTTCCGTTTGGCTTCTTTACCACAAAAAACCGTGAGTATACCCCTAGGCCTTTCTGCGATGCAGGGACTAATTCGATGGCGCCTTTCTGTAACATGAGTGTTACTTCCTGCCGCAAGATGTTTAGATGTGGCTGGGATAGGTGTATTGGTGGACATTTTGGAGGTTTGCATTTGAATAGTAGGGAATGTCCGTACCGCACAGTGTCCAAAACCCACTGATCTGTTGTGATGGTCTCCCATTCCTCGATGCAGCTTGACACTCTCCCTCCCAGAACGGTATGCTTCCCGTCATTGCTGGTCTTTCCGTTTGCTCGTCGACGACGAATAAGTTGGTCGTCTCTTGGAAGACTGGAAGTTTCTGCGCCGGTTTGAGGTCTGAGAGGTGCGTCTATATCCTTGGGAAGGATACGCTGATCTACCAAAAGATCTATCCCTGGTTGCTGAGAATCTTGCGTTTCCAGATGCTCCTCTAAAGGGACGAAAAGAACGAAAGGGCTTACCACTTTGGAGAGAACCCAACGAGCGTGCTGTATCCGAGTCCTCCTTCATGCCCTTCAAGGCCTCGTCCACCTTTTCTCCGAAAAGAAGATCACCTTCGAAGGGCATGTCCAAAACTTTATACTGTACTTCGGGTCTGAAGTTGGTGCACTTAAGCCAAGCCTGGCGTCTTAGAACAACTCCGTTATTTATCTGTTTAAAACCCGAATCTGCCAGGTCCACCGCTATGTTAATAGCATGATTCGATGCTTCTTCACCTTCTCGAACCAGGGACATCGCCGTTTTTCTATATTCTTCCGGGAGGTGGTCCAGGATAGGTGCCAGTCTGTGCCACATCTCCCTGTCATATCTGGCCACAATCGCCAGGGAGTTAGCTGCTTTCACCGTTGAGGCCCCCACAGAAAGAACCTTCTTACCAAACACGTCTTGGCGCCTCGCCTCATTATCTGGAGGGGTAGAGCATTTATTTTCTCGTCGCCGCCGACGACACCACAGAGTCCGGTGTAGGTTGAGCCGAAAGACACTTCGGTGTAGAGTCTGGTACTTTAAATTTCTTTTCAATGCAGCCTTTGACAGCCGGCTCAGAAAATGGGTGACGCATGGTTTGAACACCTTCTTTCCAGACATGGTCTAAAATGGGTATTGAGAATATTGAGCGTCTACTCTTGCCCATATGGTCAAAAAGAAAACAGTCCTTTTTCTCCTCCTGTTGGACCAGGCCAAACTCCTTGCACGCTTTTTCCATCATAGAATGAAAGGCACCTATATCGTCCGGTGGTGACGGGTGAGTGGGACTCTTTGGTGTTTCCATTTCCACATCCGACACCCAGGATGGATCCCTAGATGGTGAGAGGGATATATCTGACGTGGTCAGATAGGGAGTCCGAAAGCTCACCTTCCTCCTGGACTGCTGGAGTAGATGGAACCCCGATCAATCTGGTCGGGCGGAGTGAAGGGCCGGGCTCGTCGACGGGGGTGTCGACGGTACAGGTGGAAGCCTTTCATCCAGCGATTTCAGCAGCGAGTGTAAGGAGGACAGTACCTCCATGGACAGGGTCGCCTGAGAGCTTGGAGGTTGGGTAAACACCTGAGAGCAGGTTGCTCCTGATGGAAACCTGGCGCGTAGACCAAGGTCCTCCGGGCTCACAATTCTGAAGCCGTCATCTTCTTTCGAGGCAATTGACGCTGCCTGTTCCTGCAGCAATGTGTCAGGCAACCCCATATCAAATACTTCCGGTCTCCAGGCCAGGACTTCCGTCGACGAGGACATCGTCGCCGAGGTCGTCGCTGGGTTGATGATGGGTGAAATCGACTGCGTCAGCGGCAGTGAGGACACCGACTGGCTCGTCGACGTTGGGCCTGCAGGTGGTTTAGGCGGTCCCGCCTTCACAGCGCTCTCCCTGCGTTTATCCGCATCTCTACTCGTGGCTGATCTGTGTTGATCGCCCGAAGAGGATTTAGGCCTCTCCTTTCCTTTTTTCGACGAAGTTGACGAAGATGTCTTTCTTGCAGAGTCTTTAGAAGAGTCCTTAGAAGAGTGACTTCGTGGAACGTCCTTTTCCACAGGTTGTGACTTCTTAGCCGGAGGTTCCGACGAAGTTGAGCGTCGAGGGGCTCCTGATGTTTTCGCAGAGGCACGCTGAGCACAGAGCCCACCTCCGACTGAGGGTACGCTCCCACACCGTCATTTAACCAGGATATCAGTTGTCGATTTCGATCCTTCAGGGTTTTCTGGGAAAAACCTTTACATATTTCACACTGGTCTGCCGAGTGGTGAGGGTGGAGGCAATAAATGCAGTCTAAATGGCCGTCCCCCTCGTAAACCTTCTTCAATCCGCACGTGGCACACGGGCGAAAAAGAGGTTTTCCCGACATTCCGATAAAAATAACAAACTCACAGGAGTTCGACAATTCGACAAAATCTAGCAGTAGAGACTACGCGAGGAGATCCCACTATCTTTGGAGACGGTTGAAATCTGACGGGACCCGCGGGGGCGGGGCTTATATACCATACGTCCTATGGGGCGTGCGTGGACGTCCCCGGGGAGGACGTAGATGTGGATAGGACACACAAGTGTCGGAAGTTTTTTTTTTTTTCCTATAGGAAACGACTATATATGTGTACCGAGGGTTCCCAGTCTGATGACGGGGAATATTCTAAGCATGTGAATCCATGAAAGATCCAATGCTGGAGAATAGATCTATTCTTGAGGAACTATCGTGTACCGTAGAGTAAAAGGTGTAGTCTCTCTCCTGGGGGTGAAGTGTTCTCCAAGCATCGTGTAAATTCAAAGAGCCCATGTGAGTTAGAAGCCGTTTGGCCACTCGGGTTATGGGTCTGCGGGCAATGGTTGTCCCCGTTTTCCTTAAAGCCCCGGGCCCCGATGGGCTCACATCCGAGTTCTATCAAGAGCATATTGCCATATTAGCGCCCATACTACATGGGGTCTGGACTGAATCACTCCGTTCACATACCCTCCCCCCCTCTTTAAGAGAAGTATTAATAACCGTCCTCCCTAAACCAGGGAAACCTCCAGACGAATGTGGTTCCTATAGGCCGCTGTCCCTCATCAATACTGACATGAAGATCTTTGCTAAGGTAATTGCCAATAGGTTCCTTCCATTCATGCCCCACTTGGTCCATGCGGATTCGTCCCTGGTCGCTCTACGGCACTTAACATCCGGCGTCTATTTAACGTGCTGTCTAGAATCGATCCGAATGCGGACGCAGTGGCAGTTACATTAGACGCCCAAAAGGCTTTCGACATGGTTTCATAGCAATATTTATGGGCTGTCTTGGAAAAAAGGGAATAGGGTTGAATATGATCTCCTATATAAAGCTGTTGTACATGGGACCGTCGGCAAGGGTGCTAGTCAACTCCGTCCCCTCCTCCCTCTTTGAATTACACAGGGGTACCCAAAAGGGCTGCCCATTCTCCCCCATCCTCTTTGCGCTTGCCATTGAACCCATGGCCGATCATGTCAGGGATCAACATACTTGCAAGGGCGTTTGTTTGCAGGATACACCGGAAATCATCTCATTGTACGTGGATGACGTACTCCTCTACGTCAGACAACCTTTCACATACTTGGACCCCATCATTCGAGACATAACAAAAATAGGCACATACTCGGGGTTCACCATAAACTACTCTAAATCCGAAATCTTCCCTCTCACTAAAACAACCCAGCAACTGTCCTGCGAATTCCCCCTAGGCTGGTCCCCGGGCTGAATCAAGTACCTCGGGGTGCAGGTGTCACTGGCTAAAGTTTCCTTGCTGGCAGACAATTACGAAGCAACGGCACAGCTCATCGAATCCAAGATGCTCAAGTGGCGCAATCTCCCTCTATCCCTTGCGGGCAGACTCTCCCTAATAAAAATGTTCGCGGTCCCCAAGCTTCTCTA
Source organism: Ambystoma mexicanum (assembly GCF_040938575.1). NCBI lineage: Eukaryota > Metazoa > Chordata > Amphibia > Caudata > Ambystomatidae > Ambystoma > Ambystoma mexicanum. The sequence goes on along the minus strand of NC_090923.1, from coordinate 1,462,658,678 downwards.
TATATTTGCGAATGTGCCGGTGTGGCCAGGCAAGCAGTATTTCAAGAGGCTGCACACGGCGTTTGCTCAATTTCTCTGGCACTCCGGGGCGGTCCGCAAGAAGTGCCAACATATGACCCTGCCTTATGAAAAAGGGGGCTTTAATGCCCCTGATCTAACTTTATACTGGAACGCTGCACAGGCCCAACATGCTACCCATTGGTACACACACCCAAATCCGCCCCCACATGTTAAATTGGAGAAAATGGGGGGGGATGGCACCCACATCATGACCTTACTACTACACTATGGATTTCGTGCGGATGCCCCATTAGACCCGGTGGCTACCACGATCAGGGCATGGAATAATATCCTTCCCTCCAGTCAAGAGCAGCGTCCATATTATAAGTGGCTCCCCTTATGGCAATTTCCCGGCCTCACCCCTACACACGATCAACATCTCTCTCAGCGTTGGGAAAGGCTGGGATATCAGGCCCCGACTGACCTTTATTCTGATGGTTCATTTATTACCCCTCGAACATTGCGCCCAGGCCACCCCAGCTCTGCGCTTGACTTGTTGCAATACTACAGGCTGAGAGCAGCGGTACGGGCAATGTGATCCTCCTTCCCAGACTCACCTGAACTCCAATACATGGCAAACTCCACAGGCTGTAGGGGCATAATATCCTCCCTGTACAAAATACAGATGGGCAAACTAGAAAATATGTCCCCGGAACCACGGGAAGCATGGGCCAGGGAGCTCGCAAACGGAGATCACTGACGAAATGTGGGGCAAAATGTGTGCACACACGCGCAAGGTCTCACTTAGCCCCAGGTTCCGCTGCATACAATACAAACTTCTCAATAGGCTTTACTACACGCCGTACAGAGTAGCAAAATTCACGCTCACCTCGGCACATACATGCCCGAAATGCAAATCGAACGAGGAAGATATGTTCATATGTTTTGGTCCTGTGCTGCGCTGAACACGTTTTGGGTGGAAGTGACAGAGGAGCTCTCGGAGATAATTGGCTCCCCGGTGGAGATGGACCCATTAGCCTTGCTGTTTGGTATTTGGACTGGAGAAAATGTAAGGAAAATGTCAAACTTCTTGAATGTAAGTGCTTTTGTTGCCAAAAGATGTATATTACATTGCTGGAAGCGCCGCACCCCCCCCCCCACCCTCAGCATGTGGTTGAGGGCCCTCACGTGGGTACAAACATGCGAGGAGGAGTACATCAGATCCTTGCCCATGCCTTCCCGCCCTAGAAATGTGTGGTCGGAATTTTGCAGTTATCTGAATAACAAAGACGAGGTCGAGTGGACCTCCGCCCCCTCACCAGCCCAGCCGGACTCATCCTGATGTACGACCCATACGTGCTATTCCACAATGTCCACCCCATCTAAGATGTGCTGTTGATAATAGCTGTGATGCAATGCGTATACGTGTGTTATGTTGTTTGCTTGTTTACATGCTATCTGTGCTGTACCTGTCTTAACCTCCTGCCAATAAACAAAAGTAAAAAAAAAAAAAACCTTCAACCACGATCATCAATAGTGTGAAATACATTATTTTGGCTCTCACCGACTCAAGTTCAATAAAAGATTACTGGATTGGCACAATTTGAACTGTACATTTCACTGAATTTGCAATAAGGGATTGTAATTACCCAGCGCCAGCGATAGGTGGTCCCGGGTGATCAGCACCCCTAAATATTGGATAGCAGTTTTTTCTACCCTGACCCCAAGAAAAGTGGGCAGAGGATCTAAGATCGGATCGTGTGGTCGGAGTGGAAGCAACATGGATTTGGATCTATTGATTTTCAGCCCTGAGAAGACCCCAATAGTTTAAATTAAAGAGATAGGGGGTGGGGGTGACCTGTGCGGGTCTACGTTGTAGCCCAGGATGTCATCTGCGAACAGGGAGAGCTTCAATTCAACCAGGCCCCTAAAAATCCCCTGTATCTCTGGGAGTGTCCTCACAGCTATCGCTATGTGTTCCACTGTGAGGGCATAGAATAGGGGGGACAAAGGGCATCCCTGTCTAGTAACCCGGGTAAGGTGAAAAGAAGCTGTGAGTTCCCCATTTAATTGTACTTTCGCTGTGGGGGCTCTGTATAGGGAGGCTATCCATTTCATCCTATGTTCCCTGAATCCCATTTTCCGTAGGAGGACCATCATGTACTGCCATCCCACTCTGTCAAAGGCTTTCTCCGAATCGAGGGAAAGCAAGCTAGCATTTAGGTCAGTCTCCCGAGCATGATGGATAAGGTCTACAGTCTTCCGGATGTTATCCAACCCCTGGCAACCCCTAATAAAGCCCACTTGATCTTTGTGGACCAAGGAGGGCATAATCCCCTCCAGCCTCTTACCGAGTACCTTAGCCAGGATTTTATCGTCCGTGTTAAGAAATTATATTGGGCGGTATGAGGAGCACTCTGTCGGGTCCTTTCCCTCTTTAGGTAGCACCACTATTATGGCCCCCATCATTGTCTCAGGTAGGTTCCCCCTGTGAGAACTGCATTAAATACTTTGGCCAGATGTGGGGCGAAGGTTGAGTGGTACAATTTATAACATTTCACTGAGAATCCATCTTCCCCCGGTGTCATGCCTCCCTTCATCATCTTAATCACTTGGACAATTTCCTCCACCTCTATAGGGGCTTTTAAGTTATCGGCCACATTTCTAGCTAGTCCAAGTATAGGGATCATTCCCAGAAAATCTTCTATTGGGGCATTGTTGCCGTCTAATTCCGATTTGTATAGTTTTTCGTAATACGTTTTAAAGGCCTCACATATACTAAGGGTGTCATGGGTTAACCCCCCCCCCCCCTTCCGATTTCGTGGCTTTCACCATTTCACTTTTCTGGGCTTCCCTCAGTTCCCATGCTAAAATGTTGTCCGCCCTGTCCCCCTTTTCAGAATACTTTTGTTTGAGAAATTGAAGGCTCCTTTTCATTTTAGACAGTAAGAGGCCCTTTAATTGGGACTTGCACTGGTCTAGCGCCGCTGCTTGGTCTGGGGTGATGGATTTGCCCGGCGTCTGTCCCGGCTGTAGTACTGCTATTTTATCCCAAAGGGCTTAATCCTAGGTGTTCCTTTCCCTTTTTGCCCCCACTTTTATCAGGACCCCCGAATGGTGGATTTGAGTGCGTCCCAGAGAATATGTGGGCTGACTTCCCCATTATCATTCAATTCAAAGTATTCTATTATATTTTCTAGGACCATTTTGGAGATTACCGGGTCCTTCAACAGGGCGTCGTTACTTTTCACTCTACCTCTATGTTGCTGACCCCAGCCTCCCAACAAGGTAATCCTCACTAGTCGTGATCGGACCAGGGGATTGAGTCCATCTTGTGGTCCTTCTCATGGGCAAGCAGGGACTTGTCTACCAGGATATAGTCAATCCTGGAGAAGGTCTGATGGATTTTCGAATAATGTGTACGAGGGTCCCCCTGCGCCGAGCTAGGGAGTGTGTCTTCTAGGCCCAGTTCTTGGTTGATTTTGTGGAAACTCAGTGATATGAGGTCGTCTGCCGCCTGGAGAGATTCGGATATCATTCTCTTTCTGTCTCTCGAGGGGTTCATTACGATGTTGAAGTCCCCTCCTACGATTAATGTGCCTTCCACAAAGCGTCTTAGCTTGTCCCTCACCTCCTCCCAAAATGCCACCTGTCCTTCATTCGGATCGTAGATCACTGCTAGGGTCAAATGGGATCCCTGGAGCTTCCCTTTCACTAGTAGGTAGCGACCTTCCGGGTCTTTAACTGCAGCCTCCGTTTTGAAGCCTATGTCACTGGCCATAATGATCGCCACCCCCTTTTTTTTGGTTTTGTACGAGGCATAGATTATCTCCCCTATTCCTCTACCTTGGAGGGCCGGTTCTTTCCCCCTCGCCCAGTGTGTCTCCTGAAGGAAGAGCAGATCAAGTTTGGCCCTTCTGAATTCCTTACCTAGGAGGGATCTTTTTGTGGGTGAGTTCATTCCCCTGACATTGAGAGAGCCTATCTTCAGTACCGGTAGGCTGTCAGCCATTCTCAAGGGCGTGATTGTCACTTGAGGTCATCACCAGGGCATCCCCCTGACCTATTTCACCTTGCTTTTGCCCCTTTTGTGCGACTTGATGTAAGCTTGAGACCACTGGTCCCCTTGAATCGCTTCTCCCCCTTCCCTCCATCTCCCCATTTCCCCCTCTCCCTGGGTGATGCTTGCCTCCAACTGCCCCCCCTTCCTTCCTATCAATTCCTCCACATGTATTCCCTGTATCCCCCTCCCCCTTCCCTGGCACCCAGCCAATAAGTTCGACCATTCCTGGTGCTTGACTGGACCACCACTGTGCCCGCTACGGCCGGGATTCTCTCTAAGCTTTCCTCACCCGTTGAGCCCCCTCGTGCCCCAATCCCCCATTATTGATGATGCTTTCTCACCATAGCCCCCCCATACTTGCTATTCGATGGGGAAGCTCAACGCGTCCGAGTTCAGGAAGCCAGCCGGCCAGCCTGGTCTGGTCCGGGGCCTCCATCATCTTTAAGGGGTTCTCCGGGTTCTATCCTAGGTTGATGGAGGAGTGTTCAATTTCTTGAATTTTCTGTATCCCGGGATTCTTCTCCTGTCCCTGGCATTTCCTGTTCCACTTGTTCCAGCGACTGCCTCTCCAGTGGGCTGTCTCTGGTCCTCACAAGTATCCACGTATTCCTGGATTGCCCCTATGATGTCGGCTTCGGTGAGCAGGCAAGTTCTCTGGCCCATATATTCAAAGGACAGGGAGAACGGATAGCCCCACTGGTACCGTACCCCCTTTTCTCGTAGACATTGGGTCAGGGAACGGCACAGTCTTCTTCGGGCCAGCGTGAAGGCGGACAAGTCCTGGAAAATTCATATTTTCGCATTGTTATACGTAATATTGTGAGTTTTATTGGCTTCCTGGAGGATTTTTGTTTTTTCGGTGTAGTAATGGATGCCCCCCGCCCTGTGCGCCCTGTCTATCGTGGGTTCTGTAGTCACGTCGTTCCCAAACAGGAGGTGGATCACGTCTCTGATCACTTGACAAATATCCCTCTCTGTCTCCCCGTCCACCTCCGGGATGAAGAAAAGAGGTTGTTCCTCCTCTCCCCGTTCTCGAAATAGTCCATTTGCAGAGTACTTTATTCGGTTTTCTTTTCCAGGGCTGCCAATCTCATATCCATCTGTGTCTCCAGGATGGTAGATGACGACTGATTAGTCTCGAGTTGGTGAAACCTATCCTCTGCTTTGTCAACCCTTTGGTCCATTTTCTCTAACTTTTGAGCTATATCCGATCGCATGTCCCTTATTTCTTGTAACACGGAGGCAAAGCCCTTTTCCATTGCTGTGGCGGCCTTCGTTGGGTCCTCAGACTGGGCCATCTCGTTTTCAAGGTCTGGGTTGTCTTGGCCCCTTGTCACCTCTTGAAATCGGAACTCCTGGAGGGCTTTTTTCCAACTCATGTAGCTCTGTCGTATCTGATGTTAGAGCGTAAGTCCTCGCTCATCAGGTTCCGATGTGTTCACTGATACTGCGTCGAGAGTATGAACGCAGTATGGGCAGATTTTACTTTTTTACTGCCTCTCTTGGGTGTGGCTAGGTCTGTCTTTGTTGGCTCTCACCTTCCACGGTAGGGGTGTGGTGGGTGACTTCTATCAAGGCGGGAACACGTCCCACTGGTGGTTCCCGGGGGCCCTCACCTTGTATGGGGTTGTTTGGTGTTTTCTGGGGTCCCTGTGCGGACAGGGGGATCCCAGGTGAATTTGCCCTGGATTATCCAGTGTGATTGGGGTTTTCCTTTTCAGGGGGAACGTCCCTATATCCCAGAGGCTGGGTGTTGGTTTGTGTCCCTGTGCATCAGCATTGTCAGGATGATGCGCGATGTGGGGGGCCGCCCCCTGCACTCCTCCTGTTGCTGGCGCATCTGGTCTGCCTTTCGCGTGATTGTTCTCCACTTGGTACCACTTGATCCCCTCAGGGTTCTGATAAGCTTCTGTGGGGGGTTGGAGAGGGTCTCCCTTCCCTCCAAGGGGGGGTGTATCACCCCATGGTGGGCCAATCGTTGGATTTGTTCTGGATTTTGGAGATGTCCTGTAGTATTTATCTTGGGCGGGCATTCGATCGGGGGCGATCCCAGGGGCCACCATCCAGGCTGGTCTAAGGTTCCAAAGTCTCTCCCCTCAATCTACTCCACTGCTTGGGGTATTTGTGGTGTCGCCCCCCAGGAGGGCGTCTTTGCTGTTGCCTTCCTGCCCCTTCTGTTATAGGATGGTATATGTAGGGTTGGGAAGGTTTCTTCACCACTTCCTGTTTGCCCGAATCGGTGGATTACTGCCTTTTAGTGTCTCCCCCCGTCATACAGGTTTGGGGGAGCTCTCCTCCTTGTACGACCCCGTAGCCAGTTTTGTGGCAGGCACCCTGGGTCTGAAGGGCTCTCTTCCTCAGGTCTTGGCCTGGCTGTCTGTGGGTGGGCCTGGCCCATTGTCACTGAGGTGCCTGGGTTGGGGGCCAGCCGCAGGACACAAGACCCTGGTTGGGTGGGTAGAGGGTGAACAGAGGCTTGTAAAGTGCGGGTCGTTGGTCCCGCTGCAGGAGTTTGCCGGTGCGGGTATTGCTTCTAGGCCCGGGGCCTTCTTCCTACCCAGGAATTTTCCGCACTGTGCCTGCTGGGGGAGGATTATGTGCCTCCACAGGGAGTTCTCCCCCTGTCGTTGCCTTTCCGCCACGTTGCGCGGGCACCCCCGGGTCCCTCACGTCTTGGGTTCTTCACTGTTCAGTGAGTGGGCACGAGCTCCTCCAGCCGGGTCGGTCCCTCCCCTCTGATTACCGTGTCGGGATGAGGGAGGCTGCACTGTGTCCCTATCTCCCTCACCTCCTCCGGTGTCCGGCTGCCGTGTGCTGGCAGCTCTGTGTCTGGTCTCCACCTCCCCTCAGGAGGTTCGCCGATTCTTTCCTTTCTTTCTCATGGCCGGTGTCACGGTCCTCTCCTGTGGGCCACCACGCGCTTAAGTTTCTGCAGTTCGGGGTCCGCTTGTCTGCACTGTGGGGGGGCCTCCCAGGGCCTGGGCCGCTCCTTGCCCCGCGCTGGGTTGCAGAGCACCTCCCTGGGTCTGCTCCCAGTTATCACTTGCTGCAGGTCCCTGCCCTTCTGGATCTACTCCGTCCCCCTCCCTATATCCCCCAGTGGAGGTGGGGGTCGCAGAGGGAGCTTGGCCTGGGTCTGGCCGACTCGAGGATAGTACGCCTCGGGCCTGCTGTGCTGTGTCTTCTCTCGTCAGCTTTCGTCTGATGTCAGCTGCTTCGGGGAACCATGCAGAGTCCCGCTCTCCAACGTACTTGGCAGGAGAGGACCCATTCCAGGGCTCCCACGGGTCCCTGGACGTCGGTCTTCCGTCAGGGTGGGCCAGGGGTGATCACCTCTTGGTGCCTGCTCTCCATTGTCCTTGGGGGGTGTTGTTTAGGGGTGGGGCTTAAGTCCCTTTTTCGGCCCGGCCTTGTGGGAGCACGGCGTTCAGGCTGCCATAGCCTGTACGCCCCCTGGTGGCCTCCTGGAAGACATTTTAATTGTAATTGAACAGTGTTGATCCCAAAGTATACATATTTCCAATGCTGTTCCAGAATCTGGATGTGGAAAGAAACACCCTGAGGATTCATAGCAAACATTCAGACTTTAACTCTAGCTGCAATGACTCCAGAATTACAGTCGTAAAGATCCAAAATGTGCCTTGTAATCAGGTAACCTGACCTTGTCACGAGGGGATTTGAAACCTGCTTGGCTTGGGGTGGGAGCTCTATCAGGGTGGAAGCCAGAGCTTGAGTCCAACCTACTCCACAGGAGACGATGGCAGTTGAGAGGGCCTCATCTCCTATCTGCAGCCCAAGTGGCAATCTTTATATGGGCAGTACCCATTTGCATCATCCCAAATGCTCTCTATTTTTTTTCTCTTTGTTTCAGACCCGAAGTCACAGTTGCAGCCAGAGGAAGAGACAAGAGGAAGCAGCACAACCGATTGGTGCCCAATGCAATCTGCGTTCAAGCTCCGGACCAATAAGGCAGGAGAGAACCAGCAGAGAGCCTGCCCAGATGCCCAATAACCCACGCAATGCTCCCCAGCACCAGTGAATGCAGTAGCAAAACTGCTGCGGACACACTAGAACACCAGAGACTTCAACCAGAAACCCAACGAGCAAAAAGGACTGTACTAATCGTGGGGGAAGCCACACAAGGGCCCCCAACCCAAACTTGGCACTGTGCAATTGGGGCTGCATTGAGAAAACGGGCAAGGCATAACCCGCTATTTGAACGTTTCACTGTATGTGACACCTATCGAGCTTGGAAGACAGGCCAGTTTGGCCAGGACCAGACAACCAACGAGAAGATGGAAGGGCGATAAAAGAGAGCTGAAGAAACAGGAAGTTGTGAGTTGTTTGGGTGAGGTCAAAGGAGAAGTAGGTGGTGGCAGACCAAGAGACCAACAGGAGGAAGGATGTTGGACAAGAGAGTGTAGGCAAATTGTAGAGCAGATGAGGTATTGGTTGGTGAGTTCAAGTGGTACTGTGTTGTGAGTGGAGAAAGAAAAACCAGACGGTAGAGCCACTCACTGCGGTATAATCGCTGCCTAATTGACATTAGATAATGATAATACCTTATAACCTTCAGAACTGCAGCACACAAGGAACACTTATGTTTTGTGAATGTTTGTTTTCAGAAATGATCTCATTGTATTCAAAACAAAATTCATTATGACAGTGCAATGTATTCACATTCAATTCATCATACTATGTCACATAATGCAATAGAAAATGTCATGCACAATATCAAAGTTCAATTACAACACCAGGGTTCATAAATCATGTCCCTGTTTGGTCCAATGTCATACACAGTAACAATAAAGTTCAACTGTTACAACAAGGTTCTCTGATCTTGTCCCTGTTTGGTCCGACACGTGTTTCAACGCATAGGGGATGCTTCAAAATAACTCATTCTTTGCAAATGAACATAGTGTTTATTCAGATGCAAAAAAAATGTTTTCCATCTTTTGCTGTAATGATTATTGGCTACTGTTGAAGCCCTTGCGTGTCTTCTTTAGGGTATCTTTCACATAAGGGCCAAATCAATGTGTACTTGTCTCAATTATAGTTTTACAAAGGTAGCGGGCGCCCCTCTCTCGCAAGAACAGACATGATAACCTGTTCAGTGGTTATTAACCACTTGAGAGTTCGCAGCCACTGCTTTTACTCACTGTGCCTTTCACAGACGGGTAATATCCATTTGCATATCAGTCTTTGTCCTGCCCAGGGGCAGTCCAGCACCGAAATACAATGGCAATTCCAATCTGAACGAGAGTACCACCAGCAACCCCATACACGTGTTTCACCCTTGTTGGGGATCATCAGTGAGGTGAAGCTGATGCCTCTCTAAGCACAGTGAGAGGGAGACCACGTCTGGTTGCCCCCAGGAGACCTAGGGTTTCCAATCCCAGGTTCCTTAAAAAATAGTTTTACAAAGGTAGCGGGCGCCCCTCTCTCGCAAGAACAGACATGATAACCTGTTCAGTGGTTATTAACCACTTGAGAGTTCGCAGCCACTGCTTTTACTCACTGTGCCTTTCACAGACGGGTAATATCCATTTGCATATCAGTCTTTGTCCTGCCCAGGGGCAGTCCAGCACCGAAATACAATGGCAATTCCAATCTGAACGAGAGTACCACCAGCAACCCCATACACGTGTTTCACCCTTGTTGGGGATCATCAGTGAGGTGAAGCTGATGCCTCTCTAAGCACAGTGAGAGGGAGACCACGTCTGGTTGCCCCCAGGAGACCTAGGGTTACCAATCCCAGGTTCCTTAAAAAATAGTTTTACAAAGGTAGCGGGCGCCCCTCTCTCGCAAGAACAGACATGATAACCTGTTCAGTGGTTATTAACCACTTGAGAGTTCGCAGCCACTGCTTTTACTCACTGTGCCTTTCACAGACGGGTAATATCCATTTGCATATCAGTCTTTGTCCTGCCCAGGGGCAGTCCAGCACCGAAATACAATGGCAATTCCAATCTGAACGAGAGTACCACCAGCAACCCCATACACGTGTTTCACCCTTGTTGGGGATCATCAGTGAGGTGAAGCTGATGCCTCTCTAAGCACAGTGAGAGGGAGACCACGTCTGGTTGCCCCCAGGAGACCTAGGGTTACCAATCCCAGGTTCCTTAAAAAATAGTTTTACAAAGGTAGCGGGCGCCCCTCTCTCGCAAGAACAGACATGATAACCTGTTCAGTGGTTATTAACCACTTGAGAGTTCGCAGCCACTGCTTTTACTCACTGTGCCTTTCACAGACGGGTAATATCCATTTGCATATCAGTCTTTGTCCTGCCCAGGGGCAGTCCAGCACCGAAATACAATGGCAATTCCAATCTGAACGAGAGTACCACCAGCAACCCCATACACGTGTTTCACCCTTGTTGGGGATCATCAGTGAGGTGAAGCTGATGCCTCTCTAAGCACAGTGAGAGGGAGACCACGTCTGGTTGCCCCCAGGAGACCTAGGGTTACCAATCCCAGGTTCCTTAAAAAATAGTTTTACAAAGGTAGCGGGCGCCCCTCTCTCGCAAGAACAGACATGATAACCTGTTCAGTGGTTATTAACCACTTGAGAGTTCGCAGCCACTGCTTTTACTCACTGTGCCTTTCACAGACGGGTAATATCCATTTGCATATCAGTCTTTGTCCTGCCCAGGGGCAGTCCAGCACCGAAATACAATGGCAATTCCAATCTGAACGAGAGTACCACCAGCAACCCCATACACGTGTTTCACCCTTGTTGGGGATCATCAGTGAGGTGAAGCTGATGCCTCTCTAAGCACAGTGAGAGGGAGACCACGTCTGGTTGCCCCCAGGAGACCTAGGGTTACCAATCCCAGGTTCCTTAAAAAATAGTTTTACAAAGGTAGCGGGCGCCCCTCTCTCGCAAGAACAGACATGATAACCTGTTCAGTGGTTATTAACCACTTGAGAGTTCGCAGCCACTGCTTTTACTCACTGTGCCTTTCACAGACGGGTAATATCCATTTGCATATCAGTCTTTGTCCTGCCCAGGGGCAGTCCAGCACCGAAATACAATGGCAATTCCAATCTGAACGAGAGTACCACCAGCAACCCCATACACGTGTTTCACCCTTGTTGGGGATCATCAGTGAGGTGAAGCTGATGCCTCTCTAAGCACAGTGAGAGGGAGACCACGTCTGGTTGCCCCCAGGAGACCTAGGGTTACCAATCCCAGGTTCCTTAAAAAATAGTTTTACAAAGGTAGCGGGCGCCCCTCTCTCGCAAGAACAGACATGATAACCTGTTCAGTGGTTATTAACCACTTGAGAGTTCGCAGCCACTGCTTTTACTCACTGTGCCTTTCACAGACGGGTAATATCCATTTGCATATCAGTCTTTGTCCTGCCCAGGGGCAGTCCAGCACCGAAATACAATGGCAATTCCAATCTGAACGAGAGTACCACCAGCAACCCCATACACGTGTTTCACCCTTGTTGGGGATCATCAGTGAGGTGAAGCTGATGCCTCTCTAAGCACAGTGAGAGGGAGACCACGTCTGGTTGCCCCCAGGAGACCTAGGGTTACCAATCCCAGGTTCCTTAAAAAATAGTTTTACAAAGGTAGCGGGCGCCCCTCTCTCGCAAGAACAGACATGATAACCTGTTCAGTGGTTATTAACCACTTGAGAGTTCGCAGCCACTGCTTTTACTCACTGTGCCTTTCACAGACGGGTAATATCCATTTGCATATCAGTCTTTGTCCTGCCCAGGGGCAGTCCAGCACCGAAATACAATGGCAATTCCAATCTGAACGAGAGTACCACCAGCAACCCCATACACGTGTTTCACCCTTGTTGGGGATCATCAGTGAGGTGAAGCTGATGCCTCTCTAAGCACAGTGAGAGGGAGACCACGTCTGGTTGCCCCCAGGAGACCTAGGGTTACCAATACCAGGTTCCTTAAAAAATAGTTTTACAAAGGTAGCGGGCGCCCCTCTCTCGCAAGAACAGACATGATAACCTGTTCAGTGGTTATTAACCACTTGAGAGTTCGCAGCCACTGCTTTTACTCACTGTGCCTTTCACAGACGGGTAATATCCATTTGCATATCAGTCTTTGTCCTGCCCAGGGGCAGTCCAGCACCGAAATACAATGGTAATTCCAATCTGAACGAGAGTACCACCAGCAACCCCATACACGTGTTTCACCCTTGTTGGGGATCATCAGTGAGGTGAAGCTGATGCCTCTCTAAGCACAGTGAGAGGGAGACCACGTCTGGTTGCCCCCAGGAGACCTAGGGTTACCAATCCCAGGTTCCTTAAAAAATAGTTTTACAAAGGTAGCGGGCGCCCCTCTCTCGCAAGAACAGACATGATAACCTGTTCAGTGGTTATTAACCACTTGAGAGTTCGCAGCCACTGCTTTTACTCACTGTGCCTTTCACAGACGGGTAATATCCATTTGCATATCAGTCTTTGTCCTGCCCAGGGGCAGTCCAGCACCGAAATACAATGGCAATTCCAATCTGAACGAGAGTACCACCAGCAACCCCATACACGTGTTTCACCCTTGTTGGGGATCATCAGTGAGGTGAAGCTGATGCCTCTCTAAGCACAGTGAGAGGGAGACCACGTCTGGTTGCCCCCAGGAGACCTAGGGTTACCAATCCCAGGTTCCTTAAAAAATAGTTTTACAAAGGTAGCGGGCGCCCCTCTCTCGCAAGAACAGACATGATAACCTGTTCAGTGGTTATTAACCACTTGAGAGTTCGCAGCCACTGCTTTTACTCACTGTGCCTTTCACAGACGGGTAATATCCATTTGCATATCAGTCTTTGTCCTGCCCAGGGGCAGTCCAGCACCGAAATACAATGGCAATTCCAATCTGAACGAGAGTACCACCAGCAACCCCATACACGTGTTTCACCCTTGTTGGGGATCATCAGTGAGGTGAAGCTGATGCCTCTCTAAGCACAGTGAGAGGGAGACCACGTCTGGTTGCCCCCAGGAGACCTAGGGTTACCAATCCCAGGTTCCTTAAAAAATAGTTTTACAAAGGTAGCGGGCGCCCCTCTCTCGCAAGAACAGACATGATAACCTGTTCAGTGGTTATTAACCACTTGAGAGTTCGCAGCCACTGCTTTTACTCACTGTGCCTTTCACAGACGGGTAATATCCATTTGCATATCAGTCTTTGTCCTGCCCAGGGGCAGTCCAGCACCGAAATACAATGGCAATTCCAATCTGAACGAGAGTACCACCAGCAACCCCATACACGTGTTTCACCCTTGTTGGGGATCATCAGTGAGGTGAAGCTGATGCCTCTCTAAGCACAGTGAGAGGGAGACCACGTCTGGTTGCCCCCAGGAGACCTAGGGTTACCAATCCCAGGTTCCTTAAAAAATAGTTTTACAAAGGTAGCGGGCGCCCCTCTCTCGCAAGAACAGACATGATAACCTGTTCAGTGGTTATTAACCACTTGAGAGTTCGCAGCCACTGCTTTTACTCACTGTGCCTTTCACAGACGGGTAATATCCATTTGCATATCAGTCTTTGTCCTGCCCAGGGGCAGTCCAGCACCGAAATACAATGGCAATTCCAATCTGAACGAGAGTACCACCAGCAACCCCATACACGTGTTTCACCCTTGTTGGGGATCATCAGTGAGGTGAAGCTGATGCCTCTCTAAGCACAGTGAGAGGGAGACCACGTCTGGTTGCCCCCAGGAGACCTAGGGTTACCAATCCCAGGTTCCTTAAAAAATAGTTTTACAAAGGTAGCGGGCGCCCCTCTCTCGCAAGAACAGACATGATAACCTGTTCAGTGGTTATTAACCACTTGAGAGTTCGCAGCCACTGCTTTTACTCACTGTGCCTTTCACAGACGGGTAATATCCATTTGCATATCAGTCTTTGTCCTGCCCAGGGGCAGTCCAGCACCGAAATACAATGGCAATTCCAATCTGAACGAGAGTACCACCAGCAACCCCATACACGTGTTTCACCCTTGTTGGGGATCATCAGTGAGGTGAAGCTGATGCCTCTCTAAGCACAGTGAGAGGGAGACCACGTCTGGTTGCCCCCAGGAGACCTAGGGTTACCAATCCCAGGTTCCTTAAAAAATAGTTTTACAAAGGTAGCGGGCGCCCCTCTCTCGCAAGAACAGACATGATAACCTGTTCAGTGGTTATTAACCACTTGAGAGTTCGCAGCCACTGCTTTTACTCACTGTGCCTTTCACAGACGGGTAATATCCATTTGCATATCAGTCTTTGTCCTGCCCAGGGGCAGTCCAGCACCGAAATACAATGGCAATTCCAATCTGAACGAGAGTACCACCAGCAACCCCATACACGTGTTTCACCCTTGTTGGGGATCATCAGTGAGGTGAAGCTGATGCCTCTCTAAGCACAGTGAGAGGGAGACCACGTCTGGTTGCCCCCAGGAGACCTAGGGTTACCAATCCCAGGTTCCTTAAAAAATAGTTTTACAAAGGTAGCGGGCGCCCCTCTCTCGCAAGAACAGACATGATAACCTGTTCAGTGGTTATTAACCACTTGAGAGTTCGCAGCCACTGCTTTTACTCACTGTGCCTTTCACAGACGGGTAATATCCATTTGCATATCAGTCTTTGTCCTGCCCAGGGGCAGTCCAGCACCGAAATACAATGGCAATTCCAATCTGAACGAGAGTACCACCAGCAACCCCATACACGTGTTTCACCCTTGTTGGGGATCATCAGTGAGGTGAAGCTGATGCCTCTCTAACAAGGGTGAAACACGTGTATGGGGTTGCTGGTGGTACTCTCGTTCAGATTGGAATTGCCATTGTATTTCGGTGCTGGACTGCCCCTGGGCAGGACAAAGACTGATATGCAAATGGATATTACCCATCTGTGAAAGGCACAGTGAGTAAAAGCAGTGGCTGCGAACTCTCAAGTGGTTAATAACCACTGAACAGGTTATCATGTCTGTTCTTGCGAGAGAGGGGCGCCCGCTACCTTTGTAAAAATGTTTAAGGAACCTGGGATTGGTAACCCTAGGTCTCCTGGGGGCAACCAGACGTGGTCTCCCTCTCACTGTGCTTAGAGAGGCATCAGCTTCACCTCACTGATGATCCCCAACAAGGGTGAAACACGTGTATGGGGTTGCTGGTGGTACTCTCGTTCAGATTGGAATTGCCATTGTATTTCGGTGCTGGACTGCCCCTGGGCAGGACAAAGACTGATATGCAAATGGATATTACCCATCTGTGAAAGGCACAGTGAGTAAAAGCAGTGGCTGCGAACTCTCAAGTGGTTAATAACCACTGAACAGGTTATCATGTCTGTTCTTGCGAGAGAGGGGCGCCCGCTACCTTTGTAAAAATGTTTAAGGAACCTGGGATTGGTAACCCTAGGTCTCCTGGGGGCAACCAGACGTGGTCTCCCTCTCACTGTGCTTAGAGAGGCATCAGCTTCACCTCACTGATGATCCCCAACAAGGGTGAAACACGTGTATGGGGTTGCTGGTGGTACTCTCGTTCAGATTGGAATTGCCATTGTATTTCGGTGCTGGACTGCCCCTGGGCAGGACAAAGACTGATATGCAAATGGATATTACCCATCTGTGAAAGGCACAGTGAGTAAAAGCAGTGGCTGCGAACTCTCAAGTGGTTAATAACCACTGAACAGGTTATCATGTCTGTTCTTGCGAGAGAGGGGCGCCCGCTACCTTTGTAAAAATGTTTAAGGAACCTGGGATTGGTAACCCTAGGTCTCCTGGGGGCAACCAGACGTGGTCTCCCTCTCACTGTGCTTAGAGAGGCATCAGCTTCACCTCACTGATGATCCCCAACAAGGGTGAAACACGTGTATGGGGTTGCTGGTGGTACTCTCGTTCAGATTGGAATTGCCATTGTATTTCGGTGCTGGACTGCCCCTGGGCAGGACAAAGACTGATATGCAAATGGATATTACCCATCTGTGAAAGGCACAGTGAGTAAAAGCAGTGGCTGCGAACTCTCAAGTGGTTAATAACCACTGAACAGGTTATCATGTCTGTTCTTGCGAGAGAGGGGCGCCCGCTACCTTTGTAAAAATGTTTAAGGAACCTGGGATTGGTAACCCTAGGTCTCCTGGGGGCAACCAGACGTGGTCTCCCTCTCACTGTGCTTAGAGAGGCATCAGCTTCACCTCACTGATGATCCCCAACAAGGGTGAAACACGTGTATGGGGTTGCTGGTGGTACTCTCGTTCAGATTGGAATTGCCATTGTATTTCGGTGCTGGACTGCCCCTGGGCAGGACAAAGACTGATATGCAAATGGATATTACCCATCTGTGAAAGGCACAGTGAGTAAAAGCAGTGGCTGCGAACTCTCAAGTGGTTAATAACCACTGAACAGGTTATCATGTCTGTTCTTGCGAGAGAGGGGCGCCCGCTACCTTTGTAAAAATGTTTAAGGAACCTGGGATTGGTAACCCTAGGTCTCCTGGGGGCAACCAGACGTGGTCTCCCTCTCACTGTGCTTAGAGAGGCATCAGCTTCACCTCACTGATGATCCCCAACAAGGGTGAAACACGTGTATGGGGTTGCTGGTGGTACTCTCGTTCAGATTGGAATTGCCATTGTATTTCGGTGCTGGACTGCCCCTGGGCAGGACAAAGACTGATATGCAAATGGATATTACCCATCTGTGAAAGGCACAGTGAGTAAAAGCAGTGGCTGCGAACTCTCAAGTGGTTAATAACCACTGAACAGGTTATCATGTCTGTTCTTGCGAGAGAGGGGCGCCCGCTACCTTTGTAAAAATGTTTAAGGAACCTGGGATTGGTAACCCTAGGTCTCCTGGGGGCAACCAGACGTGGTCTCCCTCTCACTGTGCTTAGAGAGGCATCAGCTTCACCTCACTGATGATCCCCAACAAGGGTGAAACACGTGTATGGGGTTGCTGGTGGTACTCTCGTTCAGATTGGAATTGCCATTGTATTTCGGTGCTGGACTGCCCCTGGGCAGGACAAAGACTGATATGCAAATGGATATTACCCATCTGTGAAAGGCACAGTGAGTAAAAGCAGTGGCTGCGAACTCTCAAGTGGTTAATAACCACTGAACAGGTTATCATGTCTGTTCTTGCGAGAGAGGGGCGCCCGCTACCTTTGTAAAAATTGTCTCAATTATATGCTGGTGTCTGACTCATAGCTTGTTTAGGATTATTTCTTGTGTGTTTCTGTTAAAGCTGGGTGATTTGGGAGAAGGCGGGGTTGAGTAGCAGTGTGGAGGATGGAGTGGCAGCGTGGAGGAGAGGATCGTTGTGTGGAGGAGGGTGTAGCAGAGTGGAGGAGTGTGGATGAAGGAGTCATAGAGTGGAGAACGCAGTGGTAGAGTGCAGGAGTGAGAAGTAACATCAAACGTTGGAGGAAGAAGGATTGAGAGACATCAGGGGGACAGAAGAGGAAAGATACAGGGAGTTGAAGAACAAGTTACTTACCCGTGGTAACATTTTTTCGACTGGATGTTCCTCCCACGTGTTCCTCATCTTATGATATCTCTATATCCAGCGTTAGCTGCTTTGGAAAATCTTTCCAGCAGGGGGCACTGCGCGTCGATGACTGTCGGCTCAATGTCCCTCGAGGGCCTCTGTCTCGGTGTCAACGTCATCGATGGTATATAGCTCATGCAGCGACCGTTGGCTTCAGTTCCGATTTTTAGATGTATTGGTTTATCCTACGCCCGACAGTAACTCACCCTGAAAGAGGGTAAACTGTAATAACAAGGAAATTCAACTGAGGGGTAGGCTGGAAGGGGCAATGAGGAATATGTGGGAGGAAGACCAGTCGAAAGAACGTTACCATGGGTAAGTAAATTGTTTTTAGAATGGATTGTGTCCTACCACGTATTCCTCATCTTATGATAGACTCCCAGAGCAGTGTTTGTATTCCTGGCGGAGGGAGTCTGAATTTTCAATTTGAAATTAGAATTTAGGAGTTGCTACTGGCCTGTATGTACAGAAGTAACACTGCCTTCACAAAAACACCTTCCCGGCCTGTGGAAGAGCCAAGACTATAGTGCTTGGTGAATGTGTGAACTGAGGACCATGTGGCCACTGGACAAATATCCTTAATTGGGACTCTCCTCTGTAAATCAGAGGAAGTAGCCATGCTGTGTCCCTTTTTTGGTCAAGCCTGTGTTGCCTCTCCTCTTCATTTCGAGGATGAGGTGGGGGATATAAAGAAGGTAGAATGATTTTTTTGAGTTAAATGAAACTCAGACACAATTTTTGGTAGAAAAGTAGGGTTAGCCTTATGGACCAACTGTATAAGAAGGCTTGCAGGACAATGATTGCAATTTACTCACCCTACGGGCTGATGTAAGGGCAACTAAAAGAATGGTCTTTAAAGTCAACAATCTTAATGGACAGGTGTGGATAGGTTCGAATGTAGCAAACATTAGGAATTTTAGAACTAGGTTGAGATCCCAAACTGGGACTTGAAAAGGGAACAGAGGAAAGGCATTTTTCAATCCATTCAAGAATTGTATGACCAGTGGAATCTTAAAGAAAGCTACCTCTTCAGAGGAGCGCTTAAAAATAGATACCGCTGCAGATATTCTTTCATTCTGCCAGCATGGAGCTCCAGATTAGCCATGTGTAACAAGAACAATAACACCATAGGTGTACTGCATGTAAAAGGATCCCCATTCTTATCCCTGGACCAGCTGCAGAACTTGTTCCAACGGCAGCGGTACAAGGACTTTGTTGCTGGCCTTCTGGCCAAAAGCAAAATCTCAATTCTAGGAAAGGGTAACCATCTTAAACTTGTCCTTCCTGAGGAACTTCTTCAATTCTTTTAAGTCCAAGATGGGTCTCAATCCTCGGCCCTTCTTGGGGATTAGGAAGTAAGGGGAGTACCAACCTTTGTTCCTCTCTGACACACGTACCGGTTCTATAGCAGGGTTAAGATTTCCTGCATAAGGAGCGGATTGGGAACTCTGAAAGAGATCTTCCCCGGTGGATGATCCTGAGGCCTTTGTAGAAAGGGAAGGCAGTAACCCTGGGCCACTGTTTCCAATGCCCATGCATCTGAAGTAATACCCTGCCGTACTTTCAGATGCTGTGAGAGTCTGCCTCCGACCAGGGTCCTGTGAAGTAAGGCCGCAGAGAGGTTTTGAGGTGGCTGATGCAGCAGCTGAGGGTAAAGCAGCCCCGGCCTGGGCAGTCTTATCACCTCTTCCCCGTTTACCACAGGGGAATCTTTTTTGATCTCTTTGATTCGACAGTTCTCTCCCTCTTCCAACTGAGTAGTAATAGCGAAAGGATCTGCCCCTCCAATCTGTACCAGTGGGCCGAGTAGGTGGCTGTCTGATTACTGCTCCAAGGGATTTAGCTGAAGCTTTGGCGGTCTGCAGCCTCTCCAGGCTCTCGTCAGCCTTGCTGCCAAATAAACGAGTGCCGTCAAAGGGCATGTTAAGAAGTCTGGACTGTACATCTGGAGCAAAACCAGACTTTCCCAACCAGGCAAATCTGTGTGTTACAGTGCTAGCCACCATTGCTCTGCTGATACTGTCCGCAGAGTTGAGACCAGTCTGGAGGGATTCTCACATCGCATCTTTCCCATCCTTGACAATGTTTAAAAAGCTTCCTCATTCTTCCCCTTCGGGGATATGTTCAGCCGCCAATGCTGTACAAACCCATAATGTGAAAGTTAACTTGCCCAGTGGACACATGGCATTTGCTGATTTAAGAGCCATACTCCCCACAAAGAAATCTTTTTTAGCCCAAGCGTCATAACGCTTGTCATCTCTGTCCGGGGGAGAGGGGTAGTTGGGTATGCCTGTTGCCTGGATGTAGAAGTGGCAGCCTGAACTACCCAGCTTTCAGGAGTTGGATGTTTTGTCAGATAGTACGGGTCACTACTTGAGGCACAGTACTTGCGGGTTAGTTTTTTGTTCACAGATGGAAGTAACTCTGGTGTCTCCCAGTTGGCATTAACTCTCTTTTGCTGAGCTACATGGAATGGTAGAATATGGTCCTTCTGGGGTCCCTTGTCTAAAATATCAGTTAGGTCATACTGCTCAAATAGTGGTGAGGCCTACTCCATCCCAGATATTCTATCACTCTAGACATCAGTTGTCTGTAATATCCATCGCCATGGTCCGAGGGCTCTGTCCTGCCAAGCTCTATTTCTGGGGACGTGTCCAACCCACTTGCAGATTGCAGGGTGTCAGGTAGATCCTTTATTCTTGAGTCCTCTGAAATTAAGGCCTCTGGAACATTATGTGTCCCATACTGCAATCCAAATGGACGAGATTCATCTGAAGATGGTTCATCATCCTCATAAATTGAGGAAAGAGATTTCAAAAAATCCTTCCTTGGCAATGGAGTGAATATTTTTTCAACATCATTCGAGGATTATGGGACTTGCGTCAACAATGGCGTCAAAGTCTTTGACGCCATCAACGTCAAGGGTTTTTTAAGCTTCGATGTGGGGTCTTTCAGCGCTGGTGGCATCATGATTTTGGCTTCGAAGGAGCCTTTTCTCGACTCGAGGGAACCTCTGAGGGTTCTCGAGGAGTTTTCTCATGGACACCCGGGCCCGAGGGCACACAGGTTTTGTCCCTTGCCTTCTTTTTGTCATGCTTGTCGACACTCGCATGGCTCTGATCTTTCTTTGAGCGGGTCAAGGCTGCTTTAATACTTCGAGCATCTTTAAACTCCTCCCACTTGGACAGTGAGGCCGATTTGGTCAGGCACGAGACCCGTTCCGGGGAGGAACTTGACGACGAAGATGGCAATCTATTGTGCCTTTTTTTCGACTGCCGTGAGGAAGATGACAAATTGTGTGAGCCACTACGTGATCGGGACCTTTTAGCTTTCTTCCAACAAGGCGAGTCATCCCTGTACTCATCGGAGGATCGCCAATGGGGTTGTCATAAGGGATTTACGGGACCTACCTGCAGCTAGCTTCCCTTTATGCTCTTTCAGGGCCTTTGCTGTCATCGATAGGCAGAGCCCACACTCCAAAGTGGAATTAGAGGATCCGAAGCACCATAGACACGTCCGATGGGGGTCTGTAAAGGACATCTTTACCCCACAGTTGGGGCAGTTTTTTTAATCCCAATCTCAGATTTGTTGATGCTGACGATGATGCCATTTTCCCAAAATAAAAGGCTTCTTAGTCAAGGAACCGAAGTGCGACGATAATCCGAAGCGTTGGCTCTCGCAGAAAAACGGAACTGAAGCCAGCGGTCGCTGTGGGCGCTATATACCATTGATGATGTCGACATCGAGACGGAGGCTCTCAAGGGACATTGAGTTGACAGGCATCGACGCGTAGCACACCCTGCTAGAAAAAATTACTGAAGCAGTTAAAGCTGGATATGGAGATATCATAAGATGAGCAATACGTAGGAGGACACAATCCATTTGAAAGAGTGAAGGCGGGTGGAGTTCGGAATAGGAGGGTAGTGAGAGGCAGGCAGAAAAGAGAGTCAAGGAAAGGACCATCATGGTGGAAAAAGGAAGGAGACTAAGTCGGGCAGAGTGTCTGAAGCACACCCCCAGATCTTCTGGTAGCTACTAACAACATCACAGTGTAGGGATAATTTAGAACGTCCATGAAGAAGTCCAGCTAGATAAAGAGAGTGCCTTTAGGTTACCCCATAAACCAGTCTAGTGAATTATACAATAGGCGTCAATACTGACCATCGCAGAGTTGGGAGCATTCTTTGGGCCATCTGTGAGACGTCGTGTCAAAAGAGGGATCCCATAGACCTTGCTACAGAGTTTGCCCCCAACCAAGAGAAAACAGAAGAAAAAAGTCTGACGCAGGTGACTCCTGAGTGACAGTGAGTACTTAACCATTGGACCAAGAGATTTGGGAATCAGAAGTGGAATTCGAATTCCTAAATCTCGCTCCTTTGCCAGAGGCATCAGATGACTCCTGGGAGGCCACATGGTGAGATCATATTCCAGTTGAAATCAGGTCCTCTGAGGCATCCAGGAAACAGGCTGTTCAAACCAAAAAGAGCTGAATAGGACAAATACGGGAGGCACAAGTGAGAACCAGCCAGTGCAAGCATGCTCAAACCAGTGGGGGCAGATTACAAGACCTTCCCATCAGCGCCGTTTTCCAACACAACACAAGATCCAAAAGCTCGGATAAGGAAAGAGAGACTACAGAGTCCCCACTAGCCAAAAAGTGCCCGTTCCCCATTGTAATTGTAATTGTCATTGTTTACTTGTAAAGCGTTTATACACAAGTGAAGTGCATGCCATCTGTTCCTCTGCATCGCCAATAGGGGATCTTCTTCGGGCCCCAGTGGGTGGTTAACTGGCCATCAGCCGGCAACACCAAGAACCCCTGACGGCTTTATGGAGATTTTTCACATGGAGGAGACAGCAAACAGCAATGCCTCCAGCAATCACACAAAAGCTGGGCACTTGTGAAAATCCATTTCTGGTCAACTTCAAACTAATAGCTGAAACAGACGGATGGCAACAGGAGCGCTTGACCCTATACATCACCCATTTGATAACTGGTGAAGCCTTACTCAAGAGGCTGGGACTAGAACATTACAGGATCCGGTTCTGATACCTAGGCTTTCAATCCCCGCCAAATTACCTACTGTATATGGGACCTCTTGAACAAATGGTTAGCTAACCAAATTTATGAAGAGATTAAAGAAATGATGTTTCAAGAGCAGTTTATTGGCTAATTGCCTCCTTAATTTCAGAGAGCGATATGTAATTTACGAGAGACCAACCTCGAGGAAGTAATCCAGACTGCTAATGCACATCAAAGAGCATATATGTTTGAGAATCCAACTAGGGAGCTAAGAATCAAAGTGGTCTAATACCACCATGAGAAAACCCGACCTCCTGATTCCTAAGACTAAGGATCGTATTAAGGGTTTGCCTGTAATTCCGGCAGGTTACTGGCAAACCTGCCTTACCGTCTCCACCGTGCGATAGCCCAGTATTACTGGAAAATTACATGTGGCAGAGTGAAGGTAAGCTCCCTTTCCCATGGAGTCCCATAGGACGCCAAGGGATGCGACTGCCGGAATGACTGGCACCAGTAGTACAAGTCCTGGCCTGGTCAGGCCTGCCGGTAGATCAGCGACCCTACCGGCAGACTTGTGCTTTGCCTGTCTGGAAAAAATGATGGTGCCACCAATTTATCCCGCATTGATTCTGGACCAGAAAAGTTGTAATGAGCCTCTAAGACCAGAGCCCCAACTCCAACAGACTGGCAGAAACCCAGACCTCTTCTACGTCCAGAGATCATAAAATGTTACACATGTGGGAAGCCTGTACACCTGCCCTGGTTCTCCACTGAGAAGAGCAAGGAAGAGCCATTGGAACCTTGGGTACTCCAAGCAGTTGCAGGTCCCGTCTTTTAGGAAGAGGACCAACAACAATGGGTCGAGGAAGTGCCACAGCCCAAATATTTTGTGTCCTGCTCACCTGCAAAAGAGAGACAGAGCTGGGAGTCAGGACCTTTTGTCCTATCGAAAAACCAATCATAAATTCAATCGTCTCACCTTAAAGTTCAAGGTCTCTGAGCCAAGGCTTTCCTGCACTCCAGGAACAAGAAACCCCATTTCTGGGCTGACCTGATTACATTCAAAGAACTGTACTTGAGGGATCTAACCCAAATCATATGTGTCCATCGGGACATGGATTTAAATCCCCAAGTAAAATTCACATTTCGAGTATTACACAAGGATGTCAGCATGCCCATGATTGTCATGCCCTGACTACCCAAGGAGGTTCTACTTAGCACCGATTTCCCACTATTCGGCCAATGTCTCAGAGAGGTTCAGGAATGAAGAGACCCTTGTTATGGGTAGGGAGGCAAGTCAGCCAGTGGTCAGAATAAATTACTTAGGGATACGTATGGAGCTGTGTGGCAAGGTCACACACCTGACCATGTCACAAGGAGGTACAAACCCCTCTCAGTCTGGTGTGGGAGGCCTTCCACGGTGGAAGCCAGAGCCAGACCGAAAGCATAGGGGAACCAAAGCAGTTGAGAGGGTGTGGGGGTCCCATATGGTGTCCCCTACCTAAGTGTCAATCATTATATGTGCAGTACCCATTTGCATCATCCCATGCCTCTTCTTATAAATGCTTGCCAGTTTGTTTTCTCTTTGCTTCAGTCCCAATGTCACAGCTGCAGCCGGAGAAAGTCTAGTAGAAGAAACAAACCCATCGGTGCCCCACACAGTCGGTTTTCAAGCACCAAACAAACCAAGTAAGAGAGAGCCTACAGAGAACATAAGGGCCTACCTGATATGCTATGCACTGCTCCCCTGCTCTAGTGCAAGCAGCAACAAAACTGCTGCAAACACCCCACAATGAACTTCAACCAGAACCCCAACCAGCAAAAAGGACTGTATTAACCTTGGGGGAAGCCATGGCACGTCCCCCAACAAAAACTTGGCACTGTGCAATGCGGGTTGTCATTCCTAGCGTGTGGCGGCCGTATGCTGAGAAAATGGGCTGGCCATAACTAGCTATTTGGAAGTTTCTCTTTATGTGATACCTTCCGGGGGGACAAAGACGAGGCCAGACAACCAACCAGAGGATCGGAGTGGGATAAAAGGGACCCCAGGAAGTTGTGGGTTGTTCACGTGAGGTCAGAGGAGAAGGTTGAATACCATGAGATCTGCAGGAGGAAGGACAATGGGCAAGAGAGTAGAGGCAAATCGTAGAGCAGGTGAGGTATTGGTTGGTCAGTACAAGTGGTACTGCATTGTTAGTGTCTGAGACTAGAGTGTGGGATTATTGGAGGGAGTGTGAGGAGTGAATGTAAAGTGGTTGGGAGAGAGAAAGGAGTTAAATGGGGAGAAGGTGAGGAGAAGTAGTAGTGTGGAGGAGGGTGTAGTAATCTGGAAGAGAGAATGGTATTATGGAGGAGGGAGTTGTAGAGTGGAGGGGGTGGTAGAGTGGAGGACTGAGTGGTAGATTGCACAAGGGGGTAGTAACACTGAAGAGTGGAGGCAGTAGTAGGAGTCATCGGGGGAAAGATGCATGGAGTAGGAGTGTAGGTGGGTGAAGTCAGGAATAGGAGAGTAGAGAGAGGATGGTAGAAAAGAGTCAGGGAAAGGGACTTCAGGGCGTAAAAGGAAGAAAACTAGGTCCGGCAACGCATCTGAAGGCACACACCCACACCCTCTGGTAGCTAATAACAACTTGATAGTGCAGGGATAGTTTAGAAAGTCCATCAGGGACTCCAGCTAGATAAGGGGAGTGCCTTTAGGAAAGCCCATAAGTAGGTCCAGAGAATTAGACAGTAGGGCTCAATATTCTCTACTAAAACAGGAGTTAAGCACACCTGAGCTATGGAGGAAAGTGCTACTACTAGACGAGAGAGAGGGATGGGGCTAGCACCCTGCTAAACCATCTCTGGGAGTTGGAATATTCTTTGAAACATTTGTGACAGTGTTTGTTCTTTTTGGGAATGTGATCAAGAGTCAACAGAGAACACAAGAAAGAATTACGTTTAAAAACACCTTTTTAGCAAAGCACACACATGTTTGGGGGGATGACAGCCTATATACTTCATGGGTTTGCCTCAAACTAGAACTCAAGAGCAACAATTGTCCAAAATAAGTATGAGAGTGGATAACTCAGTGAGGTGTAAAAATGTAACTGAAAGGCGGGGCCTCAACTATGATTTACTGTTCTATGGATAGTGTCCCTAAGGCACTGTCATAAAACATGTGTAGGACACTGAAAACTAGACAACAAAAGTAACTTCTGTGTATTTTTATTTGTGGCGTTTGCATATAGGGAATGGAAAAGGGATAACAAACCTTGATAATTTCTCACAACTTTGAATCCCTGCCACCACTGACAACTATGTTCTTTAGCATACTGAAATGGCCGTATCTAAACAAGGTTTAGGATCAATTGTCTCTAGAGTCAAAAGGGTTGTCAAAACGGCAACATATCCTCTTCCTTCTTGGTAGTTTAAAAGTCTTGTGACACAAAAGTCTCCCAAGCTTAAGGAATTTTCAAAAGGGGAACAAATCACAACTCAAAGCTATCTACTGACAAAGGAAATTAATGTCTTGAAAGTCTCTCTCTGGGTCTTTCCCCAACATCACTTGCAGTCTTTGCAGGGAGGGGATGGTCTCACTCTTCTGGCATCTACTGGATATCGTCACTTGGTATTTGTTGACAAGTCTGACTTCTTCCGTGCTGTTTTCCAGTTGATGATCACACTTAGTCGAAACTCATAAAAAGTTCAAAGACTTAACGCACCAAAAAATCCTACAGTTTCTGCCAGATGATAGACCGCCATTTCGGTGTCAACAGTTATTTGTGTATGTCTGGCGTGAAGATAGGCTTGCTTGGAAAATCTTAAGGCTATTCATTAGGCTCCTGACCACCTTTCTCTGCAGGGTTCCTGGTCCCACTACCCGCCATCCCAGTCTCAGCTTCCCCCTTGCAGTCAAGACTCCAGCTTGTGCATAAGAGATCTTCAACTAGTCGCTCTGTGTTCCCCCTTGCTACTTGTTAACTCCAGTTGTACCTCCTCTACATTCTCCCACAAAATCATTCCTCCACCCACCATTCACACATGTGAATTACCGTCAGCATGAGAACAAAAGTTACTTAATCCTGGTAACGTTCTTTCGACTGGATGTTCCTCAAACGCATTCCTGATCTTTTGATATCTCCAATATCCAGCTTTAGTGGCTTCAGAACTTGTTTTCGGCAGAGGGTGCTGTGTCGATGCGGTCGACTCGATGTCCCTCGAGGGCCTCCCTCTTGAGGATGATGTCATTGAAGGTATATATGGCACGCGCATTGCCCGTTGGCTTCAATTCTGTTTTTTCATGTCATTCTTAAGTAGAATTACCTGCAATAAAGCGGATTAGACCATACTAGACTCTGTAAGCTGCAATAACATGGAAATATTACTGCGAGGTAGGCTTGGAGGAGCGATGAGAAATACGTGGGAGGAACATCCAGTCGAAAGAACGTTACATGGGGTAAGTAACTTGTCCTTTGAATGGATTGTGTCCTCCCACGTAGTCCTAGTCTTTTGATAGACTCCCAAAGCAGTGTTTGTTTTGGGGGCGGGAGTAAGAATTTTGTGATCAATGGTTGTCATGTACGGAATGAAGGACTGCTTTCCCAAAGCTTCCATCCTGACTTAAGGTGGAATAGAGGCAGTAATGCTTTGTAAAAGTGTGAAATGTAAACCAAGTGGCACCTTCACAAATGTTTCTTATAGGAACACCTCTTTGTAGAGCAGAAGAAGTGGCCATGCACCTAGTGGAATGGGCTCTCAAGCCCTCTGTGGGATACTTCCGTGCCAGTCTGTAGCATTCGGTAATAGCTCAAATAATCCATCTGGACAAGATCTGTTTGGATACAGCCTGTCGCAACCTATGACCAGTGTATCCTATAAACAGTTGGTCATGCTTACGAAACTTTGACATCCTTGAAATGTAGAAACTCAGAGCTCTTCATGGGTCGAGCCTGTGCAGCCTCTCCCCTTGCTTGCCAGGATGAGGTGGAGGGTAGAAAGTAGGTAATACTATATTTTGTCGCAAATGAAAATGTGATAAGACCTTAGGTAGGAATGAAGGTTTGACCCTAAGGACTGAAAGACAGTGAAAAGTGTTTTAAAAGATAGTGCCTGCAACTCACTGACCCTACAAGCTGATGTTAGCACTACAAACAAGATGGTTTTGAATGTTAGTAGTCTTAAGGGACATGAATGGAGCGGTTCAAATGGTGCACGCATGAGAAACTTTAAAACAAGATTATGGTCCCAAACCGGATCCTGAAAAGGAGATGGAGGGAACACATTAGTGAGTCCCTTTAGAAATTGCATCCCCAAAATGTATTTTAAAATATGACGTGTACTCAGATGAGCGCTTGAAGATGGAAAGTGCCGCCAAATAACCTTTAATGGTCCCAACCTGGAGCCCCAGATTGGCCAAATACAGCAGAAAAGATAACACTTCCGGTGTCTTGAATAGTGTAAGGAACTCATGGTGGCAACAGTAAAGACAGACAAGTGATCACAGTTCAAGGGTGTTTATTAAACTGTATAAATGGGTGAGAAAAACGCCTAATCTAAACCTAAATCTAAGATGGAAGCAAGCTTCAACCATTAATTAATAATAAGGCAGTCCTAGTGGCGTCTTGTCAAATAAAAAGGGCCTATACAGGCCACGCCCACTAGCTCAGTCCTGCTTGCCACATCCTGCCACTCCTTGAAGCTGCACGTGCAGCTGAAGATAGATAGAAGGCCACACCCGGACTGGTTGCCACAAGTGGAAAGTTCTTGAAAGCACTCCTGCCCATAATAAAAGAGTCTTGCTTCTGTTTCAAGGACTCCTTCCCATAATAAAGAGAGTCTTGTTTATGTTTTTCCATGAGCCTGGCGCCAAAGGCGCCAGAAGGCAGTCCGACCAGGCCCCCAATGTATAAATGTCCCAAAGGGACGTGCGTGAACCATGGTGTCCCTTTGCTCCCTCCACCTGATGGTGCCGCTCCTGTGATCCTGGGCAAGCGGCCATGACATCAATGGCAGCGGCCATTTCCATCTGGCAACCCTCAACTCACACTTGCCATCAAACATTCTGCTGACATCTGCCTTCTCCTTGAAGACACTGACCCGGACATACTTGCACTCACGGAACCTTGGTTCAACGCCAGCTGAGTTTTAATTTTTCATTTTAATGTAATGTTTATTTATATAGCACCTACACACAAAAAGTGTTTCAAAGCGCTCAAGGATGAGAACAAAGGGTAAAAAACAACAGTCATTCAGAGCTCTTGACTTTCTGAATGACATAGGCTTGCACAGAGCAAGTAAGTGCAGGAATAAGTGCAAATGATACATGTAACTGTAAAGATAACTGTCATGTCTGACGGCAGTCTTTTTTTCCAAGTGCATTACCTAAATAAAGTAAAGGTGGGTGTGGGTTCCAGGGTAGAAACATACAGGCTGCTATACAATGCAAAAATGTATAGCGGCATAATGTAGAGACAGTGGAGGGGGTGGGTGAGTGTGAGGGGGAGGACTGTAGGAAAGGTGGACTGCTGGGCATTACTATGCTACCGAGTGGTTAAGCAGTTATAAGGTATAGCGAATGGGAGGTCGGGTGGAGGGGTAGGAGGGTGAAGGGGTTGAAACAGAAGGGGGACAGTAGATAAGAAAAATACAGCGGAAGAAGAGAGGAGGGTGAAAGCAGAGAAGGGTGAGGTAGGATGGGGAGGGGGAAAAGGGGCAGGAGGTTGATAGCTGCAATTGGACACAGCCATGTTCAAGTTGGCTTAGGTAAGGTGAAAACAACAACATGCGGCAGCTGGGCACAGCCTGGTAAAAAGTTGGCTAGGCAAGGTGAAAACAATAACATGCAGCAGCTGGGCACAGACAGGTATGAGGTTGGCTAGGCAAGATGAAAACAACAACATGCGGCAGCTGGGCACAGCCTGGTACAAAGTTGGCTAGGCAAGGTAAAAACAATAACATGCAGCAGCTGGGCACAGCCAGGTATGAGGTTGGCTAGGCAATATGGAAACAACAACATGCGGCAGCTGGGCACATCCAGGTACGAAGTTGGCTAGGCAGGTGAAAACAACAACATGCGGCAGCTGGGCACAGCCATGTACGAAGTTGGCTAGGCAAGATGAAAACAACAACATTCGGCAGCTGGGCACAGCCAGAATAGTGGAAGTCCAGATGAGACAGTGTGAGGTGAGACAGTCCCAGGAGTGAGGGGAATGGGACAAAGAAAAAGTTTGATGTGGGAAACTGACCTTTAGAGAAATGTGGGATGCACCATTTGATCCGTGAGACCATGGCGTGTGGAGGTCTCCTCAGCTTCCATCTGCAGGGGGTATGGGAGGGCCCGCAGACTCAGCCAGGCAACGGACAGGAGAACTGACAGGGCCTTTGGCAACAGGCCTTCAGTAGCAGGGGCCGGCTTCTGCCTAACGGGTCATGAATGGTCCAGATTTCAGGCCCCACGACCAATCAGAAGGAGGTGCAGTCAGGAAGCCCAGCAATGAGGCAGGCTGCACCCCAGGTCGGCCACGATGAAAGGTGCTTTCTACCCGCAGCTCGTGGCACAAGACTCAACAAGGAAGCAATATGTTAAAAAAGGCAGGGAGATGGTGATTGGAAGCGCCGTGGCTGGATGGCAAAGCACAACAGGGCCATCAGGTGGAATAAGCTACAAAAGGTATTGTCACTAGGCAGCACATTTCACCTCTGACCTTCTGAATGGTTGCAACATGTTAAAGCAGCCCTGAGACCTTAGGTGGAAGACGTCTGGTGGTCATCTGCTAGGAGAAGCGTGGCACATAGTTACTTCCTTTGACTCACTGCTCCCTGACGGCCATAAGATCACTTCTAAAACTCAACCCCACCATGCTGGCAGTGGGGTTGCCTTAATCTTTCCAGAGTGGATTCCTTCTACCATCCTATCCACTCAGCAGTATTCGTTCTTTGAGAGCCTAGTGTGCAAATTTGTCATCTCTCCTTCTTCCACCTTGACCATTGCTACCATCTATCAGCCCCCTAGCACTTCCTCTTTTCCTATCTGAGTGGGCGGACTTCTGTGCCACTCTACTTTCTACCACCTCCAACCTGCTACTACTAGGTGACTTCAACATCCATTTAGACTCCTCTTGCACAGCCACTACCCTCTTCACTGACCTTTGCTTCTCCCTATCCCTCTCTATTCTTCCCTCTGGCCCTACCCATTCTGCTGGACACACGCTAGAGGCCATCATCCACTTCTTCCCTGGTCACCCGTCTCTCCTGGTCCGACCACTCTCTCCTCATCTCCCACGCGGGCCCCTTTGGCCATGTGGCAACTCCTCACAAAGCTCTGCCAAACTCGTTCTCGAACATCCATCCAATGAAACGATTATCAGCTGCTGCCTTCTCTTTCACCTTCATTCCCCCTTGCCCACCCAACACAGATGCTTCCGCTGACTCTGCCCTTAGCAACCTCTTTCTGTCCATCACCAACACCCTTGACATCCTTGCCCAAGTCATTAGGGTCCGCCTGAAACCTGCCTCCAACCTTCACACCTGGCACGATTCTTGCAAACCAAAAACATAACTGCAGGGCTGCTGATAGGAAGTAGCACACTTCAGGCATACCCTTTGATAACCTGGCCTGTCGGCTGATAGAGACACTACAGACTCTCAATACGTGCCATGAAAAGAAGCCACATTTCAACACAAGTTTCCAAAGTGTCCAACAACATGTCTGCCCTCTTCCTAATCTGCAGGGAACTTGCCAATCCATCCGCAACATCCTCTGCCCCAACTCCTTCCCAGGCCCTCTGCAATGCACGCGCCTCTCACTTCACTACCAAAACCCAGGACATACTGAACAGACTTGTCACGCACTTTCCCAACCCATCCCTCCCCCTCTGCCCACCTACCATTCACCCTCCTTCCCCTCCTTCACTCCTGTCTCCCCTGAGGAAATCACCAGAGTTGTCAACTCCATGAAGGTTTCTTCCAAACAAGTTGGTCCCTGCTCCTCTAGAACCATCAAGAAAAATATTGCCTCTTGCCCCTGCTCTAGTTGATCTCTGCAACTATTCCTTTGCTACTGGTTCTTTTCCATCTTACCTCAAGCACTGCTTTGGGCGCCCCCTCCTGAAAAAACCCTCTGCAGACCCTTTGTGCCCAGCTAACTACTGTCCCATTTCCATCACCCACTTCCTGGGAAAACTGCTTGAGAAGCTGGCCCTCCCCCAACTCAACTCTCATACCGAACTTGTGGGCAGTCTACATGGCCACCAGTCTGGATTCCGAGCATCCAGATGCACGGAAACTGCTCTCCCGAACACCCATGAAGAACTGCCTGCATCTCTTGACTCCAGCTCCCCTGCTGTCCTTATCCTTCTTGATCTCTCTTCTGCATTTGACACAGTGAATCATTCCATCCTCATAAAAAGGCTCAATGACACCCTTGGCATCTCAGAGCAGGCACTGGACTGGCTTACCTCCTTCCTAAATGACTGTTCCTCCAAAACCATTCTTGGCCCTTTCTCCTCCCCTTCTTCCTCCACTACTTGTGGCGTCCCCCAGGGCTCCATTCTTTCGCTGTTTAGCTTTCTCTGCGGGCACGACTCATTTCCTCCTTCTCCTCCAACTTCCAATGCTACGCTGGCAATACACAACTTTTCTTCAAACTTACCACTGATGCCCTTGCACCCTCCTTCATCGCGGACTGCCTCTCTGCCACCCAGGCCTGGTGCACTGCCAATGACCTCTGCCTCAATGCTAGCAAAACAGAGATCCTCCCTATTGGGTCCCCGGCACCATACTTCTTCCCTGCACTCTGGCCTTCCACCATGGCCCCCTCCTGCCCCTCCCCCGCTGCAGCTAGAAATCTCTGAGTCATCTTTGACTCCTCCCTTTCCTTCATCCCTCATATTCAGGGCATTGTCAAGCAGTCCAACGTTCAGCTCTTCCTTTTCAAAAGGGACTCTTCCCTTCATCACCTTCCCCCAGAGACTCAATGTCACCCATGCTCTGGTACTCTCCATGCTAGACTACTGCAATAGTCTCCTCCTTAATCTTCCTTCCTCTACCCTACGACCCCTCCAGCTAACCCGGAATAGGGCAGCGAGACTTATCCTTGGCCTCAAGCCCAGGCAACGCATCTCTCCTGCTCTACAAAGCCCTCACTGGCTCCCGGGCTCAGCACAGACTAAATTCAAATCCTTCTGTATCATACACAAGGCTATCTGGGTCTGTGGACCACTCTTTCTTCAATACTTCCTGACCAAATACTCTCCTTCTAGACTCCTCTATTCCTCTGACACCAACACCCTGCGTGTTAAGCACTTTGCTAAACAGAGAGCTGGTGGGTGATCACTTTCCTCAGCTGGCTCCCTCCAGTGGAACAGCCTCCCTCTCCCTCTGCGTCTTGAGCAAGACCTCCTTAAGTTCCGGACAAGCCTCAAGACCTTTCTCTTTACCTCCTCCTTCTCTCTTCCATGCTGATATCACAGTAGTGTGACTGATGTGCAGGGCCCTTATGTGTCCTCGGGCCTTGACCCACCCCCCACCACATCGCTCATCTCAGACGCTTTCTTTCTACTGCACTTACTTGGCTCACCCACTCATCAGTGGTTGCACTTATTTTCTTCTCCTCCTAGCACTTACCCTAAGCAACCTTTCCTTTGCCTCTGGATCTTTCCCCTCCCCTCTGAAGCACTCCCTTGTGCATCCTCTCCTCAAGAAACCCACAGCTGATCCTTCTTGTCCGACTAAATATTGCCCAATTTCCATTACACCTTTTCTGGGTAAACTCCTGGAAAAGCTGGCCATCTCTCAGCTTAACCTTCATTCTGATTCTGTTGGCTCTCTCCATGACCACCAATATGGCTTCAGAGCTGCCAGAAGCACAGAAACTGCTCTCCTGAACATTTGTGAAGACCTGCTCTACAACCTTGACTCTAATATTCCCTCTGTCCTCATCCTACTTGATCTCTCCTCTGCTTTCGACACGGTCAACCATACCACCCTGCTCAATCGTCTCTGTGACAACCTGGGCATCACTGATCAGGCTCTGGCCTGGCTGACCGCTTTCCTCTCTGATCAACCCTCCCAGGTACAACTTGGGTCCTTCCTATCTTCTATCTCCCTCTCTACCTGTGGTGTTCCCCAGGGGTCTAACCTCTTGCCATGGATTTTCAACCAATACCTGGCAACTCTTGCCTACTGCATTTCCATTTTCTGCTCAAATTTCCAGTGCTGTGCAGATGACACCAAAGTAATTTTCAGGCTTCCTTCAGTCACCTCCTCTCCTTCCCTCATCTCTGATTGCCTAATCGCCATTCAAAATTGGTGTGCCCCCAATGATCTTTGTCTAAATGCCAACAAGACCGAGATCCTCCTCATTGGTACACCTTCACCATCCTTTCCCCTCACTCTCCGGCCAGCCTCCATGAGCCCTCTTCCTAGCCCCACTTGCGAGGCTAAGGACCTCAGGGTCATCTTGGACTCTACACTGTTCTTCTCCTCACACATCTCTGATGTTTCTAAAAAATCTAACTTCTTACTTCACCTCCTCAGCGGTACTCTGCCTTTCCTCTCCTTCCCCCAGAAGCTCACTGTCTCCCAATCTCTGGTTCTCTCCAGATTGGACTACTGTAACAGCCTCTTTCTAAATCTACCTGCCTCCACTCTACGCCTTTTACAACTAATCCAGAACAGGACTGCGTGACTTGTCCTTGGCCTCAAGCCCTGGGATTGTATCTCTCCAGCTCTGAAATCCCTCCATTGGCTCCCAGTGGATGCAAGGATTACATTTAAAACCCTCTGCATTGTCCATAAGGCTTTCTGGGGCCTGGGTCCAAAATACCTTCAACTATCCTTCCCCTCTCGAGCCCTTCGCTCCTCTACTTCCAACTCCCTCAGGGTCAGTTATTTTTCAAAGAAACGTGCTGGGAGAGATCTGTGTCTTCGGCTGGGGCCTCCCTTTGGAACAGCCTCCCTGCCACCTTGAAACTTGAGCAGTACCATCTCCGGTTCCCGAAGCACCTGAAGACCTTCCTCTTCAGCTCTGCCTTTTCTCCTCTTCTCCCCGGTTGATCTGTTCTCTCTCTAAGCACTGTTGCACCTGGCAACCCTCTGTCCTTCGAGCCCACGTACCTGCTAACCCTGCCACCCTCCTGCACTGCCTCCGGGCCACCACTTGCACTGGGGTCTGTATGTTTACCCATAAAGTCCCCCACCCACTTTTCTTCTGCACTATCAGAGATACCCTATCTGACTACCTAGCACTTGCCACCTGCTGGCTGCACTATCATTGTTTAGCGTTTTTATTCATTTATTTATTGTACTTATTAATATTTATTCTGTTTCTCTCCTCTGTTCTGCACTTTTCACTTCTCCCCCTTACATGCACTTTCCCCCCCTTTTCCTTTTTCCCATGCACTTGAGCGCTCTTAGTGTCACTGGGCCTAGTAAGATCGTTGTTTTTGTGGTTTTTGTTCTCCCCTGTTCCCCTCCCTTTGCCTGGTCGCACTCTGAAATACTTGTGTATGAGCGCGATATAAATAAAATATTTCATTTCATTTTCCATGAGCATCAAAGCAC
Source organism: Ambystoma mexicanum (assembly GCF_040938575.1). Taxonomy (NCBI): domain Eukaryota; kingdom Metazoa; phylum Chordata; class Amphibia; order Caudata; family Ambystomatidae; genus Ambystoma; species Ambystoma mexicanum. The sequence goes on along the minus strand of NC_090923.1, from coordinate 1,462,623,572 downwards.
CCTATCCCTCACCCCTCTGCACTTGCTTGTTCTGAACACTCACAAGGCATAGTAGGTTTGTCTCCCCTTCCCTTATTCTCATTATTTGTTAGTACTATTATTGCAATTATTTATCCTTGCCGTAATTCACTGTCTTCCCCTGTCCCCACCCTCCTTGCCCTATGGGTGCTTTGAAACAGTTTTGCTAATTGTATCAGCTCCTAATAAGTGACCAATAAAATAAAATAAAATAAATCCCGACCCTGCAGGTGGAAAAGTGAGGGAAGACTACTGGAGTGGAGGGTCCTTGGGTATTGGAGAGAGGGTACCTGATGGCGAGACATGGTATCCCCCCTTTCCTGACAGTAACCTCTCCTCCCCTCCTTTAGCCTTAATGGGCCATTCTCAGTCTTATTCCCTTGACCCTTACAAAAAACACTTTAGTACTAAGAAGAAAAAGAGGCAATTAGGAGTAATGCAGATTACCCATTGCAAAACCCACTTTGGTACTGTGACGAAGAAGGGAGGATCAGAGGTCCCTAGCTACCAGAGTCAGGTAGGTCACTAAAATGTACAGGCAAGGTCAGGCAATTGAGGGTAATTCAAATCATTGGCAGCACATTGATAAGCAGGGAGTGTATAAAAGGTGGGAACAGAAGAGAAGGAAGATGCAAGGGCAGGTACAGGACTGTGAACAGCAGGAGACTCGTAAGGAGAGGCAGCTGTGGAGGTCTAGGAGGAGCCAAGATACCGGCAAGAGACCCAGAGGACTTGTGGGATCCAGAGCAGCTGGGCGGTGCATTTTCCCCAAGGCCGGGAACCTCTCAGGTGTGGAACTGGCAACAGGAGCTCCTGGTGAGTGTGAAGTCCTGAGGATGAGATCCACATGTGATTGCCAACGACGGAGGTGCTGGCGAAAGCAAGAGCGAGAACGAGAGAAAGAGAAGCTGTGCAGCAAGCAAGTTAAACTTGTTCTTAGACTTGAGGCTCACCTGTGGTTTGCCAGCAGTCTTGCTTTTGTTATTGTGCAATTAAGGACGGCCCTCTCTTGCCGCCAGGTCTCCCTAAAATGGAACAGGGTAAACTGGCTGCCAAAGAGACCAGTCCCCCAAAGGAAAAAAACTCTAAAGGGGAAAAAACTTCTCTGTAGACAGGAAGCTTGATTACGGAATCGGTCCAGTGAAGCTTGATGTTGCTAAAGTAGCAAGTAAATGCAGACACTTCCAAGCGGCTCAGCTGTGTAAACAGAGCCGAGCAGCAGCAAGCAAGAAGGGGGTCAGGGGGCAAGTTCCCAAGCAGGTAATACGAGCAAGGCAGCAGGATAGCAAGGGAAGGACCCAAGGAAAGGCTGAGGAGGGAGGGAGTGAGGAACGTGAAGGCACCGAGTGAATAACAGAGCGAGAAAATTAGGAAGGCAGCTGGAGGGTGCGCAAGAAACAAACTAGCATTTACCAGGCAACAACGTTGCAACGCGAGGAGCCTGTGTTGTTTCCCGTATTTGTTCGTACCAACAGATGCTCCTCCTCCAATTGCGTAGGACGTAACAGTATAACCCTTTCCCAGTCCGGTACCACCAGGTTTCCAGGGGTGCAGCCGGTGGAAATGTCTCTCCAGAATAAGAGCATGGACATGTGTAGCTAGCTCCCAGGTGCAGTCAGCAGGTAGGTATCCCTTCCAATCTATGAGGCATTGTAGCACTCCCCTATAATAACGGGAATCACATTTTCGACTACTTCATACTCTGGTTCTTGATTAATACAAACTGATGGTGGTTTAGCAGCTTGACGTCTTCTGGTGGAGTTCTTGTGCATCTTCTGAAAATTTTAAATAAATATGTAAAAAAAAAAAAAAAAATTTAAAGAGATGAATGGAAAACCGGGTGTATCCGGCTCCAAGAAGTGGGAAGCTGAAGACGAAAAACCAACGGATTGATGATTTTGCATGAGTTCTTCTACCGAAGGAATGCTGGAGCTGGCCTGAGGTAAGGAAGGTAACCAGGTGGGGTGTGTAAGGAACTCATGGTGGCAACAGTGAAGACAGACACAAGTGATCACAGTTCAAGTGCGTTTATTAAACAGTATAGGTAGGCTGGAAAAACGCCTAATCTAAACCTAAATCTAAGAAGGGAGCAAGCTTCGACCATAAAATGAAAATTAAGGCAGTCCGAGTGGCGTCTTCTCAAAATACTATAAAAACCTATTGCCAATCTTTACGCTCAATACATTTAAAAACCTATTGCCAATCCTTAAGCTCAATACAAAAAGAAGTGTGGGATAATGTTCATAAGAAATAAAGAAGTGTTCTTAAATGATAAGTCAGGATGTAGTAGTCGGGTCTCCCTTCCCCACGTTTTCAGCACGGGACAAGGTAAAACTTTGGAGCACAACACACGCTCAAGCTTTCCCAGCACGAGATGACAGTTCTGCTTCAGGTATTATGGTCATCAGTCGTTAAGTCTCTTTTCTACAAAAAGTCCCTTGCCTCTGATGGGTTCCAAAATAACAACCAAAAAGGAATTCTGCTCCAAATGTACGTTGGGTGTTGGCTTCACTCCTGAGTCCACCTCTTCTGGGCACAGACCCCTCAAACAGATCTTCTCAATATCAGGATTTTCAGAAGTTGTTTCTCCTGCTTACGAGGATATGATAATTTCAAACCAAAAACAAAAAAGTCCTTTTCGGTTTACACTTGAGGTGATGCTTCTTTGCCTCTGGGTCCCCCTCTTCTGGGCGCAGACCCCTCTCGAATATCAGGCTCCCTCCCGTCGGGTTCACACTGGCTTTTGCCCAGAAACCTTCTCCTTGGTATTCACAAATCTTAATGGCCCTCATTCCGAGTTAGGACTACACCATGGAGTAAATAGCTCCATGGTTGGCAGCCATGGAGCTATTTACTCCATGGAATACCGGCATGGTGAATGGAGTAATTTCCGCTCCATTCCAAGGTTGGATGGACCGGTAATTCCCCATTCACCATAGCTCTTCCCCATCCCCATTTCTGCCCCATAGGGCTCAATGGGAATGGGGAAGGAGGTAATTACGGCACCGTAAATTACGGTGCCGTAATTTACTCCAAGGTCACTTTGCGGGTCCCGTAATTTACTCCTGCTAAAAGCAGGAGGTAAAGAGGGACCCACAAAGGAAACTCGGAATACGGAGGTAAGGGATTACCGCCATCGGTGCCCTTACAGGCGCCGGTAATCCCTTACCTCCAACCTCGGAATGACCCCCATTGTCTTTTAAATAGTTTCCCGTGGACCTCCCTCTGCCGGGATCACTTTTGTGAACACACTGTTTCTTGGGACTTTAGACTTTGCCACCCTTTATTGGCATCCCTCCTTCAGGTTAATTCATGCCACTTCATATTTCCTTTTGCTTTCTCTTGATGCAGGATTCACTTCCCTTACTTTCTCTTGATGCCGGATTCACTTCCTTTGCTTTCTCTTGATACAGGCTTTCTCAACAATTTGTCAGTCAAAGACTTTCGACTGTACATGGATTTTGATAGACCCCTGTATGACCACTTTGACCTTTCTCGGCGGCTCTCCTACAGCCTTCTGGTATCAGTAGTTCGACTCAACATGGGATTAACCAGAGTCTCTCGAATGGGCATCTACATGGTGCCGATTCCCCCTGTAGCTGGTCTTCCCTTAACAATTTACAGTTCTTTGATCTTTTCTCAATGTGCCACTTTGCGACTTACATTCAACACATTTCGGCCTCTTATCGGTTCTCCCCTCGACTCACCAGCTGTGATGTACCACTTGGCTTTCCTTGTATCTGGACTCAAGACCGGTACCACAGTAGCAGCTGCCTCCCTCGGTCCTGCTTATCAGCGTAGGCACGCTCCGTGTAGCGTGGACATCTGCTGCAACATACCTGAGCTATTGTCTGCGGTCTTAAGATTCCTTCTGCGGAGGTCTTGCCGGTCTGGGTCGGAAAGGGCAAGGTTGCTTCTCTCCTTCTCAGCCTTTCAGTTCTCAATACCCTTCTCTTCCTCTTGAAATGCTGTGCCTGGATAGCTGTCTCCTCGTGAGGTCTGTCTTGCTCGTCTTGTGCTCTCGTGCTCCACCTATTATCCCTGTGGGGAAGGGAAAGGGCTGTCAGGTGTGTGTACGATCCTGGTCAATTGCCTGACCCGTGTGTTGGGACATGTTAGGTGAACAGCTTTGGTGTTTGTCTGTCGTCTTTTGTGATGTGCGAAAGTGTTCGTGTCAGAATAGGGGGAGGGGGTGACTTGAGGAATTATATTCTTCGTCCTAGGGGGTTTGGTAAATTCAGAAGGGTGAGATTGGTAGGGTTTGTGAAACAAAAACAGGAACAAACGGGATTATTATCATAAAATAACGGGGGGAATTGTAGGAACGGTAGCGTTTTGTCTGAGCAGATTGAGAGTGCGAGAAATAATAATCAGAGGGACGTGAAAATGAATGACTGGGAGTATTCTGGTGGGCAACATGAAAACAAGGATTCTGAAAGAGGTTGTCTCCTACTGTAACGGGGTTTGGGGTTTTAATTGCTTTACCAGTGGTTTAGGGGTGGTGGGATCCTAGTAAGGGAGCTTCATTGAGAGGGAGACAAATGTGACACAACCTACTAAGGTTTCAGGGATCTCGTCCTCTCCTTCTTCCCCGGTATAATACCACGTCTCACCTGGGGTATTTCCCTGACCACAACCCGGGGCTCCCCTCCCCAGATGATCCTGCCTCGCTCGTCCACCCCCAAGGTTGGGTTCTGAGATTGCCAAGCCTTCCCTGGCCACCTGAATAAGGGATTCTCGAGGTCTACTTGGGAGAATATCCTTAGGTGAGGAGCCAATAGCTGAATGGTATGTGTTATTGTAGGAAAATACAGCAGTCAGTAGTAAGGAAACCCAGTTGCCTTGAGTTGCAGTGAAAAGACAACAAAGATATTGCTCCAGCATTTCATTTGTTCTTTCCGTGAGACCGTTGGATTGGGGATGATAACCGGAGGATAGGCTCAGAGAAATGCCTAGATGGGAACATAGAGCAGTCCAGAACTTTGAAGTATATTGAGAAACGCGGTCTGAAGTGACATTTATGGGCAGTCCATCTTGTCTGAGGATAGTGGAGAAATAAATGGAAGCCATTTGAGCTGCTGTGGGTAAAGATCGACAATGTGCAAAGTGTGCCATTCTGGTAAAGGCGTCCATGGTGACCATGATGACTGTACAATCGTCAGAAGGAGGTAGCTCTACTATAAAATCAGTTAAGATAGTGTGCCAAGGACAAGGGGGCACAGATGGTTGCATCGGTTTCCCAACTGGTTTGCTTCTGGGCGATTTGGCTTTTGAACATATGTAAGGAACTCATGGTAGCAACAGTAAAGAAAGACACACTTGATTACAGTTCAAGGGCATTTATTAAACTTTATGCCGGTTGGAGAAACGCCTAATCTAAACCTAAATCTAAGATGGGAGCAAACGTTGACCATCAAATGAAAATAAGGCAGTCCTAATGGCGTTGTGTCAAATAAAAAGGGCCTATACTAAGAAACCTATTGCCAAACCTTACAACTAATAAAAAAGGGTGTGGGATATTTTTCAAGAAAAGAAAGAAGTGTTCTCAAATTATATGTCAGGATGCAGTAGCTTAGGTCTCCCTTCCCCATGTTTTGAGCACGGGGTAAGGTAAGATCTTGGAGCACAGCACAGTTCTCAAGCATTCCCCAGCACAAGATGACAGTTCCGGTTTCAACTTCTCAGAAGCCTTGACGGCCAAGTCTCTTTTCTACAAAAGTCTCTTGCCCTCGAGGATCAGTAAAATAACAAAATAAACCCAAAGTTCCTTTTCACGTTTTCTTTGGACAATGGCTTCACCCCTGGATCCTTCTCGACTGTTAGCCTCCCTCCACCGGGTTCACTATGGCTTTCAACACAATCTCAATGTCTTTTTATTATTATTTTTTTTAGATTCTCTTTATTGGTTTTACAACATCTTAAACATCACCCCCTTCCCGGCACTCTCCCTTCCCTTTGTTCCCCCCTTTCCACCTGGAGGACCCGCATGTTTCTGTCTTCTGCTCAGGACACAAGAACCAAATGCTCAGTGAAGATCCAGTAGTTTTGGGCATTGCGGACACCATTGCACCCTATAGTCATCTTTCAGGAATGTCAATGTTTTCCCCATTCTTTAGCAAACTACTGCAAGTTGTTGTTCATTGCGTATAATGCCAACTCTAGGGAGTCCAGTTCCCAAACATTTCGCAGCCAGTCCTGAACCGTGGGAATAGTTGGTCCTTTCCCGGTTTCGTGCAATTAGAGTGAGGACCACCCTTGCTTTTTCCTGGCCCCTAGGTTCGATTTCCCTCTGCCAACCGCAGCAGTACTTGCTCTGGGGGTCAGTTGTGCCCCTGCCCAAAGGCCTGAGTTTGGGCCGGTCGCACCTCATCCCAGAATGGGGTTATTCTCAGGCATTCCCACTATATGTGGGCAGCCGTGCCCTCCTGGCCGTATCCCCTCCAACGTTCACCTGAAGTTTCTGGGTATAAGTGTTGTAGGCGGGCGGGAGTGTAATGCCACCCATAAAGTATCTTGTACCATGTCTCCTGTAGTTGGGATGCCTTAGCCAGTTTGGGGATCTTCCTCCACAATTTTTCCCAATTGTCCTTCCCGATATCTTGCCCCAGGACTTGTTCCCATTTACTCATATACTTCCATGCAGCTCTGCGGGGATTATCATCCAAGATTCTGTATACGTCGGATATCAAGCCCTTTGAGCCACCATGTGTCAGAAGGAACTTCTCGGATGGGGTGACCTGCCTGGTGGCAGCCTCCCTGACTGCTGGGCTCAATAGCCAATGCCTTAACTGCGCATATCTGAGTCTCTCCCCTTCCTCCACTCCAAACGCTTGTTTGCAGTCTACAAATGAGTGTATGGTCTAGCCCTGGAACATATCCCAAATTACCCTGCAACACCCCCTCCCGCCATTGTCCGAATACCCCTGTTCCTTCCCTTCACCATTGTTAAAGATGGGCGTAAATGGGGAAGGGAATGTTGTGCTTGCGTTTCTCCCAACCAGTCTGTCCCAGACATCCGCTACTAGTTTGGTAATGGTGCTCCTGCACAAATGTTGCAGCCTATGTTGTTTCAGCTGCCATAATCCCTCCCTTAAGTCGTGCTGCATCACTGCACTATCCATCGAGACCCATTGCTTATCCCGTGACCCAGCAAACCACTCCTTCAGCACCCGAATTTGTGTTGCCTCATAACAATGCTGGAGATTGGGAGGTGCAATCCCATCTCGCTCCTTGGGGCCATCAAAATATGCTTGCTGATTCTTGCTCTCTTCCCCTCACAAACTCATTTACCATTTTCACAGATCCCAGAACAAAACTGCTGGTACTGCCACCAGAACTGCCTGAAATAGATATAGGAGGCGGGGGAGTATTACCATTTTTACCATCGCTATTCTCCCCACCCACAAGATCGTGAGGTTCCTCAGCTATGGCCTTTACTATGGGCGGATAGTTGGCTGCGTACCATCCCGCCAGGTTTGAGGTAATCTTCACCCCCCAGATATTTAATCCTCCCTTGGCTTTGTGCAAATAGTGTTGCTTCCTTCAACCCCACTATTTCCACTTTCCCCACCGTGAGATTCATCAATTCTGATTTTCTGAAATTGATATGCAAACCTGACACCCCCCTATGCCCCACAAACTTCACCAGCAATTCCATGCATGCTTGTATCAATCTCCTAGGCCTGTTTAATGCTAAGAGCATGTCGTCGGCGAAGATTGTGACCTTATGTTGGGTGCCCGCAAAGGGTATTTCCCGTTATCTCGCCTGCTTCCCATCACCTGGAGTAGGGGCTCCAGGTATATTGCGTAGAGGAGAGGGAAGAGTGGGCATCCCTGTTTTGTCTCCCTTCCCAGACGGATGGAGCGCGACATTGAGCCATTTACCGACAGGCGTGTTACCGGAGCACAGTAGTTAGCCTTGACCATTCTCAGAAAGTCCCCTCCCAAGCCCATCTTATACATAACTTGGAACAAGAACGTCCACTCCACACAGTCAAATGCCTTTTCCGCATCCAGTGAAAGGAAGACCGCAGGAGTGTCAGTTTTCTGGAATTTCTCCACCAGGTGGGCCACCCTCCTGATATTATCGTCTGTTTGCCTACCCAAAACGAATCCCGATTGGTCCTGGTGGATCAGGGAAGGCAGGCAATATTTTAGTATAGATTTTTGTGTCCCCGTTAATGAGTTCTATAGGCCTGTAGGAGGTACACTCTGCCGGGTCTTTCTTTGATTTTAGAATAAGGGATATTTTTGCCTCTTCCATAGACGGGGTGATGCACCCCTTTGTCTTAAAGGTGTTAAATAGGCGCGCCATGTATGGTGCAGGCGCTACCGAGAATGTTTTATAAAAGGATGCTGTGTACCCATCCGGGCCCAGTGCCTTGTTTGCCGGTAGCTTTGTGATCACCCTTCTCACTTCCTCTTCCATGATTTCCTGTCCCAATATATCCGAGGTTTCCCTCCCTATTTTCGGCAGTTGGACCTTCTCCAGGAAGTCCATTTGATTTTGGCTCGGGGGGGGGGGTCCTACGTGGACTAGAGATTTTCGTAATACCTCGCCAAACTTTCTTCCACGCACAGAATGTTCGTGCAAGGTGCTCCCCCTTCTCGTCCCTTGTAGCTAGTATTGTGTTCCGTTCCCCCGTTCCCCTCAGTAGTCTTGATTAGTAACGCATCTGCCTTATTGGCTTTCGCGTAGTATCTCTACATCACAAAAAGGAGTGCCCCTGGAAGGGGGCGCTGTTACGCAACAAAGATGGCCGCCTGAACGCTTCGCTCCTCTCCGGCAATAATCCTTACGTTAAAAACAAGTAGAAACTGCAACCCTCAAATCGCCCAAGTCAAAAGATCTGCCTGCACAACTACTCCAGCACCCCCGGGGAAAAAGGGCAGAGGAAATCATTGCCGGAATACCCCGTTCCTGCTCGAGGCTGCGGATGTGGGACTGCACGCCGACCCACGGACCCAGAGACCCCGTCGCAGATCCCGTGACGTCGGCCTGCGTATGCGCCTATGTGCAGGCTGTGGCATAGGTGGGCCCGGTGGATCGAGTCGTGGAGAGTGCTGCCAGGGTCTCCAGCCCCCGCGGCGGTCCCCTGGTCCATTCCCTCGTGCCCTGCTGTGCTGACAGACGGGGTACGCCGGCGAGGCAGTCGGGCCCGTGAGCCTGCGGGACAGAACGAGACAGCCGGCAACCCCACACCTCCCACCTTGACGGGACCCGCGGAGGCTCCTGAGACGCGCTGCACCACACGGTGGAGCCGGGCTATCTGGGGGGGGGGCCAGCCCCAAGCAACTCCTGGCTCGCGGAGTCTGTCCGCGCCCGCTCCGCACCATCCCCCCCATACTACGGGCTGCGCAGCATGAGGCCCGCTGCTCGCCAACGGGGGAGCCGCGATCCACCGGCCATATGGTTGCAGTCTCACAGAGGGAGAACACCACTCTGGCACCCCCCCAGTAGGAGAAGCAAGGACTAAGCAAAAGGTACGTGTGGGGGAGGAAAAGGCCAAAATATACTGCCTGGTGGCCCCATTTCGACCGTGTGTGGTTGTTCAACCAGGAGAGCGGTACGGCTGGCATACCATTAGGACCACGTTCCTGCTGTACCAGCTAAACTTGAGCACGCCAGCCCATACCTGCCCATAACATCAGTGGGCCCGGTGGAGGGCGAGAGGCGCAATATTGTGGGAAGGCCCACAGACACTTAATAGAATCCCTGGCGGCGACGTAGCATAAGGGGCAACATCTATGTGGACACAGTCCACTCTAGTGACCTACTCAGCGGCACACAAGCGGTATACCCAGCCTGTTCACTTCCACCATCCCAAGATATCGATATCCTTGCAAACCCCTGTCAGGTGGTTGCAACCACCGGTACGTTGTGATCCAATCATTGCACTCAGCGGGAGACGGAGGTCCCATCTCCGCAAAACCATCTAGACTGAAATAAGGCACAGATTTCGTTGCTCTGTGTAGTCTGCTTGCACGCCAGCTCCATACTGACCCTGGTCAGTTCTGTATTCGGCTGAAGCTGAGACGAACGTGTCCGAGGACGGATCCACAAGCAAATACCAGAATACCTAACGGTTTGGCAGCAAAGGGTAGAACATGAACCTGGGAAGACATACCCACCCTTGCATCAACTGGGTAGCACATAAACTAGCTGTCCAATCTGTTACTATCTGTTACCACAGGAACATTAAAAACCAACGGCAAACTCCCAGTCATTCGGGTGTCGTGATCCAACACAGGACCCAGTGGAAGACGGTGGCCATACCATTTTCTTACCACGCAAAAGAGGAAGGGCATAAGCCTAACAGTGCCGTAACACAGTCCCACTGGACATCAATGCTCCTCCGCGCTAGCACGATGACCTATAGTCGGCCATTGACGCATACAGCACAGGCTGATCTTCCTACTATACCAGCTGAACAAACCCTCACACGACAGTCATCCTGGAAATGCCTGGAAAGAACAACAAGAAGAACAGAAAGACAGGCCAAATGGATTCACACACAAACTCACAAAAGTCCACGGCAAGCTCGGACCCGCCGGAGTCATCCACAGCGACCTCAGCAGACGACACGAAATTCGACCACCTCCTTACCACGGTACAAAATGGATTCCTAACCATTAATGTTAAACTAGACGACATAGTCTCCACAATAGGATCCCTCAAAGCCAGAGTCGACAAAGAAAGTGCCCGCATTACAGAGACAGAAACCAGAATCAGCGCCAGTGAAGATTCTATCCATCAAAATACCCACAACATAACACTCCTGAAAGGAGAGATGGCTAAGCTGTGAGGCAAATGTGAAGACTTGGAATCAAGATCGCGCAGTAGCAATATACGTATTGTGGGACTGTCGGAGGCCTTCTGCAAGGGGCCAATGGAAACCCGTATTGAGGATCTACTGAAATCATTACTTGGCAAGGACTCCTTTTCCCCACACTTCTTGGTTGAAAGGGTGCATCGCACTCTGGCCCAGGCCCCCAAACCTGGTGCCCCACCTCGCGCAGTCATTGCTAAGTTACTCAACTACAGGGACACAGCGCTGAGATTGTCAAGAGAACTGGGACCCCTAAGACATGGCAACGACAACATTCACATTTATCACGATTTTTCCACCTGTGTCCAGAATCAGAGACGGTCCTACGAAACTATCAAACGCCAAGTTAGGCTGAGGAAAGTACCATATGCCCTACTGTTCCCCGCAAAGCTCTGTATACAACACGCCGGCCGGGCACACTTCTTCGAAACTCCTGCTGAAGCAATGGCGTACATAGAAGCATCAATTCCCCTGCCTCCTGGTGGAAAATAATACGATCAGAACAACGTACAACAACCAGTGGAAGAACCCAGGAACTCCAATGACTGATGGCAGACACATGATATCCTTTATACTGCTTATGATTTTAAGGCGGCAAACCGAGCGGGCAGCTCTCATAATTTGCTTTTGCCGGATGAGTTGCGCTTGGCCGCAGGTGCTATGCTGCGGCACTCGCCCCCCTTGGGAAGAACCACAAGTTTGTAACTAGGGCTCATCATCATGCTGGGGCCAATGGTGTGGATGGGGTGGGAGAGGGTTACAAGGGACTGCACGGTTGTTTGAGAATGTTAGAATTTGTTGATAGAACCCCTGTTGGGTGCTACGAATTGAGGTTCATGGATACCAAAAGGTTTAAAACTGCAATCACGTTACCACAAGCCAAACATCTCCAGCGAATGACCCCTCCTCTATACACCATTCAAACGCAATTAAATGACACCACAGTTGAATCTACACGTAGGGTTGACACTCAAACTGCTCACTTGGAACGTTTGTGGGCTGAACAACAGAGCTAAAGCCAGTAAAGCAGGCGCATACATTAACAGACATCAGCCTCATATCGCTATGCTGCAAGAAAACCCCACGCACTGCAAAAACTCATGCTACGACAATGGGGGAATAACACTACACCGTATACTCATACCATAATAGGAGGGTCCTCACTCTGATACATCTATCATTAGGCTTTGTGACCGAGAATAGCAAAATTGACCCTCAGGGTAGGTACGTGATAGTGCGGGGTGCCATCTCGGGAGTAAAATTAATCCTAGTTAATACCTATGGGCCGAATATGGATGACCCCCAATTCTATATAGACCTACTTACCAAAATCGGCCCAACAGAAGGCACATCTATATGATGGGGAGGGGACTTCAACACCATCCTGGATGTCGCCATGGACAGATCCTTCGATAAACAGAGGAACCTTACTAGATCGGCCACTGTCTTAGGTCAAGCCCTGGAGGAATTAGGATTGGTAGATGCCCGGAGAGGGGCACATCCCGAGGACAGACAATACACGTTCTACTCCTCTCTCCATGACATGGAATCAAGGATAGATTACTGGTTTATTTCTTCCCACTTGTTCAGCTCAGTACAGCACTGCGACATACTCCCCTGCCCATTATCAGACCATTCCCCAGTCACACTTGAGGTGGGGATTTTGAACATAAGACCTCCATTTAGGCGTTGGAGAATGCCCCCCAATATCCTTAAAGACACAAACGTACTGGAGTCTCTACAAATCGCAATCGAAGAATTTTTTGAACAAAACAAAGGGTCTGTTGAGAAATGGTCAACCATCTGGGAAACATTCAAGGTGTGGATAAGGGGTAATATAATGTCTAAAACAACTGGCCTGCTTTAGACCGTCAGATCTGAACTAACAGCAATAGAAACACTTGCGAACGCTAGAAAACGACTACAGTGCAACACATAATAAACAAACACTATCAGACATTAATGCAGCTCTTCATAGATTTAACAACCTGGCTTTGTGAGAGCAACAATACATGGCTTTCCCAGCAGGAGCACGCAGGTACAGGGAAAATAACAAGGAGGGTCCTCTATTAGCACGCTTACTGAAGGCTGAATATAATCATACACCCATCACAAGCATTGTATCGGAAAAGGGAAAGGTTGTAAACAGGGACGATGATATTAATTCTGAATTCGCTAAATTCTATAATAATTTATAAACGAACCATGACACGTGTACACAAGACGACCCGAAAGACTACCTAAGTAGGATCACACTTCCTGAGCTCTCGCCAGAAGACAATTGGGCCCTGGAGCAGCAGTTAACCAGCGATGAAATCGCAGACTCAATCAAATCTTTGGCATCCGGCAAAGCCCCAGGCCCAGACGGATTAGCCCCATAACTATATAAAGAATAATCTACAATAATCTCTCCAATATTGACATATGTATGGGAGGAGGCCATGAGTACGGGCTCCCTCCCGGAGACAACGACTGAAGCAATCATCAGTGTATTAATAAAACCTAGACGCCCTCCTCACGATCTCTCCTCATACAGGCCCCTTTCCTTAATTAAGACAGACGGCAAGATTTTTGCTAAGGTGCTGGCAACCATACTACCCAAAATTACTACGCTCCTATACCCCGATCAATGTGGCTTCATTCCAACAAGGTCTACAGCCTTAAACCTACGCAGGCTATTCAGCATCATGGCACAAATTAAACCAGAGGTGCAGGCGGCGGCTTTAACACTGGATGCTGAGGAAGCTTTCGACTCGGTTTCTTGGGTCTATCTGTTCGAGGTCCTTCATAAATTTGGGTTAGGTCCATACTTTACACAATGTGTCATACTGCTCTATACCTCTCCCAAGGCTGCAGTCCTCACGGATCGTACCCTATCCAAACACTTTAGATTACACAGGGGAACCAGGCATGGATGCCCCTTCTCGACCATCCTCTTCGCTCTCACAATAGAACCAGCCGCAGCAGCAGTCATATCAGAACAAGCGTAGGGGCATTAGGATGGCTGGCATTCTCCAATCTATTTCACTATACGCAGACAATGCATTATTGTACATACGTGAACCAGAGAAAAATTTGGCTCCCACGCTTGCTGTGATGGAAGAATTTTCAGCATATTCGGGGTACAAAATAAATACCACCAAATCAGAGATATTCCCATTAACCCCAGCCACTGCCTATCCCACACAATCACATGGTCTTAAATGGTCACCCGGCCATATCAGATATCTCGGGATCCTTGTGTTCAGAGGCAAGACATCCTTATACATCGATTATTATGAATCCCTATTACAAACGATCCATACTAAGATGCAGATATGGACTAGGCTCCCCATTTCACTCATTGGCCGAATAGCGGTACTTAAGATGGTGATACTCCCTAAGCTCCTCTATGTGTTCAGTAATGTCCCCATATGGCCAGGCAAACGCTTTTTTGAAAATCTAAGATCCATGGCGTCAACATTCATATGGCATGGCGGCACTAATAGGATGAAGTGGGAGAAACTGGTGGAGCCCTACGAAACGGGTGGCATCGCTGCACCTAATTTCGAGTTGTTCTACCTGGTAGCACAGGCACAATATGCTAAATACTGGCAGGACCCAACAGACAGAACACCACATGTTCCCATAGAAGGCCACTCGGTCCGTCCTACTGACCTACGCTCTGCAATACTCTCAAAAACCCATACGGATTTCTGCAGATTTGACCCGGAAACCTCTACGATCACGGCCTGGGCCAATATCAGTAAGAGATTACAAATAGATACACCCTATGACTCACAAGCCCCACTGTGGAACTTCCCAGGCATCCAACCCTCGTACGACATCAGTATACAAAAAACATGGGTCCCTCAATATGAAATTAAAATGGAAAGCATGTTCCCAAATGGTAAATTCGTTACACCAGAAGATTTCGCTGAGACAGTTGGAAATACTCAATTGGCCACCCTCCAGTATCATCGCATGAAGTCCGCTTTTAAAAAGCGATGGCCATCATACCCAGACTTTATGAACAGGGGTCAAGTCAGCGGAAACCAAAATATGAATTCACTTCACGGACATCGTCCTACCGTTGAAGAGATGGAGACAGTACTACTGGTCATAAGTCAGATCACCATGCGTCAATCAACACATAATAAAGGATAACATGTTTATTAAATTTCTTATAAATTTATTTCAATATATTAAAAAGAGATTAAATAGTCTACAATACTTGTGCAATGCATAAAATTGTATCGTACAATTAAAGAAATAAAGTGCATACTGCGGTAAAGAGCTAGTGCCAATTGTAAACCTCAAGGAAATATCAACGGGAAATAAATCGATCTTAATAAATCCCGAATGTAAACACAAGGATGACTAAAGGGTATCCCCAGATGAGTGAAGGGAACGAACCTCCCACACATGCATGCTACCCGTCTCTTTACTCACAATCTGCTACTGGGGTGTCGAAGCTATACAATATAATCCATAGACATTCAAAATCATTGAACAACATCAAGGCCACATGGGAGTCAGATATGGGTATAACCATAGAATAGGGAACATGGTCAGGATATTGTCTTTTGTCTAAGAAAGTCTCACTAAATGCTGGCCTTAGATTAATACAATTTAAGATACTGAACAAGCTACATTACACCCGGTTAAATTGGCGAAATTTTACAATACAGAGTCAACTACCTGTCCGAAATGCGGGGGGTCCCAGAGCAGACGCATTCCATATGTACTGGACATGTCCCCTGATTGCCGGGTTCTGGCAAGAGGTAGCGAGATTGATTGAAGATATCACACAGGTCCTGGCCCAGCTCAGCCCCCAAAAATACCTGATCGGGGACATAGGGAAAGTTTCTTAGAAAACCAGAGGACTGTTCAATGTAATATGTGTAGTAGCAAAGAAATGTATCCTTCAAGCATGGAAAAGCAAGCACGCCCCCCGTGCAGAACAATTCCTTAAGTCACTAACATACGTCAACGAGTGTGAAGAAACCTACATAGGAATGACGCCAACAACGAATAGGCCAAGAGACATATGGGCTCTGTTTAGAGCATATTTGGAGAGATCCCTATCCGAGGGAGAGAACTCTGATGGGGAATAGACTCTTCACAGGATGATATACCCCAGCCGCCTGTCTGAAACTTTGAACTGTGTAAACGCGTGAATGTACTGAAATTTTGTTTGGATACATGTAATATAGGGTCAATATGACTCCAAATTGTATACAACAAGGTAAAGGAGAATGTTAAACGGCTGTGTAGTGATCTGCAAACCAAAAAAAAAGTAAAAAAAAAAAAAAAGGAGTGCCCCTTCTGCCTTTTTCGTTCTTAGAACCCCTCACTGCCCTAGCGCCCTTCTGTAGGCTTTAAGGGTATGCCTCGTGGGGGTTTCCCCCACCCTTTTCCTGGCATCCTCCACTTCCTCTAGCTGGACCTCTAATGCCTTCATCTGCCTCTCTCTTTACACTCTAGCAGCTATGAACTCCCCTCTCATGGTGGCTTTGACCGCATCCCACCTAGTGCTCTCTCCCGCGTCTGCACTATTATTGAGTTCAAAGAACCCCTTAATCTTTCCCTCGAGTTCTTCTCTAATTCCCGGGTCCCTCAGCAGGCCCCCCGTTATACTCCATTTCCACACCCCAGTGCCCTTCGCCATAGCTTCAATCTCATGGACACAATCTTATGATCCGCTATCCCGAGAGGGCCCACCTCCACCTCTTTGACCCTCCCCAAATGTAATCTATCCTTGATTGCGTCCCGTGAACTCCCGATAAGAAAGTGTATTCCTCTTCCTCCCACTTCAGGTCTGTCCATACATCCCTCAGACCTGCTTGTTACATCCTTTCTTGTAATTCAGCTGACACCACTACTCCGCCTCTCATCCTTCCCCTACCTGATCTATCTCTTGCCGTATGCCATGCAATGTTGAAATCACCCATCAAAATGATATAACCCTTTGCAAATCTTTCCAGTGTTCCTATGATGTTTCTCAGGAAGGGTTCCTGTCCGACATTGGGGGCATAGATGAATTAGAGAACCCAGCACATTTCCCTCTTACCATTATATATCATCCTCCCATGTCCCTTTTTATCTCTGCCACCCTGAAATCGAAGGTATTCTTGAGGGCCAACGGCAGGTTCAATTGAAAAAAGTGATAACTAGAAATTATCTCCACGTATAGATTGTTTATCATGGGGCGTCAACACATATTCAGACGCCCCATGATAAACAATCTATATGTGGAGATTATTTCGAGTTATCACTTTTGTTACTAACATCACAAAAGTACTTGATTATTATTGAACATCTTGTGTTTACCCCTTGAGCTGAATGTTCTCTTTATGCTCTCTTCAATACGCAATGTTAAAAATCTGTTTTCTGCACATTTGTCAGGCTTGTTTTTTATTGATTTTAAACTTTTTGTGAAGTATATATGAATTAAAATATGTTTTTTCAATTGAACCTGGTGTTCAGCTGTACACATAACTATTTGCAGTGAGTGTGTACTTTAAGAAGTGTATATCACGAACTGCCATGTGTGTGGTAGTAGCAGGGTAGCTGGTTGTGGACTCTGTTGTTCTCTACATTGCCTTCCGCACCCACAACAACCCCCTAACAAAAAAAGAGGAAACCCCCCTTGCTCAACTTTTTTCATCCTATTTAAGGACAACCCTTTTGGTTGGCCGAGCATCATCAAAAGACATGGAAAATGTAAATGATGTCTCATTTTCAGACGACTTGTATAAACATTTTTTAGATCTGCCCTCAATCCTAGGACCAACCCAAGCGGGAGCAGCCACTGCCCACCCCCCAAGCAAAAAACCTGAATGATCTGTACCTATTGACTAAAAAAAATAAAGAATTAATTAGAACAGACTCACACAGCCAATTAATGGTTGAGTATTTGAAGGCTGGAGTAATCCCAGAAGGTCTCCAAATTAAAGACATCCCTCCGGTGTTTTTGGACAACCCTAAATGTATGCAAAGCTTTAGTGGGGTAGGCAACAAATGCTTCCGCGACTAGGTGATCCTAGTAATTGAGACGGCAGATGAGGAAGCGAAAAAACAGAAAGAGGAGCCTCTGACCTTGGAAAAGAAAATCCAGGAGGAGTCTTTAATACCAGACATAAAAACACTGCTTGCTAATATAAGCGAGGAAATGAAAGCATTTAAATCGTTCACCCTCAATAAAAAGATATGGTAATTAAAAAAGGACATTTCCAATTATAAAGAGGAAACCACATATCCGTAACTTGTCCCTGGTTTCTTCCAACAGATAAATGCCAACCAGGGTATCCTGAGGGGACAACAAAACACTAGATCCCGGGACAACAAATATGTCACCTTTTCGAACTCATCGAACAGTAGTGACTCGGATTCTACAACTGGCCAACCCTCCACAAGTAGTGGAGGACAACAATAGAGAGGCCAATTTTTTCAGGGTGGGGAAGTCGAGGCAAGACCAGACAGTGGGGGAACCACGTAATGCGGACACGCCAGTGGCAGCCCCCGCCATCAAACTGGTAATTCCTCTTACATCAATTGAATCTGGCCTACTTAGTAAAGGTTTATCCTTTGTTCCAACTAACAAAGCCAATGAATTCAAGACGGAAATAGAAATGAGAAATTTCTTTCGAACACTAAGGCTGAAATATTTCTTCCGCAACTCCAATGACTCGACTCCAACTAATACAAGTACACTGGGCTTAAAACCCCTGTCTTATTTTAGTAGCACTGCAATGATAATATCCCCTGAGATAATGGCCTTTGAAAATAAAACATTACGAGAGGTCAAACATTTGTTTAAAACGAGGAACCATCAAAAAGACAATCTAACAAAGGCCAAAAGAGCAGCTTTAAAACCATTGGAAAGTAACCAGTCATTTATAAGAAAACAGGCCGACATAGGGGGCGGCATTGTCCTATGAGACACTGCAGCATACCAGACAGAGGTGAATAATCAACTTGGAGATAAGACATTTTTACAAAAAAACTTGCAGGGAACCAGACCATTGGAATAGCGGAAGAAATGTCAAGCCTTATGAACCATGCTATGGACCAATGGTGGATTGATCAGGATGAAAAAGCTTTCCTGATTAAACGAAATCCAATGACTCCAGCATTCTACCTACTTGCAAAATTGCACAAAGATGCACAGACACCTCCGGGCGGCCAATAGTATCGGCTATCGGATCTCTACTTGAGCCACTATCAATTTATGCAGATACTTTTTAAAAACCTTTCTTCCTCCAAATGCAGTCCTATATACAAGATACCACCTCAATGATCAACATTATAGATCACTTAGATATAGGCCCCTCTGACATTCTTGTGACATTAGATGTTGAATCACTATATGCCAACAAACGCCAAACCACATGCATTGAAATTATGCATCAATATTTAGAAAAGAGACAAGATCGATCAGTACCGTCAGACTTTATCGCTGAGTGCATCAGGCTGGGGTATCCAGTCATTGCATCGAATGCAAAGCATTGAATACCAAAAGCATCGAAAAAAATGCATACAAACAAAAAAGCATTGAATGCATTTTTTTCAAAGGTAAAGGTTTTATTTTAATTATAATAGGTTTTAAGGGGTAAAAAAGGGGTTTGGGTGGGCCCCCCATTAAAATAATCTTAAAACAAATGCATTTGATGCTTTTTTTTTCGTTGCTTTTTTTTAGATGCTAAGGCATTCGATGCTTTGGCATTCGATGCAATCTTTATAAACCTCAGGCTGGCTCTTACAAAAAATGTTTTCCTGTGTGAGGATATTTAATATCAATAATTACACGGGACAAGTATGGGGCAACTTTTGCCCCCGACTTGGCCAACCTGTTTATGGACAACTTTGAACATCAGACAACATATCCTGTCACCAATCCCTTCTCGACCCTTATTACATCGTGGTATTGTTATATAGACAATGTATTCATACTATGCACAATGGCAATGTGGAACTTTTGACCACATTTTCGATTTGGCTCAACTCAAACACCCTCGATCAAATTTACAATGACCATCGACAAAGACAAAATTGAATTTCTAGATTTAGAAATATTCAGGTCACTTAACAACAAATTTGGTACGACCTTATATAAGAAACCCACAGACAAAAACACTCTCTTAGCATACGGTAGCTTTCACCCACAAAGCCTCCGTGACAATCTACCTTTTGGTCAATTCTTACGCATTGATGATTACAAATTAAACAGCTAAGAATTGAGTCTAAAACTGAAAAATCACAGCTATCCCTCTCACAGGATCAGAAAGTCCATGAGACAGGCCCGTAACATCAACCGTGAAATATGTTTGACTAAACAAAATAAGACTCGAGAAGAGAAAATAACCTCTGTCACATCTTTTTCGAGAGTCATTCTGAAACATTGGAAGATGACTCAAACGGAAGACTTTAAATTGAATACCCCTACGTTTGCCTTTAAAAGAATGCTGAATCTTAAAGATCAACTTGTTCATACATAAGCCGTCAAACAAGATCAACAATCTTCACAAAACACGCTGTGGCATTTACCACTAGTACTGGACCACTTTAAATGTTGCCATTTCTCAAGAGTGCATGGACAGTTATTTATCACCAGTACATTTACAGAGCAAATACTTTGAACGCTGGTAGACGAAGCAATGGCTTACAAACACACGCGCAATTAGAGGATAATTAGCACTTATATAGCTATTTATTCATAGTTAAACATACATAAGCAATAAGTGATAACACAGAAATAAATCACAGAAAAGATAGTAAAGTTAGCAAGAATACATCACCATGGGCGTAACTGAATCCCTCATCTCACCAGAAGCTGCTGGAAGACCCCGGTAATAGCAAGGCCGAGAGCACAACAGCCCACAGGTATGTCGGAACAAGGCGTCTCCCCTCCGACTGAGGTCTTTGTGCTTTTTCCCACCTGACCTTTCCAGAGCTCTGCATATATGCCCTCCTCAAAAGGGGAGGCAATTTCTCGAACCTTCTGGCATTAGAACTTGCGCATTGATGGGTGACCGTTGGCTGCCGGCCGGGCCAACCGACAGTAACCCCAAAGAGCAAAGCGCTTCCCTCTCCTAAAGCACCACGGAAAACAATTCCATAATTCATCTTGAGATCTTGGCGCAAGCATAGCAAGCCATAACAAACCTTTTTTATCTGCTACTAGCCGGCACCTGTGGATCCTAGCTTTCCCAGCGCAGTGTCCTTGGCTGAGGCCTGCATACCAGGCTCAGCAACGAATAACGCTGAAAACATGTTTTTTTTCAGCAAAGCAAGGGCAGCTTTCACTGAGGCATGGAATAAATATCCATTATGGCTCTGAGTGCTCCCAGAATGCACTGCGCACCAGCGCCATGTTTTAGCTCAAGCATCACAATCCACCCTTGGATATTTACTTTCCATAGCCCAGTGGTACAGGAGCCGGTCTTTGAAACCAACGAAACATCATAACTAAGTTGGGAATACATTGAATACAACAACAACCAGCTATTATGATAGCTAATATAATACAAATGCAAGCAAAGGCGTAACGCAGTGTACCCCCAACATCAGGAATCCATGAAAATAACCAATCCCACCAATTCCCAGTATGATCTTGAGAGACTTGGGAAATTAAGTCCCTCAAACCTCAGATATGACTTTCAATGGATCATGAATGGTCACTTAGATTGAAACAACACATACCTTCAACTGCGTTACAACCCAAATTATGTTTCAGCAATAGATAATCAACGGCAGCCCTGTTTTGCAAAGTTACTTTTCTAAGTATGATTACAACATGATAATTTAATTAAAGATTTGTAACCCCCACCAGCTAAAACCCAAATTCCCACTAATGAAGGGGCTAATGCTAAAACCTCAGTCTCTGATAGCAAATGCACATGTGAATCACAATCTGGAGATAAACCCACAGATTCAAAAGTGGACATTTTCCTTTGAGACATTGCTAGGTGTAAAGGGAACATCATTAGTCCTAATCGAGTTAAGGCACCTGGACCTCCGGAAATGTTAGCTGGAATGTAAGTGTATGTGATTTTGCCACATGAGAAGAGCCATCCTGTTGGAAGTTTCACATGATTGAGATGACTGGCAGCTATCACTGTATGATTGCAAGACATTGGGCCTCATTACACGGATGGCGGTAAGGATTTGCCGGTACCGGTAAAATACCGGTACCGGTAAATCCTTACCGCCTTACTACGAGGTCCCTTTGCGGGTTGGGGGATTTAACGCCTGCTTTTTGCAGGCGTTAAAAACCAACCCGCAAAGGGACCCAGGGAGCTAATTACGGTACCGCAATTTGCGGTACCGTAATTAGCGCCTTCCCCATTCCCATTATGCCCTATGGGGCAAAAATGGGAATGGGGAATGGCAATGGTGGAAGGAGGAATTACCCCCCCGCCAACCTTGGAATGGGGCGGTAATTCCCCTTTCCGCCAAGGCGGTGCCGGTATTTTACCGGCATGAACCATGGCGCTAATAGCGCCATGGTTCTCCGCCATCCGTGTAATGAGGCCCATAGTATTGTTCACACTGGTACCTGTGCTTGGAACTCGTGAACTCAACCTTTTTTCAAATACAGTTTGATTTTCCTGTTTAGTTAAATTCAGCTGTTGGCATTTGCCAATTTCACTCGGTGGACAGGTCATAAAATAACACACATCGCCTTGAGTTATATTGTAGGTTATAATTCGTGTCAAGTTTCTCCACTTGCGATCTGTTTCCTGGCAAAACCTGCAGTACTTGTAGACAGAAAAGGACTGTCCGACGTCGGAATCTTGTACCGCAGAATCATGGTGCATGATGCCAAAAATGTGCTTTAGAACCGGAACTGGCGTTGGCACAGATACTAAACAAGTAGTCAGCAAAGCTTCAGCATGATGCACGTCAGTAAGGCAAAAGTGCGTAATGTTGAGTACTTGTTGTGCCAAAAATGTCCACATATTCTCAATTTTGCTAATCATCGGAGAATATCTTTGCCGTCCCAAAGACCTCTCTTGCATAGCTGGTATCAATGTTGTTTGCGCTTGCACCGGACGTGTTTGCCGCATTCCGCAAATCCATTTCTTCGTTCTGGCTGGTTTTTCGGCATCAGCATAGGGCTGCTTTCGGACATCATTGCTCATCAACATCGGTTTCCCATGGATCACTGGCACAGATGTGGCATTTCTCATTGGTAGCAGCATGCCGTTTGACTCTCCCAAACGGAGTCCATTTAGTCCCACAATTACACCAGCCAGACACAGGATCTACAAGACAAACCCAGAAAAGAGATATCAGTGTTGAAAATCACTCTCTTAAGTAACATTTGTCTGCGGGCACATACTGCCATTTTTCTTTGCCAGGTTCCATTACTAAGACTACCTGGTCTTTGCCTGATGCAATTACATCTGCGGGCACTGGTGGGCCACTTGGTCTTTCGACCCACACCTTTGCACCCGGTATCATACGGTCAGAAGAGCGAAAACCACGATCCCCACAAGTAGTTAACACTGTGGGAGGCTCCCCCTTTTTAATAATGGACAACTTAACAGGAACAATAATCAACTGGGCCACCCGATTGCCCTTATGAATCAGTAACACTTGGTTCCCACTATTCATTAAGATGACTTTGATCTCGCCTTGGTAATCGGCGTCAATGACCCCTCCTAGCACTTCGACTCCTTTCAATGCTAATCCAGATCTAGGGGCAATCCATCCCATATGCTCTGGAGGAATTTGTACTCCAATCCCTGTTTCAATCACAACAATCCCTCTCGGGTCTTATCTGATTTCTTCATGAGAATGCAAGTCTACCCCTGCTGACTCTGGAGTCGCCCGATAGGGAGCTAAAGAACCCAGGGTAATTTCCCAGTACAATAGAGTTTCTCTAACTGAGTTGGGTTGAATCTGTAAAGCAGGAGTCATTAGCCACAACAATGGGGTCTCATGATTATTCACAGACCTATTGTTTAGCACTTGCACCGCATCAAACACACAATCACACCAGCCTGCTAAACTGCCAACTCCAGATTTGCGCAGCTGTTCTTTCAACAAACCATTGATCCTTTCAAATAATCCTGACGCTTTGGGGTGATAAGGCACGTGGTAGAGCCACTCAATACTCTTTTCCTGACAATATTCCTGAATTAATTTGCCTTTGAAGTGTGACCCATTGTCACTTTTAATTGGCAAAGGCACTCCGTAATGCAACGTGATCTGATCCAACAACTTAATGGTGTTCAGTTGTGTGGCACGTTTTCACGGCAAAACCATCATATATCCAGAGTATGTATCCACAATGGTGCATGCATACTGACAGCCCTTGCTGATTGGCAGAGCACCGATGTAATCAATCTGCCAAATTTGACCTGCTAACTTTCCTCTCCGCAACGTGCCCTGGACAATCTGCGCGATAGGCCTATGTTGTTGGTGTTGGCACACCGGATATTGCTAAATTATTGTTTTCCCTACCTCTAAAGGAATGCTGATTCCTCACGCTTGTGCCCACCTTATAGTAGCCTTTTCTCCAAGGTGCCCACATTTCTGGTGAGCCCACTTGGCCAAACCCTCCAAATCGTCTTCCTGAGCCTCTGCATCCACAGATGAAATCTTGGTGTGTTCATCTGCAACAGAATTAAACCAACGTTCTAATGAATCTGTAGCACAATGCGCATCCACATGATACACAGTGACTTCACTTTGTGATAACATTTCCGCAATATCTTGCCACAGTTCTTTTCCCCACAACTCTTTTGAATGAATCTTCCACCCATTCTTTTGCCAGGTTGGCAGCCACACCGCCAACCCATTCGCCACTGACCATGATTCTGTGTACAAATGACATCGACCACGGGTCTCTTGTTTCAATGCATGGTAAACTGCGTAAAGTTCTGCAAACTGACAGCTCTTCTCTTTCCCTGAGGTTGTCAAAATCTTTTTAGTCTTGGGATTTTATGACACTGCTCCCCAGTATCGCTCGGTTCCCACATATCGGGCCGAGCCATCTGTAAACCAGGCATGCTCTTTCTGCTCTACGGTTAGCTTGCCATAAGGTACTCCCCACTTCACGGAAGACTCATGTTTTTCAGACACCTCCGGTGGTATGTAATCTGAGGGTGGTATGTTGACTACTTGCTCATATAATTTTGCAACCCCACCCTTCCCTGATTTAGCTCTGTCTTGAATGTACCATTTCCATTTAATTATGCTAGCTTCTTGAGCGTGTCCTATTCTGTGTGTTTTAGGAGAGCTCAGCACCCATTGTATAATCGTGTCATGCATGCTGGACATAGTACCCCTGGACCTGGAACAACATCTTCACGCTGAACGAGTTATGCTCATAGAACTGCTAGACCGTTCTATTCTAAATGGAGATTGTTTGATGCACTGCCGGGGAAACGACGTCTGCATTATTCACGTCGTTAATTCACGTGATTTAGGTTAGTCACGTGTGTTTTGGCAGTACGTTCATAAGCAGCGTGAATATGTCGCTCGCTGCTTCTGATTGAACCATTATGGCGTTTGGTAGCTGAAACCCTTGATCTGCATCCTCGCATTTGTTTCAGTTACTTCCTTGGCTTCTTCGGCGTGTTTCCTTCCATACGCGAATTCCTGGAGCTGCTGTCTGGAAGTCACAGGTTGGCCGCACTGTCTGCGTGCTCTTCAGTCGCGTGTATTCTGACAGGCGGGTTCCTGATTTCTTCGCATGCTGCTTTCCGGTCTGCGTGAACTCTATTCGCGTGTAAACCTGCACGCTGGCTTTTTCCTCACGCTTGCAAGAGCGGCTGTCCCGGCTGCGTGAACTCTGTCGCGTGTAAACCTGCACGCAGGCTTTTTCCTCACACTTGCAAGAGCGGCTGTCCTGGCCGCGTGAACTCTGTCGTGTGTATCCTGCACGCAGGCTTTTGAACTATGTTGAACGTGTTATTCCACACGCATACTATTCTTTGCTTTGGAGTGAATCCCTGGCACCTGTGAGGAGATAACAGGTGAACTCAGTTCATCTTATTTCTGTTTCTACATGGGAAAGGAAGTATTTCTTTTGAAGGTGATTGTGCACAGTACTTTGGACGCTATCCTGTGGTGCACCAACCCGGTATCTAGCGTGAGCCTCGTGTTGTTCGGGATAAGTCTCCCTTACTAACTTTCCCTTCCTTTTCGTTGTTTCAACTCCTGGATTTCTTCAGAGACTTGGTGAAGACTTCAGTTCTAAGGCCACAGGTTAGTGTTATTAACTAGTGATATTGCTGTTCTGTAGTCAGTTGATTTGGGACAATTTCTTATGATACTTTATTTATCCTAGGCTGACTTCCTTTAAAGCTCCCACGCCCTTTCCAGTGATCCCTCTCTCTGCCCTTTTCATCGGTCAGAGAGTGGTATCATTTGGAAGGTCTAATTTGACTTCACTACTATCAAGTTGTGTGAATAAGGATCCGGAAGAGCCCTACCAATTGTATCCTTTTTGGTTACCGTATCCTTTTCAAAAGATACCTTGGTGATTTATGACAAATCGGGATTTCAGGCCTCATCAACACATCATGCCCCACTGTCATTTGCTCAGTATCGGCCAGGGCCCAATAACATGCCAGCAACTGCTTCTCGAATGGAGTGTACGAGTTACCAGCATCGGGCAACTTACGACTCCAGAACCCCAATGGCACACGTTTCCTGTCCTGTTTCTGCCACACACTCCAGTTAGCGTAATTGTCTTGCACAGACACATTCAATTCCACTTCGCCTTCCTTCAATGGCCATAAATAAAGCACCTGCTGCACGGTGTCTTTCGCCAAATCAAATGCTTTTTGCTGCTCTTCCCCCCACTGAAACTCATATTTCTTTCGGGTCACTTTGTAGAGGGGAGCCAGTATCTGCCCTAAATGGGGAATGTGCTGCCTCCAAAACCCAAACAGCCCTATGAACTACTGAGCTTGCTTTTTGTTCATTGGAGTGGTAAACTCAAGTATTTTCTGTCGGGCCTTCGGCACCATCTCTCGATGCCCATTATGCCACTGAATCCCTAGGAATATCACTGTCTCAGCTGGGCCTTGAATTTTGTTCGGGTTAATCTCCCACCCTTCCTTCTTCAATCCTTCCATAATTACTTCTAACTGGTTTTGCACACTGCGCTCATCCTTGCCCTGAATCAAAATATCATCAATGTAGTGAGAGATTTGTAGGTCAGGTTTACACGGTATCTTGTCTAAATACAAACTGCTCTTGGCACTCTTCAGCAATTGGCACAGAGACAAATGCATTGGCTAAATCTATCACTGCATACCAGGTCCCCTCAAACTTTTGGACATTCTCAATCAAGGTAATGGCATCTGGGACTGCAGGCACCAAGGGAGGAGTGAGTGTGTTTATTTAACTCGCGGTAATCCACCGTCATCCTCCAAGACCCGTCCCCTTTTTTAACAGGCCAGAGTGGGTTGTTCCAGGCGGTAGTAATAGGGCGTAACACACCCTCCTCTACGTACTCTTTGATGGTGTCTGAAATGTCCTTGTGCCCCCCGGGAATGCGTTATTGTTTCATTGCTACCCGCTTGGTCGCCACAGGCACCTGCACTGGGGGCATCTTCAATTTATCTATGGTAATGGGTGTGCAGGTCAATGCACTCACCCCAAATTGATACGTTTTACCTCCAAGTCCCAAAGTCAATCCTTCTAGAATGTCAAAGCCAATTATGTACTCAGGTATTGGGACAATCAACACTTGGTATTTCTGCCTAGTCAAATTGCCTGTTTTGATATCCACTTCTGTTTGTATTGCAGGGGTCTCCTTCCCCCCCAGCCCGGTAATGGTAAAGTGTCTGCCTTTGAATCGGGTTGGATTTCCATGAATCAAGAGAGGCCTCCGCCCCGGTGTCTATCAATGCTCGCACCCCTTGCGTATTTCCCGGCCCCCAAAAAATCTTAACATTAACATGGGGCTGCCTATCAACTTTTATGGGAGCGGACGCCCCTGGAGCTTGGCCGTAACCCTAGTCAAATTTTGAATGAGTGTAACCTGACTCTGCCTCTAACATCGCACTCACCACCTTCCTTAGATCAGCATATGTTGGCTGGTACGGGGAAGGAATCCCCATAGACCCTTCTTCCTGTTCTTCCTCAGGAGGGGCGGAAGGTGAGGTGTCCCCCTGTGGCTTAGTCACCACCTGTTTCTTGACCTGTTTATAGCGCTCTTTGGCTGCAAGACCTCGGATTTTTGGCTAGTTCATACATTACCCTGGTTTCAATGCCATCAATTTCTTCTCGTGGCACACCATCTTTTTAACAAAGCCAACAACATGTCCTTTCTGGACACTCGGGAGTCTCTACTATCTTGCCTCCTGCCTTCAGTTCTTCTCTCACTACGCCCCTCTCTCTCCCATGGCTTGTCATCACTCTTGTCCCACTCCCCTAAGTCTGCCAGTTGCCGGATGGCATCCACTACTTCCTCAGTGGGTTTACGAGCAAAGTCATAATGACACTTTTGTATGGGGGCGGGGCAGTTTTGATCACCATATTCCTGGTTGAAACTGAAAGCAGTACGACCCCCATATGTCCTGGTGCATCTACATGAATTACCTCCTTCATAGCATGCTCTCTGATCTTTTGAATCGCTTCTTTCAAAGTGTACCACTTCTTTTCCTCTCTGGGCCAGTCTGTCGTAATAGGATACTTGGGGTTACATGCCTGGGCTGCTCGGTGCAACAAAGACACCTGTGAAGCTTGCCCATCCTCCTCAGGGGGCGGCCCTGCCCTTAAAACCTCCTGTACACTGGTGTCAGTTGACAAAGGCAAAAAGCGCGGTGAGTCTGTGGCATCTACCAACAACCCTGCGGCGCCCCCATCTAGCAATCTCATAATCCATGTCAGTAAAGGCTCCCCTTACTTTTGTCTCAAACAAGTAATAATTTCCCCAACCTCCTGGAGTGTAATCTTCCAGCGTGGTTAAATCTACAACCCTGCCTGCAGGATTCTGCGGGTGGGGACCGGCACGCCGTCTTCTAACCAGCTTAGCCGCCACTGTCTTTTGATTAAGTTCTGCTTTGGAATTTAACTCATTTGCCAAGCTACTCTCTAGGCTTGTTGAGTCAGAAATATCTCCATCCCACTTATCAGGGTCCCAATCCACACCAGCAGTAGCGATTACAGCTGCCACTTTCCTTTGGTTGACCCCCCTCGTCTTTTTCTATACTTGTACCGGGCCACTCTGACTGCTGCCCTCTCTGCCACAGCCTGATACTTATCAGCCTTGTCTTTAAAAAGTTTCATCTGTAATTCCTGCATCAACGCTATTTGCTGCTTGGCAGCCAACTCTTTTTGCTAATTGCAAAATATGCTCTTTCATTTCCACATATTTCTGATGTATTTTCCTGTAGGCATGCAAGAGAACCCAACCCCGCCTGCCTAGCACGGCGCCTTCCTTTCCTCTCTCTACTGAAATCTGGTGTAAACAAAACATTACTTCTGACAGAGCAGCTTCTCCCAAACCATCGTCCCATGTTTCACTCAGCCCAGCGCCATATGCCCACACCTGGGCAAACTTATCATATGGGCCTTTAGACCACCTTGGGTTCATAACATCGGGACATTCACAGCCAGCGGGAACGCCCTTTTTCCTGAACAAACTATTCATCATTACAGTAATTTGCAAAACCTCTTTTTTTTTTCTTTCCACTCTAAAGTCACTCATGCAAGCACGCACACAGAAAAAAACAGATTAATACAGTCTGACACTCACTGCCAAATGAAAAGAAACTTTCCCTTGCAATGTAAGCAAAGCCTATCTGCGTTCAAACAGATTCTTTAATATTTGGAGCAATTCATCACAAATATCCCATCCTCGTCGCCAAAAATGTATTGCTCACCAAGAGTGCACGGACAGTTATTTATCACCAGTACATTTACAGAGCAAATACTTTGAACACAGGTAGACAAAGAAATGACTTACAACCACACGTGCAATTAGAGGATAATTAGCACTTATACAGCTATATATTCATAGTTAAACATACATAAGCAATAAGTGATAACACAGAAATAAATCACTGAAAAGATAGTAAAGTTAGCAAGAATACATCACCATGAGGCGTGGCCAGGAGCACCAGCGATGCGGCTGCTTCCCTGATGGCCTCCCTCCAAGACCTGCGGCATCCAGCACTGAATTAATCTCTCGCAGGCGGATTGAAGCGATCGTCGGATCCATGGCAATCTGAAGAGCAGGGGCATCCGCTGGAGTCCAGAGAGGCTACGCTGCCCCCTTAATTAGCCCCGAAATGGCCCGAACTCTCCCGCGCTCGCTATCCCAAAGCGGCACTTCCAAGATGGCGGACAGGACTTGTTGAAAGCGCGGACGAGGAACAGAGTGAAGGGAATCCCCGCTCGGACGCCCCAGACGAGGATCCAGAGCCTAGAGGGAACCGACAAGACCCGCAGCATGTTGAGGAGGAGCTGCCCGTCTCTCAAGTGAGCCGAGAGGGAGCATCGGGACAGAGCGACGAAAGGCCCCTCCTTCCCCCCCTCACCCTCATACCCAGAGCGAGGGCTGCGCCTTCCTACAGCGGCGACAGAGAGGAGGAGAGCCGATTCCTCAGGAGCGCCTGGCTGCTGGGGGAGCGACTTGCTCCGCTCCCGAGACGCCGGTTGAGCGGGAGCTCCCGAGTCTTGCTCCAGCACCCACTCCAGAGACAGGCTGAGGAGCTTCTGGTGGTCAGCTGCAACCCGGCTCCCCCCAACCCGCTGCGACTGGAGAACCCAGATACAGTGAAGGTGAGAGCCCCGCCGCGGGGCCTGCAGCGCTCTTAGCTGGCAGTCCCTGCCCAGTGTCTCGGGCGACACAATCACCATTTGGATGCTACATCTAATAGGCTTCCCAACCTGACAACTTCCTGGTTCCTGGGGCACTCCGGCCCACATCCCCTAGCTCAGGAATAACTCAAGACCTACCACCAGCAGCGGCTCCCCTGGAAGCCCTCCTTCGGAACCCTATCCTAAACCTCCAGCTGCCTTGCACTACCCTGCTGCCCTTCACCAGAGTACCGAAGCTGGCGACAAGGTCACTCTGGTGCAACCCTGACCCCACAGGAGCCCAGGATTGAGTTCCCACTGCGCCCTGCTGTCCGGCGACTTCCTGGGGCGTCCCTGTCCACTATCCCCCTGGTCCCGGGACTCAACCTTCGCAGCGAGAGAGGATTACTTCGTTATCATTGGATTTTGGCTGACGGTGCCAGGGATCCATCCTCTTCCTCCCAACACGCCTGAAACCTGGTAAGCAGCACACCGAAATCTCCCTGGGGCTCTCAGGCTATCATCACCCGGCGACCCGAGAGCTCCCAAACTGCGCCCTAGCATTGACGAATTCCCCCCTCACACCTCCAAATAAAGGGGTCCCCAAAGTCCAACTGACCTTCTCAACGTAACCAAGGCAGACGCAGGAACCCCAGAGTTACTCGTCTCGCATGATGTCGAAGCTAGCTAAAGCAACCAAAACCTCAGACATTTCCACCATGCTGCTAGCAGTGGACAAAACAAAGAAACCGGACCCCCCTAAACTCACCCCACAGAAGGCCCCCGAGGAGCAGGGAAAACTGGCCACCAAAGAAGACATCCAGGCCTTCATGCGCGACATTAAAGCTGAGTTTAGGTCCTGCATGACCGAGCTCACTATGCGGATGGAACAAGCGGACCAACGGCTCACAGAAGCGGAACAGAGGCTGGGAGAGGTTGAGGATTTGACCCAGAGTCATGACGCAACGCTAATACAAATGCGACGCGAGATTCAGGCACTGCAGAATAGGAGCGAAGTGCTGGAGTTTAAGCAGGAGGACCTGGGAAACAGGGCGCAACGAAATAATCTGCGCATTCAAAGGGTCCCGTCAACTATTAAAGACAAAGAACTACCAGAATACATAAGCAATTTCTTCCAAGCCCTCCTCCCGCTCACGGACAAGGCCCAACTCATCCTGGACCGCACCCATAGGCTGCGCCCAAGGCGGGGGGTAGACACAGACGCTCCCCCGGACGCAATTACCAGGGTCCATTTCTATGCCACTAAACAGGCCATCTCGGCCATAAGCCGCACCAAGGATGAGCTCTTATTCATGGGTACCCCGCTCCAGATATTTCAGGACCTCTCTCTGATGACCCTACAGAAAAGAAGAGCCCTCAAAGCCTTGACCCTGTTCCTGCAGAACCAGCAGATCTGCTACCGGTGGCTGTTCCCCTCCACACTCCAATTCACATACCAAGGATCCCTGCGCAAAATCAGCCATCTAGAAGACGCGGAGTCCATCCTAAACCCGAACTCTCCGGAAACCTCACTCACTCCCAGTCCACATCATCCGCCAGGGGAATCAGACCAACTGCCCCAGAGACAGCAGCAACAGTCCTGGTCCAAAGCATAGAGACGCCGGAAGATGAGATAACCCAGTTGCGAATGGCGGTCGTGAAATGACCGATCCCGTAACCAAAGAAGAAAACAATGATGCTGCGGGCCCCGAGCGGCCCATACCCCACTCCAATGAGTATGTCACCAACCAACTCTTGGAGGCGAACCAAGTTAAGTGGTTTGATCCTAGCCCCGTTGGCTGGGAAGACAGTTATGGCCCAGTTGGCCATGGGTGAGGCCACACAAGAAAATCCGGCCCCCCATTTGATTACGAGTTTACCCTCCCGTTGGAGAGTACATAAAATTCAGCCACAGGAAATCTATGCCGAAACGAAGCCCCTAGTTGATGACTGAGAACCACCACCCTCCCCCCCAGATCGGCTCCCTTCGCCGGAGAGTGCCCAGGAGACCCCCCCCACACATCAAAAACTGAAATTCCTGACGATGAACGTCAGGGTTCTGAATGCCCCACAAAAGAGGATATCTATGCTGCGGCGCTTACAGAACAAGGAGGCCTCCATAGTCTTTCTCCAGGAGACACGACTGATCCCGGCTAATTTTACCCGGCTCCGTGACAGGCAATTTCTGCTACAATTTCTGGCATCAAACGGCACAAAAAAGGGTGGGGCGGCGATTCTGTTTGCCAAGGCCCTCAGGCCGCAAATCTTAGACTCCTTGCTTTGCCCGGATGGCTGCTTTGTAGCAATAAAATGCAGAATCTCCAGCCAACTCTACACCCTTATTTCGGTTTACGCTCCTAATGACAAGCAAGAGGAGTTCTATTCAGCTCTAGAAAAAGCCCTCCCACAATTTGCTGAGGGCCAGACCATCATCGGGGGAGATTTCAACAGAGTCCCTGACCCATTGACAGACAAATCACGCCCTCCGGCTCGAAGAGACTTCAGCCTGGCAACAGTGTTACTCAAATTGTTCAGAACCTTAGACGTAGTGGACACCTGGAGAGTCCTGTATCCTGAGATCCGAGACTACTCGTTCTACTCATACGTACGCAGAACGTATTCACTCATCGACCTCCTACTGGCCTCACCGCAAGTCTTAGCATTTACCGATGAAGTGGTTATTGGTCCCAGAATCCTCTCAGATCATGCTCCAATAATGCTAACGCTCAGAGCCCACGACCCTGACCCAGCTCTGCGACGCAGATGGTCCCTCTATGACCCGATTCTGGGAGATATGTCATTGAGAGATGTGGTGGCAAAAGCGATTAAGGAATTTTTTTAAGAAAACAAGAATGACGACACCTCCCCAGCCAACAATTGGGACGCAATGAAGGCGGTGGTGAGAGGGGTATTAATCTCCCAAAGAACAGTCTATCAGAAACAAAAGCGACAGATCCGTCAAAACCTGGAGAACAAGCTCCAGGAGGCTGAGACAATATGTAAAGCAAGAAACTGGACCCTGAGAACCTACCATGCATTTCAGGCAGCCCGGAAGACGTTGGAAGCTCACTATGCGGAGGATACAGCTCAGCTCCTGGCCAAAACAAAACAAAGCTACTATGCCAGAGGTAACAAGGCAAACAAATTCCTGGTGGAGAAATTGGCGAGAGCCAAGAAGAGGAATACAATCATAGGCTTATGTGATCCGAAGGGTAGAGTCCAGTTTGCTGATCATGATAAACTGCGGATTGCAGAGGCCCACCTCGTAGACACAATGTTGGCAACCCCGAGAACCAGCGGAGAGCAGCAAACCTACTTGCAGGATGCAGCCTTACCTCACATCACAACCACAAGGAGGGAAGAATTAGAAGTTCTGATCACCCATGAGGAGGTCGACGCGGCCATTAAAAGTCTGAAACCAAGAGCCCCCGGACCAGATGGGTTCTCGACCAGATTTTATAAATTCTTTCGGCCCCAGCTGCTGGCCCCCATGACGACGCTCTTCAATTCCTTTGCCATCTCAGGATCCATTACCCTGTTGATTCAAGAATCAATTACAGTTCTAGCCCTCAAGCCGGGAAAAGACCCTAGAGACACTGCAGCTTATAGACCTATCTCTCTACTAAACCTCGACGCAAACATTTATTCAAAGGTCCTGGCAAACCGACTGGCGAGAATACTCCTGGATATTGTAGATCCAGACCAGACAGGATTCATAATGAACAAAGCAACCACGGATAACACACGCAGGGTCCTCGATTTGATCGAGATAGCTAAACGGGACGAGCGGAAATTAGATTCCATTGCTCAATCCCACTGAACGAAAAGTCAATTCCTTATCTCGGGGTCCAGATCCCCGCCTGCCCCGAAGATACCTACCGGATAAACTTCCCGCCACTGTTCAAGACCTTGCAGAAAGACCTGGACTGCTGGCTCTCACAGGAGATTTCGCTACTGGGTCGCATTACGGCCTGCAAGATGAACCTCCTTCCACAATTTCTATACGCCTGCTCAGCCCTCCCCACTATAATCCCCCGACCCCTGCTCCAGCACCCCCAGAGGAAGATATTCAGCTTTATTTGGACGGGGAAAAAGTTGCGAATCCCACAGAAAACGATGCTGAGCGCCCCCAAACCTGGTAGGTCTCGGGGTCCCCGACCTCCAAAAATATCAGATGGCGGCGCAGATAGCTCACACTCGAGCCTGGACCATCGCATCAGGGCGCCCCAAGTGGACGAAAATTGAACAATCTCGACTACCCCTTGTTAGGCAGAAACCTGTGCAGTTCCCTTAGGGACCACTGCAAAAGATTTAGGACTACAGGTGGTTGGCAATAAACCCAATTGGTAGCAGGCTGTACCACCCAGATTTACCTGGTAGCTGTGGCTGAGCAGTCAGACTTCTCTCAAGATGAGTTAGGCAGTATGTAGAGTATATATAATAGGTACATAGACAAAGTAGTACAAGCAAACACTGACCAGAGCTTTGGTGTAAAAGTATATGATTATTTATTTAACGACACACTTGTAAATTACACTAGCACAAAAAGAGGTAAGTAAATTCAACACACAGTCACTATTACTAGATGTACATCCCTTATTCCTTATTAGACAAGTCTTAGTTAACACCACTTATTTCCAGACAGAGGTGAACGCTTAACTAAAGATGGCACTCCAATAAGTTAAGAAAAAGGGAGGGAAAAGGCAGAAATTAGGAAAAGCACACAACACAATACTTTAGAAGCACCCAGCAAGGCAGGAAAGTCAAGTCTACTTGTGAGCAAAAAGTTCAGAGGCCAGGCTCCCTCTTAGAGAAAACAGAGCACCAATGCGCCCAAGATCACACAGCTTAAAAGTCTTGAAAAGTCTTGCAGGGAGTTCAGAAAATAATTAAGTCAGCTCGGAAAAGTTCAGTTAGCCAGCCTAGGGCCAACCCAAGTGGTAAGTGGAGGCTTTAGGAGTCACCCCACATAGACCGTTGCGAGGAGGCCAGGCGAACACAGTACCTTCAAAGTGGAGAGGATCCTCCAGCGGGGGAAGTTGTTCCTGGCAGCAGGTGCAAGTCACGGCGTCGTCCAGAGGAAGAGATGGTCTCGACGTGGAGGAAAGCTGAAGGTTGTTGCACTGCCAGGGAAGAAGCCAGCCGTGGAGTTCTCCGGTTAAAAGGTAAGACCCTTTTATTCGTGGTAGTGGAAAAACCCTGGTATCCCGGTTGCCGGGGTGCTTGGCACAGGCAAGGCGGCCATGAGAGGATCCGGGAAGGTGAAAAGACGGGCAAACTGGGTATCCCCACCAGTCAAAGGAAGAAGACTCTCCGGGCTGGAGATCTCCTCTGTCGTCGGGAAAAGTGGTGAGACGGTTCAGCAGGACTCCACCGGTGGTGTCGTCGTTGCAGGTCGGATTAGCTTCTCCCTCTTCGGATTCTTTAGGTCCAGTGGCGACTTCTGAAGTTCCAGTCCCCAACGTCCTGCTTTTATGCAGCAAACCCCCATTCATTCAGCCTAGCTGTCAATCAAACATGCTAAGTGGTGAACCACACAAGAGTGCGACTTGAGTTGCCAAGTCAACTCAGTCCAGGGTGCCTAAACCCCCTCCAACACCCCCTGTGGTACCCAGACAGAGTGGCACCACTTTTGGAGGCTTCTGTGGAGAAGCCCGCCAAAAAGTGGAACAAAGGGCCTGACTTGGGTTGGAGTCACAGAAGCGAACACAAACGCCATATTGGAACCGAGTTTCGGCAAAAATTACCAACCAGTGATTTTTTATTAATTTAATAAACCGGCGGTATGTTCGAGGCTATATTAAAAAGTGGTAGCCTCGAACAATGGGAAAATCCCATAGGAAAATATTTGCGGTCGGATATAAAAAGTAGTATCCACTGCCACCAGCCAAAAGTCGATCAGGGGGGACGGAGACGTGCCCCCTCGAACAACAGACCCCGGGCAATCGAATTGCCCCGACCAGTACCTCCACAATATGATGGTTTCTGTTCATAATTTGGAAGTAGTAAAGCCAATGGTGACTTTACATGCCCTGGGAGACAGTAGTCAGTCCCAGGGTATGGAGTCTATGTTTGGGGGTCACTAGGACACCCCTGGGTTACTGCACTGAGGGTGCTGTGTAACCCACATACCAAAAACACATGAAGCCCTATGGGGTAAAGGACCCCATAGCCCATAAAACACATTTAAAGTCAAAGGAACACCTCAAATCATGTCTAAGAGTGGGAGAAAAAGAGTCTCATTCTTAGCAGGAGAGAAAAAAATAAACCCTAAAAAATCCAGCAAAGCTGCTGGGGGATTCACTAGGTTTGGGAAATTAGCCTTAACAGAGAATTCTCCCTAACACCCCTCCCCTCCGCTTTCTTATACATCTGCCAGCCTCGCTGCGACGGACATGGCCATTTATACTCTCATCAACCGAACAGACATAAAGAGCATGGGATTGGGCGCGTAAATTTAGAGGCATCCCGAGAGACTTAAGCCCATCCGCCCCAGTGTTCTATAACCCGGCCTTCTCACCCGGAACTTGCCCCTCGAACTTTAAAAACTGGATCGCCGGGGGCCTCAACTCCCTAAATCAGCTATTCGAAGGGACTCAGCCGCTGATCTTCGACCAATGTAAAAGCGCTTTCGGCCTATCGGAGACCGATAGGTTCACCTATGCCCAAATCCGACATTGGTGCACGCACCCCCAGACCCGCATGACGGCCACACGGGAACTAGATCACCTCGAGTTGACAGCTACAGATCCACCGAGCCGAGGGCGAATCTCAACGCTATATAAATTGCTGCAGACAAACTTTCTCGGCGCTAAAGCAACTTATATGTCACAGTGGGAAACGGATCTAGGACATCTGATACAAGACCAGTCTTGGGCAGACATTGGGTCGCAAACTCACTCTTCTTCCTTCTGTATAACCAACCGGGAATGTGTGCATAAACTTCTGTTAAGATGGTACTATCCACCGCTCCGGCTACACCACTTCAACCAGTCCCTGGGCCCGCTATGCTGGCAACGCTGCAGCCCGACAGGCTCCTATCTACGTATGCGGTGGACATGCCGATAGTGGCAAACTTCTGGTCCCAAAGTATAGCCGCCATAGCTGACATTACCCAGACGACGCTGCCACTGGAGCCGGAACCAATACTGTTGGGGGTCCCGATCCCGGGCATATATCGGAGATCTGGTAAGCGGGCGACCCTCATAACACAGCTGCTCCTGGCCACTAAGATCACAGTGGCGTGAACCTGGAAATCCCCAGAGGGCCCCCTGATGATCCTGTGGTGGCTAAAACTCTGGGACATCTTCATTGCGGAAAAGATCATGGCGGCAAACAGGGGCCACCTTCACCGCTTCACAAACATTTGGTTGCCCGTGATAGACTACGACCAGAGCTACCAAGCTCTAACATATAAACCATGCTTGGTGATGAACGCCCTACGGGCAGAGGACAGGGATCTGGCCCAATCAGCAGAGGAGCAAGGTCCGGAGGGTAGCCAGGAATAGAGGGTGGAGGAGAACATTTAAGGGACGATGAATATGGCTTAATACGCGGCATGTGCCGAATTGTCTGCAATGCAATGTTTTCCTGTGTGCTGACCAAAAATAAACAAGTTTTTAAAAAAAAGAATACATCACCATGGGCGTAAATGAATCCCTCATCTCGCCAGAAGCGGCTGGAAGACCCCGGTAACAGCCAGGCCGAGAGCACAACAGCCCACAGGTATGTCGGAACAAGGCGTCCCCCCTCCGACTGAGGTCTTTGTGCTTTTTCCCGCCTGACCTTTCCAGAGCTCTGCATATATGCCCTCCTCAAAAGGGGTGGCAATTTCTCGAACCTTCTGGCATTAGCACTTGTGCATCGATGAGTGACCGTTGGCTGCCAGCCGGGCCAACCAACAGTAACCCCAAGGAGCAAAGCGCTTCCCTTTCCTAAAGTACCAAGGAAAACAATTCCAGAACTCATCTTGAGAACTTGGCGCAAGCATAGCAAGCCATAACAAACCTTTTTTATCCGATACCAGCCGGCACCTGTGGATCCTAGCTTTCCCAGCGCAGTGTCCTTGGCTGAGGCCTTGATACCAGGCTCAGCAACGAATAATGTTGAAAACATGTTTTTTCAACAAAGCAAATGCAGCTTTCACTGAGGCATGGAATAAATATCCATTATGGCTCTGAGTGCTCCCAGAATGCACTGCGCATCAGCGCCATGTTTTAGCTCAAGCATCACAGTCACTAACGAGCAACATAAAACAAGTTGATCTAAACAGTAGAATCTGGCATCTAAGAACTTTCACCAATTGTCTGACCAAATGGGTGATCTATGGAGTGAGATGCCTGTTTGGGTTGCTATATATTGGAAAAACCAAAAGACTGATTAACCCTTTAAGTGCCAAGGACGAGGTATCTCGTCCTTGGAAGTGCACACGCAGTGGCAAGGACGAGATAGCTCGTCCTTTTTGGCACCTTGTTTTGAGCGATCCCTGCAAAGCAGGGATCGCTCAAAACTGTAATCCAACCCCCGGGCTATGCGAGGGGGAGGTCCCCCCTCACTGCCCGGGGGTTGGATTTCCTTCAGTTTCACGCCGACGTGCGTAACGCACGTCGGCGTGAAACGGAAAGTATTTCCAACGCAGCAGCCATTTTCGGCTGCTGCGTTGGAGAGAGAAGGTGAGTCCCCTTCTTCTTCCGCCTCGATCTCCGGCTGTATTTCAAGCCGGAGATCGAGGCGGGTACCGTTGGAAAGGGGAGATTCTCCCCTTTCCAACGGTACCCATTGTGTGGCTTTGCTGCCCGCGGATCGGGCGCAGGGCGCCTCGATCCGCGGGCAGCAACGTCACGGATCAAAGCAGATCCTTTTGTGACGCGTGGGGGAGGGGGGGCTGCTTACTAGGTAAGCGGCCCCCTTCCCCCGTGGCCCCAAAGCATGGGGCCACAGCGCCAGGGACCCCTGGGGGCAGATGATCACAGCCCCCAGGGGTGGAGGGGAAAAAAAAAAAAAAAAAATCGAGGGAAGGAGGGAGGTGGGAGGGGGTTTTGGGCCCTGGGGCCCACTGGGCCACCAGGGATTGAGCTAAAAGTGGTGTCCCTGGAAAGGGGACTTTCTCCCCTTTCCAGGGACACCACTCATATGCCGCATTGCTGGTCACGGATCAGCGCAGAGCGCTGATCCGTGACCAGCAACCCACTGAACCACCATGGATCTGTTTGTGAGTTGGGGGGGAGGGGGGCTGCTTCAGGTAAGCAGCCCTCTCCCCCCCCCCCCGGCCCCCAAAGCATGGGGACACATGAAAATGTACCCTGGGGGCAGATGGCTGGCCATCTGCCCCCAGGGAAATATATATAAAAAAAATAATAATAATCTGAGGGATGGGGGGAGGTGGGAGGGGGTTTGGGGTCCTGGGGCCCACTAGGCCACCAGGGATTGAACAGAAAGTGGTGTCCCTGGAAAGGGGACTTTCTCCCCTTTCCAAGGACACCACATATGAGGCATTGCTGGTCACGGATCGGCGCAGAGCGCTCGATCCGTGACCAGCAACCCACTAGACTACCATGGATCTCTTTGTGAGGTGGGGGGGGGGAGGGGGCTGCTTCAAGTCAGCAGCCCTCTCCCCCCTCCCGACCCCAAAGCATGGGGGCACGTGCATGTGAACCCTGGGGCAGATGGCTGACCATCTGCCCCAAGGGAATGTAAAATGAAAAAAAAAAATTGAAATGATGGGAAACAGGGGTGGGGGAAGGGGTGGGGGCCACTAGCCACCATGGATTTTTTTACTGAATGAAAGGGGGGTGTCCCCCCATGGGAGGGTACCCCCCCAACCGAAGTAGAAAGGGGGCACCCCTTGTAACCCTCCCTGGGGGCAGATATCTGCTCCTAGGAAGGGGCATCTGACCCCAGGGAGGGATGCATGAGGTGGGCCCCCCCTATCTGCCCCCAGGGAGGGTTGCATGAGGTGGGGCCCTCCATTTGGGGTGGGGGGGGTTGAGGGTCACCCCCCGTTGCGGTACATCAGGCGCTGCCAATTTAGGGTGGCCCTCAGCCCCCCCTAAAAAGCAGCCTGTGATTTTGCATTTTGTTTTTTGTTTACCCAACTTGGCTTGGTGCAGATGGCCACATTAGTGTGGCTATCTGCCCCCAGGGTGCCCAAACCCTACTGGCCCATCTGTTGGGGGTCCTGCCCCACCTTTTGGGGTGGCCCTCTCCCCTCTCACCCCAAATGGAGGTGGGGTGTACCTCACGCAGCCGTTTGGAGGAGGCCCAGGGAGGCCTGCATGAGGTGTGTCCCCCAGCCATTGGGGGTGGGGCGGGGGGGGGCACCCCAAAAGGTGGGGCAGGACCCCCAATAGATGGGGCAGTAAGGTTTGGGCACCCTGGGGGCAGATAGCCACACTAATGGGCCCATCTGCACCAAGCCAAGTTGGGTAAACAAAAAAAAATATACAAAATCACAGGCTGCTTTTTAGGGGGGGCTGAGGGCCACCCTAAATTGGCAGCGCCTGATGTACCGCAACGGGGGGTGACCCTCAACCCCCCCCACCCCAAATGGAGGGCCCCACCTCATGCAACCCTCCCTGGGGGCAGATAGGGGGGGGCCCACCTCATGCATCCCTCCCTGGGGTCAGATGCCCCTTCCTAGGAGCAGATATCTGCCCCCAGGGAGGGTTGCATGAGGTGGGGCCCTCCATTTGGGGTGGGGGGGGTTGAGGGCCACCCCCCGTCGCGGTACATCAGGCGCTGCCAATTTAGGGTGGCCCCCAGCCCCCCCTAAAAAGCAGCCTGTGAATTTGCATTTTGTTTTTTGTTTACCCAACTTTGCTTGCTGCAGATGGGCCCATTAGTGTGGCTATTTGCCCCCAGGGTGCCCAAACCCTACTGGCCCATCTATTGGGGGTCCTGCCCCACCTTTTGGGGTGGCCCTCTCCCCCCTCACCCCAAATGGAGGTGGGGTGTACCTCACACAGCCGTTTGGAGGAGGCCCAGGGAGGCCTGCATGAGGTGTGTCCCCCAGCCATTGGGGGTGGGGCGGGGGGGGCACCCCAAAAGGTGGGGCAGGACCCCCAATAGATGGGGCAGTAAGGTTTGGGCACCCTGGGGGCAGATAGCCACACTAATGGGCCCATCTGCAGCAAGGAAAGTTGGGTAAACAAAAAACAAAATGCTAAATCACAGGCTGCTTTTTAGGGGGGGCTGGGGGCCACCCTAAATTGGCAGCGCCTGATGTACCGCAACGGGGGGTGACCCTCAACCCCCCCCACCCCAAATGGAGGGCCCCACCTCATGCAACCCTCCCTGGGGGCAGATAGGGGGGGCACCACCTCATGCATCCCTCCCTGGGGTCAGATGCCCCTTCCTAGGAGCAGATATCTGCCCCCAGGGAGGGTTGCATGAGGTGGGGCCCTCCGTTTGGGGTGGGGGGGGTTGAGGGCCACCCCCCGTTGCGGTACATCATGCGCTGGCAATTTAGGGTGGCCCTCAGCCCCCCCTAAAAAGCAGCCTGTGGTTTTGTATATTTTCTTTTGTTTACCCAACTTTGCTTGGTGCAGATGGCCACATTAGTGTGGCTATCTGCCCCCAGGGTGCCCAAACCCTACTGCCCCATCTATTGGGGGTCCTGCCCTACCTTTTGGGGTGGCCCTCTCCCCCCTCACCCCAAATGGAGGTGGGGTGTACCTCACGCAGCCGTTTGGAGGAGGCCCAGGGAGGCCTGCATGAGGTGTGTCCCCCAGCCATTGGGGGTGGGGTGGGGGAGGCACCCCAAAAGGTGGGGCAGGACCCCCAATAGATGGGGCAGTAGGGTTTGGGCACCCTGGGGGCAGATAGCCACACTAATGGGCCCATCTGCACCAAGCCAAGTTGGGTAAACAAAAAAAAATATACAAAATCACAGGCTGCTTTTTAGGGGGGGCTGAGGGCCACCCTGAATTGGCAGCGCATGATGTACCGCAACGGGGGGTGGCCCTCAACCCCCCCCACCCCAAATGGAGGGCCCCACCTCATGCAACCCTCCCTGGGCGCAGATAGGGGGGGCCTCACCTCATGCATCCCTCCCTGGGGTCAGATGCCCCTTCCTAGGAGCAGATATCTGCCCCCGGGGAGGGTTGCATGAGGTGGGGCCCTCCGTTTGGGGTGGGGGGGGTTGAGGGCCACCCCCCGTTGCGGTACATCATGCGCTGGCAATTTAGGGTGGCCCTCAGCCCCCCCTAAAAAGCAGCCTGTGGTTTTGTATATTTTTTTTTGTTTACCCAACTTTGCTTGGTGCAGATGGCCACATTAGTGTGGCTATCTGCCCCCAGGGTGCCCAAACCCTACTGCCCCATCTATTGGGGGTCCTGCCCTACCTTTTGGGGTGGCCCTCTCCCCCCTCACCCCAAATGGAGGTGGGGTGTACCTCACGCAGCCATTTGGAGGAGGCCCAGGGAGGCC
The DNA here is from genome assembly GCF_040938575.1 of Ambystoma mexicanum. NCBI lineage: Eukaryota > Metazoa > Chordata > Amphibia > Caudata > Ambystomatidae > Ambystoma > Ambystoma mexicanum. The sequence goes on along the minus strand of NC_090923.1, from coordinate 1,462,580,547 downwards.
TGCATGAGGTGTGTCCCCCAGCCATTGGGGGTGGGGCGGGGGGGGGGCACCCCAAAAGGTGGGGCAGGACCCCCAATAGATGGGGCAGTAAGGTTTGGGCACCCTGGGGACAGATAGCCACACTAATATAGGGGGGGCACCACCTCATGCATCCCTCCCTGGGGTCAGATGCCCCTTCCTAGGAGCAGATATCTGCCCCCAGGGAGGATTGCATGAGGTGGGGCCCTCCATTTGGGGTGGGGGGGGGTTGAGGGCCACCCCCCGTTGCGGTACATCAGGCGCTGCCAATTTAGGGTGGCCCCCAGCCCCCCCTAAAAAGCAGCCTGTGAATTTGCATTTTGTTTTTTGTTTACCCAACTTTGCTTGCTGCAGATGGGCCCATTAGTGTGGCTATCTGCCCCCAGGGTGCCCAAAACCTACTGGCCCATCTATTGGGGGTCCTGCCCCACCTTTTGGGGTGGCCCTCTCCCCCCTCACCCCAAATGGAGGTGGGGTGTACCTCACGCAGCCGTTTGGAGGAGGCCCAGGGAGGCCTGCATGAGGTGTGTCCCCCAGCCATTGGGGGTGGGGCGGGGGGGGGGCACCCCAAAAGGTGGGGCAGGACCCCCAATAGATGGGGCAGTAAGGTTTGGGCACCCTGGGGGCAGATAGCCACACTAATGGGCCCATCTGCACCAAGCCAAGTTGGGTAAACAAAAAAAAATATACAAAATCACAGGCTGCTTTTTAGGGGGGGCTGAGGGCCACCCTAAATTGGCAGCGCCTGATGTACCGCAACGGGGGGTGACCCTCAACCCCCCCCCACCCCAAATGGAGGGCCCCACCTCATGCAACCCTCCCTGGGGGCAGATAGGGGGGGCACCACCTCATGCATCCCTCCCTGGGGTCAGATGCCCCTTCCTAGGAGCAGATATCTGCCCCCAGGGAGGGTTGCATGAGGTGGGGCCCTCCATTTGGGGTGGGGGGGGGTTGAGGGTCACCCCCCGTTGCGGTACATCAGGCGCTGCCAATTTAGGGTGGCCCCCAGCCCCCCCTAAAAAGCAGCCTGTGATTTAGCATTTTGTTTTTTGTTTACCCAACTTTGCTTGCTGCAGATGGGCCCATTAGTGTGGCTATCTGCCCCCAGGGTGCCCAAACCCTACTGGCCCATCTATTGGGGGTCCTGCCCCACCTTTTGGGGTGGCCCTCTCCCCCCTCACCCCAAATGGAGGTGGGGTGTACCTCACACAGCCGTTTGGAGGAGGCCCAGGGAGGCCTGCATGAGGTGTGTCCCCCAGCCATTTGGGGTGAGGGGGGAGAGGACCCCCAAAAATGGTGGGACAGGCCCCCCAATAGATGGGGCAGTAGGGTTTGGGCACCCTGGGGGCAGATAGCCACACTAATGGGCCCATCTGCACCAAGCCAAGTTGGGTAAACAAAAAAAAATATACAAAATCACAGGCTGCTTTTTAGGGGGGCTGAGGGCCACCCTGAATTGGCAGCGCATGATGTACCGCAACGGGGGGTGGCCCTCAACCCCCCCCCACCCCAAATGGAGGGCCCCACCTCATGCAACCCTCCCTGGGCGCAGATAGGGGGGGCCTCACCTCATGCATCCCTCCCTGGGGTCAGATGTCCCTTCCTAGGAGCAGATATCTGCCCCCAGGGAGGGTTGCATGAGGTGGGGCCCTCCATTTGGGGTGGGGGGGGTTGAGGGCCACCCCCCGTTGCGGTACATCATGCGCTGGCAATTTAGGGTGGCCCTCAGCCCCCCCTAAAAAGCAGCCTGTGGTTTTGTATATTTTTTTTTGTTTACCCAACTTTGCTTGGTGCAGATGGCCACATTAGTGTGGCTATCTGCCCCCAGGGTGCCCAAACCCTACTGCCCCATCTATTGGGGGTCCTGCCCTACCTTTTGGGGTGGCCCTCTCCCCCCTCACCCCAAATGGAGGTGGGGTGTACCTCACGCAGCCGTTTGGAGGAGGCCCAGGGAGGCCTGCATGAGGTGTGTCCCCCAGCCATTGGGGGTGGGGTGGGGGGGGTCAACCCAAAAGGTAGGGCAGGACCCCCAATAGATGGGGCAGTAGGGTTTGGGCACCCTGGGGGCAGATAGCCACACTAATGTGGCCATCTGCACCAAGCAAAGTTGGGTAAACAAAAAAAAATATACAAAATCACAGGCTGCTTTTTAGGGGGGGCTGAGGGCCACCCTGAATTGGCAGCGCATGATGTACCGCAACGGGGGGTGGCCCTCAACCCCCCCCCACCCCAAATGGAGGGCCCCACCTCATGCAACCCTCCCTGGGCGCAGATAGGGGGGCCTCACCTCATGCATCCCTCCCTGGGGTCAGATGCCCCTTCCTAGGAGCAGATATCTGCCCCCAGGGAGGGTTGCATGAGGTGGGGCCCTCCATTTGGGGAGGGGGGGGGTTGAGGGCCACCCCCCGTTGCGGTACATCATGCGCTGGCAATTTAGGGTGGCCCTCAGCCCCCCCTAAAAAGCAGCCTGTGGTTTTGTATATTTTTTTTTGTTTACCCAACTTTGCTTGGTGCAGATGGCCACATTAGTGTGGCTATCTGCCCCCAGGGTGCCCAAACCCTACTGCCCCATCTATTGGGGGTCCTGCCCTACCTTTTGGGGTGGCCCTCTCCCCCCTCACCCCAAATGGAGGTGGGGTGTACCTCACGCAGCCGTTTGGAGGAGGCCCAGGGAGGCCTGCATGAGGTGTGTCCCCCAGCCATTGGGGGTGGGGTGGGGGGGGTCAACCCAAAAGGTAGGGCAGGACCCCCAATAGATGGGGCAGTAGGGTTTGGGCACCCTGGGGGCAGATAGCCACACTAATGTGGCCATCTGCACCAAGCAAAGTTGGGTAAACAAAAAAAAATATACAAAATCACAGGCTGCTTTTTAGGGGGGGCTGAGGGCCACCCTGAATTGGCAGCGCATGATGTACCGCAACGGGGGGTGGCCCTCAACCCCCCCCCACCCCAAATGGAGGGCCCCACCTCATGCAACCCTCCCTGGGCGCAGATAGGGGGGGCCTCACCTCATGCATCCCTCCCTGGGGTCAGATGCCCCTTCCTAGGAGCAGATATCTGCCCCCAGGGAGGGTTGCATGAGGTGGGGCCCTCCATTTGGGGTGGGGGGGTTGAGGGCCACCCCCCGTTGCGGTACATCATGCGCTGCCAATTTAGGGTGGCCCTCAGCCCCCCCTAAAAAGCAGCCTGTGGTTTTGTATATTTTTTTTTGTTTACCCAACTTTGCTTGGTGCAGATGGCCACATTAGTGTGGCTATCTGCCCCCAGGGTGCCCAAACCCTACTGCCCCATCTATTGGGGGTCCTGCCCTACCTTTTGGGGTGGCCCTCTCCCCCTCACCCCAAATGAAGGTGGGGTGTACCTCACGCAGCCGTTTGGAGGAGGCCCAGGGAGGCCTGCATGAGGTGTGTCCCCCAGCCATTGGGGGTGGGGTGGGGGGGGCACCCCAAAAGGTGGGGCAGGACCCCCAATAGATGGGGCAGTAGGGTTTGGGCACCCTGGGGGCAGATAGCCACACTAATGGGCCCATCTGCACCAAGCCAAGTTGGGTAAACTAAAAAAAATATACAAAATCACAGGCTGCTTTTTAGGGGGGGCTGAGGGCCACCCTGAATTGGCAGCGCATGATGTACCGCAACGGGGGGTGGCCCTTAACCCCCCCCACCCCAAATGGAGGGCCCCACCTCATGCAACCCTCCCTGGGCGCAGATAGGGGGGCCTCACCTCATGCATCCCTCCCTGGGGTCAGATGCCCCTTCCTAGGAGCAGATATCTGCCCCCAGGGAGGGTTGCATGAGGTGGGGCTCTCCATTTGGGGTGGGGGGGGGGTTGAGGGCCACCCCCTGTTGCGGTACATCATGCGCTGCCAATTTAGGGTGGCCCTCAGCCCCCCCTAAAAAGCAGCCTGTGGTTTCGTATATATTTTTTTGTTTACCCAACTTTGCTTGGTGCAGATGGCCACATTAGTGTGGCTATCTGCCCCCAGGGTGCCCAAACCCTACTGCCCCATCTATTGGGGGTCCTGCCCTACCTTTTGGGGTGGCCCTCTCCCCCCTCACCCCAAATGGAGGTGGGGTGTACCTCACGCAGCCGTTTGGAGGAGGCCCAGGGAGGCCTGCATGAGGTGTGTCCCCCAGCCATTTGGGGTGAGGGGGGAGAGGGCCCCCAAAAATGGTGGGACAGCCCCCCCCAGTGGGTGGGGCAGTAAGGTTTGGGCACCCCGGCGCCAGATTGGCACACCAATGTGACCCTCTGCACCAAGGGGAGTTGGGTTACCAAAGGAAAAAAATGAAAATGGTGGAACGCTTTTTAGGGGGGGCGGTGGGGCACCCCAAAGGGTCAGGGAATTTTCTAATGGGATGGGGCGTTGACCCCCTCCCCCCCACCCGCAATGGAGTGGGTGCCAAGTCATGCAGCCCTTCCTGGGACCAGATATCTGCTCCTAGGAACGGACGCCTGAGCCCAGGGAGGAGTGCAGGACAACCCCCCCCTATCTGCCCCCGGGGAGGGCTACATTTTGCTGGTGTGACCGTAGGTAACACATGTTCTTTGTTTTGTTTACAGCTTTTTCTACCCGAGCAGCTGCAACGTTATGTGAGTACTGTTTTTTATTATTCTATGGTTAGGGCCCACTGTCAGTGGGGTGGGTGAGACTGGGGCTGGATTGTTGGTGGTGTGGGTGGGAATGGCCCGTCTGGGCAGATCACCTCCAACTGTCCTGGAGTTGCGGCCGGGCTGCATTACAGCTTTTCCCTTCGGGAAGGTATTGGCACACTGCCGAGACTCCTTGGTGGGGAGAAGCTGTAACGCAGGGCAGCCAGGGCTCCAGCAAAGTCGGCGGTAATATCCCTGGCCTTGGGCACCCTTCTCCCATGTGGGTCTTTGCTGGTGGTTCTGGGTATTACATTCTGGGCCGATTTGCGTAAGTCAGACCTCTGGATTCCCATGGGTGTCCTCTTTTGGGAAATGCATGGGGTTCCCTGTTTCCCTTGCTGGCTGCGACACCCTAGGCCCAAATCTGTAGGTTGCCCACATGAACAAAATGGGCAGTGGCGAATGGCTTGGGGTTCCCAGTCGGTTACCCTTTTCCTTTTGCGCCCCCGGTAGGTGCACCCACACATGTGAGGTACCGTTTTCATCGGGACACGTGTGGGGACACGGGAAGGTAGGCCACGTGTTGTTGGCGGTGTGTTTCGGTGGGTGGCCAGAGCGAAATGTCTGAGAATTGTCTTCATTTCCGGCCAATTTCAGAGACATTTCCCTGTGTCCACTCACCGAAACACGTCGCCAACAGCAGATGTCATACCTTCTTGTGTTCCCACAGGTGTCCCGACGAAAAAGGTACCTCGCATGTGTGGGTGCACCTACCGGGGGCGCAAAAGGAAAAGGGTAACCCGCTGGTAACCCCAAGCCTTTCGCCACAGCACAATTTGTTCATGTGGGCAACCTACAGATTTGGGCCTAGGGTGTCCAAGCCGGCAAGGAAAACGGGGAACCCCATGCATTTCCCAAAAGAGGACACCCGTGGGAAAGCACAGAGGTCTGATTTGCGCGAAGCGGGCCAGAATTTATTACCCAGAACCCCAGACAAAGTGAACATTGTGTTTTTTCCCCACCAAATATCACACTTTGTCGGGGATTGTGGCTAATAAAAACTGGGGCAATTTGCGCAAGGCAGACCTCTGTGGATTCCCACGGGTGTCCTCTTTTGGGAAATGCATGGGGTTCCGTGTTTTCCTCGGTGGCTTGGACACCCGAGGCCCATATCTGTAAGTTGCGCCGGTCGGCAGAATGTCGGAGATTTCCCTCTGACAACAGACTTGGGGTTACTTGTGTTTTAGGCTTTCCCCTTGGCGGCCAGGTAGGTGCACCCACACATGTGAGGTACCGTTTTCATCGGGACACCTGTGGGAACGCGGGACGGTAGGCCATGTGTTGTGGGGGGTGTGTTTCGATGGGTGCGGCGAGCGAAATGTGCGGAAAAAGCGTTTTTTTTCCCCACATTTCCGACTTTGCAGGGCTGTCTGGGTAAAAAAATCTGGGGCGATGGGCGCAAATCACACCTCTGCGGATTCCCACGGGTGTCCTCTTTTCGAAAATGCATGGGGTTCCCTGTTTTCCTCGGTGGCTTGGACACCCGAGGCCCATATCTGTAAGTTGCGCCGGTCGGCAGAATGTCGGAGATTTCCCTCTGACAACAGACTTGGGGTTACTTGTGTTTTAGGCTTTCCCCTTGGCGGCCAGGTAGGTGCACCCACACATGTGAGGTACCGTTTTCATCGGGACACCTGTGGGAACGCGGGACGGTAGGCCATGTGTTGTGGGGGGCGTGTTTCGATGGGTGCGGCGAGCGAAATGTGCGGAAAAAGCGTTTTTTTCCCCACATTTCCGACTTTGCAGGGCTGTCTGGGTAAAAAAATCTGGGGCGATGGGCGCAAATCACACCTCTGCGGATTCCCACGGGTGTCCTCTTTTCGAAAATGCATGGGGTTCCCCGTTTTCCTCGGTGGCTTGGACACCCGAGGCCCATATCTGTAAGTTGCGCCGGTCGGCAGAATGTCGGAGATTTCCCTCTGACAACAGACTTGGGGTTACTTGTGTTTTAGGCTTTCCCCTTGGCGGCCAGGTAGGTGCACCCACACATGTGAGGTACCGTTTTCATCGGGACACCTGTGGGAACGCGGGACGGTAGGCCATGTGTTGTGGGGGGCGTGTTTCGATGGGTGCGGCGAGCGAAATGTGCGGAAAAAGCGTTTTTTTCCCCACATTTCCGACTTTGCAGGGCTGTCTGGGTAAAAAAATCTGGGGCGATGGGCGCAAATCACACCTCTGCGGATTCCCACGGGTGTCCTCTTTTCGAAAATGCATGGGGTTCCCTGTTTTCCTCGGTGGCTTGGACACCCGAGGCCCATATCTGTAAGTTGCGCCGGTCGCCAGAATGTCGGAGATTTCCCTCTGACAACAGAATTGGGGTTACTTGTGTTTTAGGCTTTCCCCTTGGCGGCCAGGTAGGTGCACCCACACATGTGAGGTACCGTTTTCATCGGGACACCTGTGGGAACGCGGGACGGTAGGCCATGTGTTGTGGGGGGCGTGTTTCGATGGGTGCGGCGAGCGAAATGTGCGGAAAAAGCGTTTTTTTCCCCACATTTCCGACTTTGCAGGGCTGTCTGGGTAAAAAAATCTGGGGCGATGGGCGCAAATCACACCTCTGCGGATTCCCACGGGTGTCCTCTTTTCGAAAATGCATGGGGTTCCCTGTTTTCCTCGGTGGCTTGGACACCCGAGGCCCATATCTGTAAGTTGCGCCGGTCGGCAGAATGTCGGAGATTTCCCTCTGACAACAGACTTGGGGTTACTTGTGTTTTAGGCTTTCCCCTTGGCGGCCAGGTAGGTGCACCCACACATGTGAGGTACCGTTTTCATCGGGACACCTGTGGGAACGCGGGACGGTAGGCCATGTGTTGTGGGGGGCGTGTTTCGATGGGTGCGGCGAGCGAAATGTGCGGAAAAAGCGTTTTTTTCCCCACATTTCCGACTTTGCAGGGCTGTCTGGGTAAAAAAATCTGGGGCGATGGGCGCAAATCACACCTCTGCAGATTCCCACGGGTGTCCTCTTTTCGAAAATGCATGGGGTTCCCTGTTTTCCTCGGTGGCTTGGACACCCGAGGCCCATATCTGTAAGTTGCGCCGGTCGGCAGAATGGACAACAGACTTGGGGTTACTTGTGTTTTAGGCTTTCCCCTTGGCGGCCAGGTAGGTGCACCCACACATGTGAGGTACCGTTTTCATCGGGACACCTGTGGGAACGCGGGACGGTAGGCCATGTGTTGTGGGGGGCGTGTTTCGATGGGTGCGGCGAGCAAAATGTGCGGAAAAAGCGTTTTTTCCCCACATTTCCGACTTTGCAGGGCTGTCTGGGTAAAAAAATCTGGGGCGATGGGCGCAAATCACACCTCTGCGGATTCCCACGGGTGTCCTCTTTTCGAAAATGCATGGGGTTCCCTGTTTTCCTCGGTGGCTTGGACACCCGAGGCCCATATCTGTAAGTTGCGCCGGTCGGCAGAATGTCGGAGATTTCCCTCTGACAACAGACTTGGGGTTACTTGTGTTTTAGGCTTTCCCCTTGGCGGCCAGGTAGGTGCACCCACACATGTGAGGTACCGTTTTCATCGGGACACCTTTGGGAACGCGGGACGGTAGGCCATGTGTTGTGGGGGGCGTGTTTCGATGGGTGCGGCGAGCGAAATGTGCGGAAAAAGCGTTTTTTTCCCCACATTTCCGACTTTGCAGGGCTGTCTGGGTAAAAAAATCTGGGGCGATGGGCGCAAATCACACCTCTGCGGATTCCCACGGGTGTCCTCTTTTCGAAAATGCATGGGGTTCCCTGTTTTCCTCGGTGGCTTGGACACCCGAGGCCCATATCTGTAAGTTGCGCCGGTCGGCAGAATGTCTGAGATTTCCCTCTGACAACAGACTTGGGGTTACTTGTGTTTTAGGCTTTCCCCTTGGCGGCCAGGTAGGTGCACCCACACATGTGAGGTACCGTTTTCATCGGGACACCTGTGGGAACGCGGGACGGTAGGCCATGTTATGTGGGGGGCGTGTTTCGATGGGTGCGGCGAGCGAAATGTGCGGAAAAAGCGTTTTTTTCCCCACATTTCCGACTTTGCAGGGCTGTCTGGGTAAAAAAATCTGGGGCGATGGGCGCAAATCACACCTCTGCGGATTCCCACGGGTGTCCTCTTTTCGAAAATGCATGGGGTTCCCTGTTTTCCTCGGTGGCTTGGACACCCGAGGCCCATATCTGTAAGTTGCGCCGGTCGGCAGAATGGACAACAGACTTGGGGTTACTTGTGTTTTAGGCTTTCCCCTTGGCGGCCAGGTAGGTGCACCCACACATGTGAGGTACCGTTTTCATCGGGACACCTGTGGGAACGCGGGACGGTAGGCCATGTGTTGTGGGGGGCGTGTTTCGATGGGTGCGGCGAGCGAAATGTGCGGAAAAAGCGTTTTTTCCCCCACATTTCCGACTTTGCAGGGCTGTCTGGGTAAAAAAATCTGGGGCGATGGGCGCAAATCACACCTCTGCGGATTCCCACGGGTGTCCTCTTTTCGAAAATGCATGGGGTTCCCTGTTTTCCTCGGTGGCTTGGACACCCGAGGCCCATATCTGTAAGTTGCGCCGGTCGGCAGAATGGACAACAGACTTGGGGTTACTTGTGTTTTAGGCTTTCCCCTTGGCGGCCAGGTAGGTGCACCCACACATGTGAGGTACCGTTTTCATCGGGACACCTGTGGGAACGCGGGACGGTAGGCCATGTGTTGTGGGGGGCGTGTTTCGATGGGTGCGGCGAGCGAAATGTGCGGAAAAAGCGTTTTTTTCCCCACATTTCCGACTTTGCAGGGGTGTCTGGGTAAAAAAATCTGGGGCGATGGGCGCAAATCACACCTCTGCGGATTCCCACGGGTGTCCTCTTTTCGAAAATGCATGGGGTTCCCTGTTTTCCTCGGTGGCTTGGACACCCGAGGCCCATATCTGTAAGTTGCGCCGGTCGGCAGAATGGACAACAGACTTGGGGTTACTTGTGTTTTAGGCTTTCCCCTTGGCGGCCAGGTAGGTGCACCCACACATGTGAGGTACCGTTTTCATCGGGACACCTGTGGGAACGCGGGACGGTAGGCCATGTGTTGTGGGGGGCGTGTTTCGATGGGTGCGGCGAGCGAAATGTGCGGAAAAAGCGTTTTTTTCCCCACATTTCCGACTTTGCAGGGCTGTCTGGGTAAAAAAATCTGGGGCGATGGGCGCAAATCACACCTCTGCGGATTCCCACGGGTGTTCTCTTTTCGAAAATGCATGGGGTTCCCTGTTTTCCTCGGTGGCTTGGACACCCGAGGCCCATATCTGTAAGTTGCGCCGGTCGGCAGAATGTCGGAGATTTCCCTCTGACAACAGACTTGGGGTTACTTGTGTTTTAGGCTTTCCCCTTGGCGGCCAGGTAGGTGCACCCACACATGTGAGGTACCGTTTTCTCTCGGGACACCTGTGGGAACGCGGGACGGTAGGCCATGTGTTGTGGGGGGCGTGTTTCGATGGGTGCGGCGAGCGAAATGTGCGGAAAAAGCGTTTTTTTCCCCACATTTCCGACTTTGCAGGGCTGTCTGGGTAAAAAAATCTGGGGCGATGGGCGCAAATCACACCTCTGCGGATTCCCACGGGTGTCCTCTTTTCGAAAATGCATGGGGTTCCCTGTTTTCCTCGGTGGCTTGGACACCCGAGGCCCATATCTGTAAGTTGCGCCGGTCGGCAGAATGGACAACAGACTTGGGGTTACTTGTGTTTTAGGCTTTCCCCTTGGCGGCCAGGTAGGTGCACCCACACATGTGAGGTACCGTTTTCATCGGGACACCTGTGGGAACGCGGGACGGTAGGCCATGTGTTGTGGGGGGCGTGTTTCGATGGGTGCGGCGAGCGAAATGTGCGGAAAAAGCGTTTTTTTCCCCACATTTCCGACTTTGCAGGGCTGTCTGGGTAAAAAAATCTGGGGCGATGGGCGCAAATCACACCTCTGCGGATTCCCACGGGTGTCCTCTTTTCGAAAATGCATGGGGTTCCCTGTTTTCCTCGGTGGCTTGGACACCCGAGGCCCATATCTGTAAGTTGCGCCGGTCGGCAGAATGTCTGAGATTTCCCTCTGACAACAGACTTGGGGTTACTTGTGTTTTAGGCTTTCCCCTTGGCGGCCAGGTAGGTGCACCCACACATGTGAGGTACCGTTTTCATCGTGACACCTGTGGGAACGCGGGACGGTAGGCCATGTGTTGTGGGGGGCGTGTTTCGATGGGTGCGGCGAGCGAAATGTGCGGAAAAAGCGTTTTTTTCCCCACATTTCCGACTTTGCAGGGCTGTCTGGGTAAAAAAATCTGGGGCGATGGGCGCAAATCACACCTCTGCGGATTCCCACGGGTGTCCTCTTTTCGAAAATGCATGGGGTTCCCTGTTTTCCTCGGTGGCTTGGACACCCGAGGCCCATATCTGTAAGTTGCGCCGGTCGGCAGAATGTCGGAGATTTCCCTCTGACAACAGACTTGGGGTTACTTGTGTTTTAGGCTTTCCCCTTGGCGGCCAGGTAGGTGCACCCACACATGTGAGGTACCGTTTTCATCGGGACACCTGTGGGAACGCGGGACGGTAGGCCATGTGTTGTGGGGGGCGTGTTTCGATGGGTGCGGCGAGCGAAATGTGCGGAAAAAGCGTTTTTTCCCCACATTTCCGACTTTGCAGGGCTGTCTGGGTAAAAAAATCTGGGGCGATGGGCGCAAATCACACCTCTGCGGATTGCCACGGGTGTCCTCTTTTCGAAAATGCATGGGGTTCCCTGTTTTCCTTGCTGGCTTGGACACCCGAGGCCCATATCTGTAAGTTGCGCCGGTCGGCAGAATGTCTGAGATTTCCCTCTGACAACAGACTTGGGGTTACTTGTGTTTTAGGCTTTCCCCTTGGCGGCCAGGTAGGTGCACCCACACATGTGAGGTACCGTTTTCATCGGGACACCTGTGGGAACGCGGGACGGTAGGCCATGTGTTGTGGGGGGCGTGTTTCGATGGGTGCGGCGAGCGAAATGTGCGGAAAAAGCGTTTTTTTCCCCACATTTCCGACTTTGCAGGGCTGTCTGGGTAAAAAAATCTGGGGCGATGGGCGCAAATCACACCTCTGCGGATTCCCACGGGTGTCCTCTTTTCGAAAATGCATGGGGTTCCCTGTTTTCCTCGGTGGCTTGGACACCCGAGGCCCATATCTGTAAGTTGCGCCGGTCGGCAGAATGTCTGAGTTTTCCCTCTGAAAACAGACTTGGGGTTACTTGTGTTTTAGGCTTTCCCCTTGGCGGCCAGGTAGGTGCACCCACACATGTGAGGTACCGTTTTCATCGGGACACCTGTGGGAACGCGGGACGGTAGGCCATGTGTTGTGGGGGGCGTGTTTCGATGGGTGCGGCGAGCGAAATGTGCGGAAAAAGCGTTTATTTCCCCACATTTCCGACTTTGCAGGGCTGTCTGGGTAAAAAAATCTGGGGCGATGGGCGCAAATCACACCTCTGCGGATTCCCACGGGTGTCCTCTTTTCGAAAATGCATGGGGTTCCCTGTTTTCCTCGCTCTCTTGGACACCCGAGGCCCATATCTGTAAGTTGCGCCGGTCGGCGGAATGTCTGAGATTTCCCTCTGACAACAGACTTGGGGTTACTTGTGTTTTAGGCTTTCCCCTTGGCGGCCAGGTAGGTGCACCCACACATGTGAGGTACCGTTTTCATCGGGACACCTGTGGGAACGCGGGACGGTAGGCCATGTGTTGTTGGGGGCGTGTTTCGATGGGTGAGTCGAGCGAAATGTGAGGAAAATGTGTATTTTTTCCCACATTTCGGACTTTGCGGGGGTGTCTGGGTAATAAATTCTGGGGCGATTTGGGCATATCATACCTCTGCGGATTCCCACGGGTGTCCTCTTTCCGGAAATGCATGGGGTTCCCTGTTTTCCTTGGTGGCTTGGACACCCGAGGCCCATATCTGTATGATGTGAGAGTGTGACATTTCCGGTGTGAAAACAGACTTGGGGTTACTTGTGTTTTAGGCTTTCCGCTTGGCGGCCAGGTAGGTGCACCCACACATGTGAGGTACCGTTTTCATCGGGACACCTGTGGGAACGCGTGACGGTAGGCCATGTGTTGTGGGGGGCGTGTTTCGATGGGTGCGTCGAGCGAAATGTGCGGAAAAAGCGTTTTTTTCCCCACATTTCGGACTTTGCAGGGGTGTCTGGGTAATAAATTCTGGGGCAATTTGGGCATATCATACCTCTGCGGATTCCCACGGGTGTCCTCTTTTCGGAAATGCATGGGGTTCCCTGTTTTCCTCGGTGGCTTGGACACCCGAGGCCCATATCTGTACATTGTGCCGGTCGGCAGAATGTCTGAGTTTTCCCTCTGAAAACAGACTTGGGGTTACTTGTGTTTTAGGCTTTCCCCTTGGCGGCCAGGTAGGTGCACCCACACATGTGAGGTACCGTTTTCATCGGGACACCTGTGGGAACGCGGGACGGTAGGCCATGTGTTGTTGGGGGCGTGTTTCGATGGGTGAGTCGAGCGAAATGTGAGGAAAATGCGTATTTTTTCCCACATTTCGGACTTTGCGGGGGTGTCTGGGTAATAAATTCTGGGGCGATTTGGGCATATCATACCTCTGCGGATTCCCACGGGTGTCCTCTTTCCGGAAATGCATGGGGTTCCCTGTTTTCCTTGGTGGCTTGGACACCCGAGGCCCATATCTGTATGATGTGAGAGTGTGACATTTCCGGTGTGAAAACAGACTTGGGGTTACTTGTGTTTTAGGCTTTCCCCTTGGCGGCCAGGTAGGTGCACCCACACATGTGAGGTACCGTTTTCATCGGGACACCTGTGGGAACGCGTGACGGTAGGCCATGTGTTGTTGGGGGCGTGTTTCGATGGGTGCGTCGAGCGAAATGTGCGGAAAAAGCGTTTTTTTCCCCACATTTCGGACTTTGCAGGGGTGTCTGGGTAATAAATTCTGGGGCAATTTGGGCATATCATACCTCTGCGGATTCCCACGGGTGTCCTCTTTTCGGAAATGCATGGGGTTCCCTGTTTTCCTCGATGGCTTGGACACCCGAGGCCCATATCTGTACATTGTGCCGGTCGGCAGAATGTCTGAGTTTTCCCTCTGAAAACAGACTTGGGGTTACTTGTGTTTTAGGCTTTCCTCTTGGCGGCCAGGTAGGTGCACCCACACATGTGAGGTACCGTTTTCATCGGGACACCTGTGGGAACGCGGGACGGTAGGCCATGTGTTGTTGGGGGCGTGTTTCGATGGGTGAGTCGAGCGAAATGTGAGGAAAATGCGTATTTTTTCCCACATTTCGGACTTTGCGGGGGTGTCTGGGTAATAAATTCTGGGGCGATTTGGGCATATCATACCTCTGCGGATTCCCACGGGTGTCCTCTTTCCGGAAATGCATGGGGTTCCCTGTTTTCCTTGGTGGCTTGGACACCCGAGGCCCATATCTGTATGATGTGAGAGTGTGACATTTCCGGTGTGAAAACAGACTTGGGGTTACTTGTGTTTTAGGCTTTCCCCTTGGCGGCCAGGTAGGTGCACCCACACATGTGAGGTACCGTTTTCATCGGGACACCTGTGGGAACGCGTGACGGTAGGCCATGTGTTGTGGGGGGCGTGTTTCGATGGGTGCGTCGAGCGAAATGTGCGGAAAAAGCATTTTTTTCCCCACATTTCGGACTTTGCAGGGGTGTCTGGGTAATAAATTCTGGGGCAATATGGGCATATCATACCTCTGCGGATTCCCACGGGTGTCCTCTTTTCGGAAATGCATGGGGTTCCCTGTTTTCCTCGGTGGCTTGGACACCCGAGGCCCATATCTGTACATTGTGCCGGTCGGCAGAATGTCTGAGTTTTCCCTCTGAAAACAGACTTGGGGTTACTTGTGTTTTAGGCTTTCCCCTTGGCGGCCAGGTAGGTGCACCCACACATGTGAGGTACCGTTTTCATCGGGACACCTGTGGGAACGCGGGACGGTAGGCCATGTGTTGTTGGGGGCGTGTTTCGATGGGTGAGTCGAGCGAAATGTGAGGAAAATGCGTATTTTTTCCCACATTTCGGACTTTGCGGGGGTGTCTGGGTAATAAATTCTGGGGCGATTTGGGCATATCATACCTCTGCGGATTCCCACGGGTGTCCTCTTTCCGGAAATGCATGGGGTTCCCTGTTTTCCTTGGTGGCTTGGACACCCGAGGCCCATATCTGTATGATGTGAGAGTGTGACATTTCCGGTGTGAAAACAGACTTGGGGTTACTTGTGTTTTAGGCTTTCCCCTTGGCGGCCAGGTAGGTGCACCCACACATGTGAGGTACCGTTTTCATCGGGACACCTGTGGGAACGCGTGACGGTAGGCCATGTGTTGTGGGGGGCGTGTTTCGATGGGTGCGTCGAGCGAAATGTGCGGAAAAAGCGTTTTTTTCCCCACATTTCGGACTTTGCAGGGGTGTCTGGGTAATAAATTCTGGGGCAATATGGGCATATCATACCTCTGCGGATTCCCACGGGTGTCCTCTTTTCGGAAATGCATGGGGTTCCCTGTTTTCCTCGGTGGCTTGGACACCCGAGGCCCATATCTGTACATTGTGCCGGTCGGCAGAATGTCTGAGTTTTCCCTCTGAAAACAGACTTGGGGTTACTTGTGTTTTAGGCTTTCCCCTTGGCGGCCAGGTAGGTGCACCCACACATGTGAGGTACCGTTTTCATCGGGACACCTGTGGGAACGCGGGACGGTAGGCCATGTGTTGTTGGGGGCGTGTTTCGATGGGTGAGTCGAGCGAAATGTGAGGAAAATGCGTATTTTTTCCCACATTTCGGACTTTGCGGGGGTGTCTGGGTAATAAATTCTGGGGCGATTTGGGCATATCATACCTCTGCGGATTCCCACGGGTGTCCTCTTTTCGGAAATGCATGGGGTTCCCTGTTTTCCTCGGTGGCTTGGACACCCGAGGCCCATATCTGTATGATGGGAGAGTGTGACATTTCCGGTGTGAAAACAGACTTGGGGTTACTTGTGTTTTGGGCTTTCCCCTTGGCGGCCAGGTAGGTGCACCCACACATGTGAGGTACCGTTTTCATCGGGACACCTGTGGGAACGCGGGACGGTAGGCCATGTGTTGTGTTTGTGTGGTTTTCATAACGTTTTGACCCATTTGCTGGAGCCCTTTGTCTCACAACTCTTTCTTTTCCCAAATGTGACCTACATTTAGTCGCTGCTTTAGCCACCATACACTTTTGTAACCTGCACAAGTCACCTACCCTTGAAAAGGTCTGCCTGTGCTCTTTCAAAAAATGTATGGCTGCCGTTCCTCACCACATTGGTTTTCCCAATTTACACATGCTAAGTGCGTCTGGTCAGGCCGTGAGCGTAAAACTCCTGTGTACCATGGCTCAGTGTTTGGCTTATGGTATTGCTTGTTTTGTACAAACACTACAAAAATGGTATGCTCTCCTAACTGCAAGAGTCGGGGGAATGTAGCGGAGCATTGCTTTTCTCAGAATTCATAGAAGCCATTGCCGTACCAAGCCAACCATGTCCAACACATACCTTTTTTTTCAGTCATTTTCCCGCTTTTCCCCCATTCGATGGCAGTTTCCCCTACCTAGTTGTTGCCTGACCTATACAAATCACCCCTTCCTAAACTTGGAATTTTGTCTACTTTTCAGAAATATATGCCTTTCTGTCCTCCAATTTGGCTTTCCTGCCCTTTTCTTCCATTCCGTCCATGCATGTCCAATTGGCAAAAATGGCAAAAATCGCCTACCTCTCACAAAACGGTTGATATCCCCATCAAAATAATTTTTTTCCATTTCCACTCAACCTGTTCCTGAAAGCCAACACATTGGGGAACTCAGCACAGCAAACCATTTGTTCCTAGCTCTTACAAGGAAAAAACCACAGGCTTCTTTGTGCATCATTTTATTGGCATTTTTTGAAAAAACCCAAAATTTTTGCACATTTTCCTTATTTTCTCTCACCCCCCTACAGCAACCTGGGATTCCTGGGTGGCGTTACGACCGCCTACATGTGGGAAGAAAAGGAGCCAAATTTGGCCGAGATATCTCCTGTAACAAAAAAGTTACAAGCCATTGAATGGCCACATACCAAAATCACCAAAAAAGGCTCTGGCACTGGGGAGAAATACCCATGGCACTTAAAGGGTTAAACAGCGCATATGTGAACATGGTTCATGTGTAAAAAATCAGGTGGCTGACAAGCCCCTTGTGGCACACTTCAAAGAGGCTAAACACACACATAATGACATATATTGTTTTGTCCTTTAAACTATTAAAGCACACCCTCAAGGTGGAGACAGATCTGGCTCTAAAGATATCGGAACAAAAATGGATTTTTGACCTGGACACAGTCAGATACGATTTAAATATTTCCATTGAGTGGAATTTCTTCATTCACTAGAGACACAAGCAGCCCACCATGTTCTATACTCGAGACCAGTATCAATTGGTCAGACAATACATGACATGAATACACACTGATAGAAGTGGTGTCTAAAATTAGTAGCTAATCATCAACGTATTCGTAGGACCTGTGTGGTTCTGCGGCGTTGATTTGTCCCATTTTTCATTCACATGACCACAATGGTTTAACATATGGTCCATGAGATTCAGTACTGCATTATAACAATGTTCGGGTGATGAATACATATCAAAAACCATCTACAATTATACATCTATCACAAATTGTGATGTGTTGGCTACTGTAATGAATACTTGATAAATCATTAGCTAGAACTTCTATTTCACTTAAATGACAATTCGGGACTCTCCAATATGGCGTCACTGACAGTCTAGTTGCAGCAGTGGGGTCTTTTGATAATCACATGACCCATTTTAACAACAATAAAGAAAGGAATCATTGCGGGCTGCATTACCTAGCTAGCGGTGAAGACGCGATGTACGATCCCTAGAAGACGGCTCAACATTGATGAAAGTAAGTCTCTTGCGCTTTGCCTGCGGTGGCCACACCACATGAGACAGCACCATCTGGCAGCACATGATATGACTAAATCTGTGCACACTTAACGTCTGCCGTATGTTTATTTAAATCTCCACAGACGGCGTGCCAACTCTGCGTGATATTATTGAAACGAGAAAACACGTAAAGAAAAGTTACATCGGCCCTTTGATTCAGAGTACAACCGAACGCACAGGTAGTTGCCATATATAATTAAACGACTGGGATGAATGTATTGAATGACGTTGAGGTTGCAGATACAATATTACCACAACGCTGACTCATTTTTTCTTCTGTCTCATCACAGTACAATTTTTAAGAAAAATCGGAAATTGTCTATAAATTGCTTAAATGAAAGTAAGCTCATTGCAATATTTGCTCCTTTCACAGTAATGAAGGAAACACCCTGCGGAACTATTCCCGACTGACGGCCACACTGAATAGAAGTGCTGTGCTATAATTTAAGACAGATAGAGATCCATTCATTCATTCGACAGGTAACTAGAAAATGATAGCCCTGGAAGCATAAATTAGAAAATGGAAAAAAGTAGCTAGGCATGTGATGAATGTTTTCTAGAAAATGATTCCAAAAGGAGTAAGTTGATACTTCTCGGATCCCATTTATTATTATTATTTTATTTTAATGTGATATAGTTTTATAAACAAAAACTTTACACATAATTCAACATAAAAACTAGTTACACAATTTAACATAATTTACACATAAAACATAATATACACATAAAATTACATTCTTATTCAATTTCAAAATTGCAACTTTCTCCCGATCAAATCAGAATCATATACACCGCTAAGGCTAATCTGATGATTTATTTCCTTGCTATTTCAGAGGTGGATTGTTCTTTAAGTTTTACTTTGACCGTATTCCATACTCTGTAAAGGGCCAGATGAAGACTTACATTCAAGGTATTGATACACATATACCAGAAATCTTTTGATTTAATGTGATCTAAATTATGCACATACTTACTATAATGCTTCATATAAATGGTACTCAATCTGGGGCATAACATGAGGACATGTCTTGCCGTTTCGATGGCAGTTTTATTCATACATATCCTACAGAAGCGCTCTGATTTGGGAATAGCCCTTTCAGGGCCAAGGACATTTAGGACAGGAAGATGATTAATACGTAACAATAATAGGAAACGTCTCAAGTTATCTGAAGGGCATAAGTTCAAGTATCCTTGTGCCTTTCTATAGGTGTAAAGTATATGGGATATAAACCCATAGCTGTGTAGGCTTTCAAGATGTTTGAAATTATTTTGCCAATCCCAGATTCTTAAACGCTCTCCCATTTGATATTTCAAATATTCAAAGTTCTCACTCCAATTGGGGATCCACTCAATCATCTCAAATAATAGTGTCATATCTCTTACATACTTGACCTGCTTATTCCCAATTATCTCTTCTTTCATTGTCAGCAGGAGAGGATTGCTAGTACTCATATGCATCTTAATATAGAGTTCAGCTCTTTTCTTTAAGACTAGAGCTTTTAAGGAAGGTAACCCCAATTCTAGCCTTAGTATCGCCATTGGTATTCCTTGTGGGAGACCCAATAGCCTGCGCCAAAACTTACCCTCCAATACCTGGAGCCATTCAAGATTAAGCTGGATCAGAGCTTCCAGTCCGTAAGTAACCATAGGCACCAAGCATTGAATGTAAAGTTGGCGTGCTGCCCAAATGGAGTAACCACTCTGCTTGTAAGAGAACTGTGAAATCATAGCAGTTAATTGAGCCGCCTTTATTTCACGATTTTGTATACAAGAATGAAGATTCCCTCTAGAGTCAAATTCCACTCCTAGATATTTATAGGAATGTGTATATTGGATTTCCAAGCCTCTGATCATCATTCTCGGGCGGCTCACCTTACCATGACTATAAAGAATCAGTTCTGTTTTCATATGATTTATTATAAGTTCATTCTCCTCCGCATATTTCCAGAGCCTCTCAGCCGAGCGAGTAATCCCACTGAACGTGTGGTCAAATATCACCACATCGTCCGCGTAAGCCATGATTAAGCAATGCTGGGTACCTATTTTGGGGGCGCAGTTATACACCTCACGTAAATATTCCGGAATGTCAGAGACAAATAGATTATACAGGATAGGTGCCGTTACACACCCCTGTTTCACCCCTCTGATTTGCCTTATCACTCTAGTTGTAGCCCCGCTACCATCTAGCCGCAGCTGTACTGAGGTATCTTGATGCAGGAGCTGTAGATAGTAAAGCAGTCCTTCGGGGCATGCCATTCCCCTTAATTTCCTCCACAGTTTCTCTCTATTGACAGTGTCAAAAGCTGCCTTAAAATCAATATATAGAGCATACAGCGGAGGATTATTCGGAGAGAGAACTTTATCTCTGAGACTATTCATAATCAACAGATTATGAGTAGTGGAATATCCCGTTCTAAATCCGCTTTGGAAGCGGTCCAAGATTCCCATCTTTTCTGCCCAGGTTTGTAGTTTCTGCAGAAGCAAAGAGGCAAATAATTTGCCTGAACAATCCAGCATGGAAAGCAGACGATAATTGCCAGGATCCGTTCTGTTACCCCTTTTGAATACCGGTACAAGTATTGCTTTTTGCCAGGTTTCTGGGATTCTCCCCTCAATTAATACCTTTTCAAAAAGTATTTTTAGGAGATTGGCCCAGAAAACCGGGTTACTCTTCATGAGTATATTAGAGAGGCCATTCGGTCCTGGTGCACTTATCTATAAGTTCTTCCAGGTGTACCGGGAAGGGCTTGGGGATATATATGGTTGTGCCGAAAACCTCCGCCCTATCATCTACTGTCCCGTTACGTTTCTCAAGAAAATTGACCCATTCTTCAGCGTCAATCGGATTTATTTGAGGAGTTTCCCTGCTTCCCCTTGCCTCCCCCAGTAATGCCCAAATGTTGCGGGAATTTCTTGAGCAAATAGTTCTCACGGTTTTTTGCCAGCGTGCTAATTTTTTTGATCTTTTCCAGTATTTTAACCATGCCCTATACTGATTTTTAATCTTTTTAGTTTCAATGTGTAGATTAATCAGGGATTGTGTGTTGGCCCTGATTCTGCGTATCTCCTTTCTTAATAGACGTGTAGCATCTCTTATTACTTTATCATAGGTCTCAATCGGGCCCTGTTCTCTAATAACCAATGATGATTTTTTAGTTGCGTATTTGCCTGTAGAATTGTAAATCCACCCTTCAAGGTCCTCCATAGATAGATTAGTAAACATGATGTGATAGTCATTGTTCCAATCACCATAGTCCTGACTTGCTCTAAGTATGTTTTTCTCGGACCATATTATTCGTGAACTAGCATGATTAACAAGCAGGCTTCCTGTCGCTATTGTAGGGGGGGATTTAATACCACTATTCAGGGTTAGGCTGAGACCATTATGATCACTCCAATCATTGTCTACTATTCTCATGTCTTTAACTAAGGATGCTACCTCAGCACTGATAAAGCAGTAGTCAAGCGTACGACACTTCACACCCACTCCCCAAGTATAGTGTCCCGGGTAGTCACTGATAGTTCGTCCATTTAGACATTCCAGATCCCAGCTCCTCATAAAACATAACCACTTCTCCCCTTCTTTATCATTACAGTCATGCTGCATAATGGAATGCGGGTACAGGGACTTGTTATTAGACGTGCCTCCTTCTCCTTTCATAAGGCAATTAAAGTCACCTGCAATAATGATAAGGTTACTTTTACATTCATTTTTCCACGCACTCAACAAATCATGCAACCTGTCTTGAATTTGGTCACTGGCTGAGGCATCATAAGGATTATAGAGATTGATCAACAGTAACTTGGCCCAATTATCCTTAAATAATATAACTACTTCCACTGCTTTGATATTATCCCCCATTTCAGTGAATATTTCTCTGGAAGTTATTGATTTCCTTATCCCAATCATCAGTCCCCCATATGGTCTACCCATTTGCCCTTTTTTGGCAAGAGTATGATACAACTTATAGCCATCTATTACAATCGGTGCAGTTAGCCAAGTTTCTTGCAACATGAAAAAGAAGTGATTTGTAATAAAAGTTAATGACCCATTAGTCGCCGTAAAATGTTTAAAACCCCTGGTGTTCCATGATAATACTGAACAAGTTCAGGGTTTGTTTAGAGCCCGGGGTAGCGCCTCTGCAAGCCATTTAAGAGTGTTCTGAATATCACTCATTTGAACTTGTTTCCCAACAATTGGCAGGGAATTGGTTTCACCATTGATTTGGACAGATTGCATTTTATCATTAATCAATGGATCTATATCGTGAGGGTTAACATCTACACCCAACCCTACTTGCATCAGATAGTCTTTATGTTTTCGAATCAGCTGAGCTGAGGCCAATACCGTACAATGTAATGCCGTCACATTCGGGTTAGTAGTGTGTAGAGGCTCCACAAAAGAGAAGTCCTCTGATCTGATGACTCTTAATTGAGGGATCATGTGGAGTTTTCCAAGCATAGCCGTTCGTGGTAGCCATTTGCCACTAAGTTTCTGATTCAGATTCTTCACAATACAGATCTTATTTCTTTCACATTTCTCTTCTTTCATTGGCACCGAGGCTTCCTTCTCCGGGCTCACACTTTCATAGATACTATTAACACTATTCCTTTGCGGAGTAGAGAATTGATTATCCATAATATCTTGATTATCAGTAAGAATAGAATCTTGACTTGTGTTGCTCACCGTCGATACATCTTTGGGTTGCTCTGGCAATATCCAACTGGTAAGTGTTCCCGGGCCCTTCTTTAGTAGATTTTTCCTTTTCTGGGCCCTTCTTTTTGCTTTTCTTGATTTTTGCTGCGGCTTAGCAGTATTAGGTAAGGGTGAAGCCACCATCACTGGCACATTCCTTAGTGCAGCTCTCCTCGCAATTCTGCGCTGTTTTTTAGTCAAGTGGGTATTTTCTTCCTTTATAGGAGACACAGTCCCCTCAATGTTCGTGTCAATAGCCGATAATTCCGGCTCCTTTATTTCTTCGGGCTGCTCTTCATGAGCGAAGTCAATGCCCGAGCCAGGTAAGTTCAGCTGCAGAGCAGTATTAGCATGCATTTTCCCACAGAGTTTTAATAGTATTTTTAGCGCAAATTGCAATGAAGACGTTGACGCCTGCAACTATGCAATAGCTTCGGAGTTCAATTGTGAAGATTCATTTGATCGATCTTCGTTATGCCTCCTGGATTCTTCAAGATCGATCAATAAATTAGGTGATTCAGAGAGTCGGCCCTTACCCGAAATCTCTGATGAAGCATTTATTGATTTTAATACTTGTGCTTCTACTATAGGACTTACAGCTCTCTGGGTATTCTCGGTCTCAATACTCCCCACCCTGCCAGTCAGCGGGGGGGGCATTGATTTCTGTATAGAGAGACACAGATCGAGTAATGAATTGTTGTCAATATCATCAAAATGTGTCATCTCCAGGGAACGACTTCCATTATGTACTATCGACGATGTCTCCTCAGTATGTTCACAGCTACGTACACATGGGATTTTTCCAAATAAAGCAGGAATCGTTCCTCTAGTATTAACTGGAGCTTTCAAATTATTCCCCCCCGATGAATTGGTGGCGGGCATATTTATATTGTCGGTCTTGCCTTTCCTCAGATTATAAGAAGATTTAACAGCGCGTGTTTTTGGAGGCATATTATCTCCAGAAAAATAAATGCAGGAGATTTTATTTATTTATGTCCAAATAATAAGTCACTCCTTACAGACTCCCACAGCTCCCAGAGGTAAAATACGCAGTTGCTGCGCAGGCAGACTCAACCCTTTACCTATCGCCTCCCTGTCGTCCACAGGGAGTCCAACGGTCGGTTTCCAGCATCAACCAGTAGGTCTGTGGACAAGAAACGACCTCCACCTCCACGGGTTCAGACCGAAGCCGACTGGTGCTGTTTTGCTGCGGTTTTCCCCAGCCTTATCCCTCGCTCTCTCCAGGTACTGGACTGCTGCCCAGCACTGTACGTGCAGGCCTGCCCTCCCGCGGCTTCAGAGGGGCTTGCGGGGGGCTCTCAAGGAACTCACCGTAATTCACAAACACCCTCTGTCATCCGCGGTACGCTTCACCATGTGATAGCTGCTCCCGGCGGGCCGCACACAGCCCCGACGCCTCCCGGCGCGTCTCCGGGATCGCCGCCAAACTAGTTCGCTCTCCGCTCCCGCACACACCACTCCAGGCCGACACAGCCCCGAATCGCCGAGTTGCCGGGACGCTGTAGCAGTCACTGGGCGGTCTCTTCCGTTAGAGGAGCGCACCTTCTTCCGCGTCACTGTCAAGCCGCACTGAGACCGGAACGAAAGGGTTTCAGCCGCTTCCGACAGTTACATGTTAAACTTAATATGCTTAATAAATCAAGCATGGAACATATCCACCCCATAAATAGGTCCAGTTAAGAAATACTAACAGTATTGTATGCTGGTCTCTTATAGGCATTATTGCCGTGAGTTCCATAGTTAATATTAACTGGAGGATATACATCCTGAAATGTGACTGCACTCACTCAACTAAATATAAAAAGGCTTGTTTTTATGTGATATCCACCCATGTGCATACGTTGTTGTCAAAAACTTAAATTGAATCCACCAGGTTCCTAATCGGTTGTTGTTATTTTAAAATGTAGTCTCCGTTGCACAAGGCTGGGTGCACGAAGAGAAATGTGAACTGGCCCCAACACTTAATGTTTCAAGCGTCCTGAAGAGAGGGGGTTGAAGACACACGGATAACTGATTAATTCTCTTCTGGTGTTTTCTTTAATGCTTAGAAACACGAATATGTGTTGACGCCCCATGATAAACAATCTATACAAGGAGATTATTTCTAGTTATCAGTTTTGTTACTAACATCACAAAAGTACTTGATTATTATTGAACATCTTGTGTTTACCCCTTGAGCTGAATTTTCTTTTTATGCTCTCTTCAATACGCAATGTTAAAAATCTGTTTTCTGCACATTTGTCAGGCTTGTTTTTTATTGATTTTAAACTTTTTTGTGAAGTTTATATGAATTAAAATATGTTTTTTTCAATTGAACTTGGTGTTCAGCTGTACAAATAACTATTTGCAGTGAGTGTGTACTTTAAGAAGTGTATATCACAAACCGCCTTGAGTGCGGTAGTAGCAGGGTAGCCGGTTGTGGACTATGTTGTTCTCTACATTGTCTTCCTCACCCACAACAGCCCCCTTACCAAAAGAGGAAAAACCCCTTCCTCAACTTTTTTCATCCCATGATGAAATAGTGGCCAGCAGATTTGTTGGTCTGTTATGTGCATTCCCCCGTCTAATGCTCCTACCCAATGTATTAGAAAAGAATCTGGCTCTCTGATTATGATTGGTTATTTATAACGCGCTTAATACGCAGAGGTTTCTAAACGTGGACCCGTGGATCGAACCTGTTTTGCTCCATGTCATCTCGCTTCCAAGGCAAGCACGTTGCCCCTGAGCTATCCGATCGAGACTGTGTCAGAGGTTATTCCAATAGCGTCAGTGTAGCCAAGGAGGTCTTGGTTCCCCCTTCTCCTGGACTTGGCCGCAGGACCCATGTTCCTGTTGCCGGGAAGCCCAGGTCTGATTGCCTCGGTATGGGTCCAAGTCATATAGGGTGATCCAATGTGGGGCCTGGAAATTAAATGTAAAGATTGGCAGGGATAGAGTTTGACTTTTCAGTTAACGTCTACATCCAATTGTTAGATCCTCGACACAGAAAGCTTATGATAAGCACTGGAGAGGTTTTGCTGGCTGGTGCGAGAGATAGGATACTGCTCCAGTTGCCCAGTTCCGTTATGGGTTTGAATTTGGATGGGTTTATGTTTGGGCTATCTCTAGCCCCCTTAGTATACCAGTGAGTTGCGATTAGCGCAGCAAGAAGAACCTGGGGGCTAGGATCAGAAGGGGAGGGGCTATTCAACAAGATGCTAAAGAGCTTCTCTCAGTCAAGGCCCAAATGTGGTTCTGAGTTTTACCAGGATTGGGACGTACCGCCAACACACATTCACACAAACACAGACAAGACTCATAATGTGTGTGCCCGTCTATTTCAACCAATATGATTGATTGAATTAAACCCCCCCCAAACCCTGCGTGCTGTGTACATATTCCAAGCTCCCCTTCCTGGTCAGTGCTCCCGCCTCCCGTCCCGCCCACACCCGATTGGCTGTGTTCCCGGCACACCAAGGCCAACAAACCGCTCGTACCATCCCGCTTCCCTTTCCCAGCTGATATTGATGAATGGAGTCGTGCCCTGCGACCCTTTCTTGGCCCAAAACTAGTAAAAGTAAGTGCCCATGCCCCGCGTCCCACCACGACCCATTTTGACCAACTTTTATTGAATTAAACCCCCCCAGAACCTGCATGCTGTGTGCATATTCCAAACTCCCCTTCCTGGTCAGGGCTACCGCCTCCCGTCCCGCCCGCACCCCTGATTGGCTTACTCACTGATCATAATTGGGCCACCCAGGGCAGCCCCCTGCCCGGCAGTCCCTTCGGCTAAGGGCCCCAAAGCAAAGGGTGGCTCCAACACAGGCGGATCCAGAAAGTGTCTGCAAGTGTCTGCAGGTGTCTGCAGGGGAAGCCAGGGACCAGCAATGAACAGTCACCAACAAAACTGTAAGTGTGTCATGGGTGAGGCATAGAGCAATTACTCCACTCCAGAAAGCCCTTGCCAATCTACCTAACCTTTCCATTCCGTAAACTGCCATAGACTCCCTCAAAGCACACCTGGAGAGATTCTGACCACCAACCTAAATCTTTTCATGGATGGACTGTAAATGTTGTCCACACTTGCCAATGGTAACTAGTGTCACACCCAGAGAGAATGGCGAAGATCAGCCAGCCTCTCATTTAGAGAGATTCAACGTCAGCATGTGCCAAACTTAGATGAAACTGTGATTGTTGCCAAATGTCACACTTAGATGGAATCGTGAGCACCAGCCTGCCTCACATCTAGATAGGATATTGAAGATTAGTAAGCGCCACGCCCAGATGAAATTGTGTAGAATAGCATATCCCCCACCTAGATAGAATTGTAAATGATAGCATGTGCCACACTTAAGACGAAATTGTGAATGGTAGCAGGTGCCACACCCAGATGAAACTGCGAATAATACTATGTGCCTCATTTAGACTCATCTATCTGCAAACTACTACAACCCCGAAACCAAGACTACTCACAGCCATGAATTTAGTCTAACATATAAAGTCCAATAAACTTAAGTTTCGACCGAGACCACACCTAACAGCTTTTTCTAATCCTGAGTGCACCCACTCCAACAGAGTCTGTCGGAAATGACCACCGAGGACCGCCCTCACGTCCCGGTGTGCCATCCGTCCCATACCCCCCTTAGTAAATCACCCCACCCTCCTTTGCACTCCCGACCATTCCCCTCTCCAAACACCAAGCCAGAGGTGCATGATGGCGAGCCAACCACCCTAAGACCACTTCTCTCCGGAACCCCACCACCGGCCAGCCCACGTTAACCATGCCCGCCCCCCTCACTATCACAGTGGACACACCTTGTCCTGCAAGCATCAACCCCCCGCCTTGCCCACAAACCCCCACCAGCATCCCCCACCGAACACTCCCTTTCCCGTCTCTAAAAACTGCACGCCTAGCCCTAGCAAGAACCGAAGCCGCATCCCTCTCCCCCTCAAACCCCCCCTCCCTCTCTCACACTCCAATCGCAACAAAGAAACTAAAAGGGAATTGCACCTGGTCCCCCTCAATCTGTCAGCACTCCTCGCCTCCCTTGTCTTGACCCACCTCCACTTTTCCCCAATCACCTCCGTCCCCCGTAGCTTCACCTTTTCTGAAACCCATCTCCCTCGGCTTCTCACCAACTGTAATGGAAACTCCTAACCGCCCACACCCCACCCTCAAATCCCCCGAGCCAAACTCGATCATCCGAACACACACAGCCACCCAATCCCGCCCGAAGCCCGCCAATTCTTCTGCTCGCCCACTATTCCCACCGATCATTACCCACCCCCTCCCTCTAATGCCTCCTCTCTCTCCGCCACTACCCCCTTCCGCTCCAGCCCCGAGACCAACCTCACCTGTCAATGTGAACTGCATCCTATTTAATGCCCAATCCGTAGCAAAAAACAGATTCTCCATCTTTGACTAACTCGCCTCTGAAAAACCAGATCTGGTTTTCATCAGAGAAACGTGGTTCTCTGATGATTTCGCTCCAATCGCCAGTGAAGCCTTTCCCCCTGACTACTCCCTCATACCAATGAACCGTCCCTCTAGAGGAGGGGGAGTAGCATTCATCTTCAAGTCTCTCTTCCACGCCTCAATCATCGACAACCAACCCTCCATTCCATCCTGCGAATCACTCCTCGTTAAACTATCCCTCTCCCCGTCGCTCTCGCACAGCTTCCTAATAATCTACAGGCCTCCAGGCTACGATAGACACTTCGCAAACAACCTCTGCGACTCAATTGCCACCCTTCAACTAAACCATCCCAACCTCACCCTTCTTGGTGACTTCAACATATGGCTCGACATCCCTACCAACCCTATGACACACTCTCTGATTGACGGTTTAGACGGAATTAACCTCCAACACCACTTAAACGGCCCGACTCACTATAAAGGACACACTCTTGATGCTATCTTTAGCTCCAACACCCTGATTCATTTAAACCCCCCGACCCCCATCATCTGGTCCGATCACTTAATTCTCTCTTTCTTCATTCGCTCACCCAACCCCACTCCCGTACTCGAATCTGAACCACCTAATCTTCGCAAATGCTGGAAAAAACTAATAATCGTCCCGGACCTAGCCGATACACTACACTCCACCAATCTCCACCACCTACCAGCCAACTCATTAAACAACTAACCCCCGATACGTTGACTCATGGCTCAACGCATCTCTGATGCGGCTCACACCCCCTTGCAAACCATCAACCCGCCGTAGCCTTTTCCCCAGATGGTTCACTCCTGAGTTGAAGACCATTAAACAACTATATAAATACCTAGAACGCAAATGGCAGAAAGACAAAACCAAGGAGAACAGGGCCACCTTGGCCCGACACCTCTATCAGTACAAGGCCGAAATCCGGAAAGCTAAAAAAGCCCACTACAACTCCCGAATACTAAACTGCAAAAACCCAAGCAAGGAACTCCACAAAATAATCTCTGAATTCACCAAACCGGCTTGCACCACGACCGTCCCAACCCCCTCACAATCACTGTGCGACTCGCTCTCCCTCCACTTCTACACCACGGCTCTCAAAAGAACAAATACTCTAGCCACCAAACTGCCTCTCTTACATCCACCAGGCAATACTCCCCCCATAGCGGCCAGCCCACCAGCTGCAATCACTCCGCAACCAACCTGCAAATCCTTTAGTCCAATATCACCAGAGCAATTTCTCAAATGTCTATCTGCCCGCAAACCATCTGGCTCCCCGCTGGACCCTCCACAACCCTCAAAGAAATGTTTGCTTCCACCTGCGGAGGAAAACACGCAAGATCCATCATAAACGACTCCCTTTCCTCTGGTATCTTTCCCGACGCATTCAAAACAGTTCATGTCAAACCGCTAATTAAAAAACCTTCCCTTGACCCTCTCCAGCCCAAAAACTACCACCCCATCTCGAACACCAGATTCCTTGCCAAACTCATTGACCGAGCCGCCTACTCCCAACTAAATGCCTTTGTCGAAGCCAACAATCTCCTAGACCCCGCACAATCAGGTTTCAGAGCCCGTCACGGAACCAAAACCACCCTAACCTCAATCTGGGATGACCTTAAAATGACGGCAGACGCCACGGCATGCGCTGCTCTAATCCTTCTTGACCTATCTGCTGCTTCCTTTGACACAATCAATCACCCAATCCTCCTAGACCGTCTCCACTCCCTAGGAATTCGTGGAGCTGCTCTTAAATGGATAGCTTCATTCCTCAAAGATAGGTACCAAATAACGATACTCTCCACCTACACCTCCCAAGCCCGACTTGTCGACACGGGAGTACCACAAGGAGCATGCCTATCTGCCCTCCTGTTCAATCTCTACTTGATCACCCTCCCTCCAATAGTTCGCTCACACAACATCCTGTTACAACTACGCCGACGACACTCAATTAATCCTAAAACTAATGAACTCAAATTCGAACTCCCGACCTGACCTGGTCTCCTGCCTCCTCGACATAGAACTCTGGATGACCCAAAGCCACCTCTTGTTAAACCCCTCCAAAACGGAAATCATGGTATGTGGCAACCCCAAGCTTCTTCCGCAACCACTACCCTGGCCATCCACCATGGGCAGCTCACCAACCCCCTGCAACTCAGTGAAAAATCTTGGCTGCATCCTTGACTCTGACCTAACACTGGCGCGCCAAGTCAACAACGTCTCAAAATCCTGCCACTACCACCTTAAAACCCTTAGGTGCATCTTTCCATATCTCTCCATTCGTAACAGACTCTCAGCGGTCCAATCAATCGTTATGTCAAGACTGGACTATGCAAACCCCCTATATCTCGGAATCCACGCGTACCAACTGAATAAACTCCAAAGGGCACAAAACACGGCAACCAAATTGCTACTTGCGCTCCGCCCAAGAGACCACATCTCCCCAGTCCTTAAGACGCTGCGCTGTCTTCCAGTAGCCCGAAGGGTGACCTTGAAAACCTTATGCATTTCCCATCGAGCACTGCATAAAACCGGACCACAATATCTTCAAGACAAACTAAAACCCTATCACCCCCTCGCACCCTAAAATCAAGCTCAGCCGGCCTCCTAGTCATCCCCAAGACAAACTCAGTCAGATTAGGCGGATCAGCATTCTCAGCCTGCCCCCACCCTGTGGAACTCACTCCCCCCTCACATCCGCCAAACCGAGGATTTAACATCTTGCCGCAAACTGCTGAATGTGTAGAATGGTTGAGTATAAACAGTTGAATGCACTGAGTGGAAGAATGCATGAGTGGAAGAACAGATGACTATATAGATCAAAAGAGTGTGTAAATTGAATGAATATGTTGATCGGATAAAGGTATAGAATGGATGAACATGTCAAGCCGATGAGCGTCTGGAGTGGTTGGGTGTGTAGAGCGGACGAGCGTGTATGGCGGATGAGTGCATAAATGCAGAGAAGCGAATGTAGAACTGATGAATGTACAGAACCTATGATCGTGTAGAATGAGGAGCATGTAGAGTGGGGATGCGTGTAGAGTGGGGGTGCGTGTAGAGTGAGGGAGTGTGTCGAGTGCGGGAGCGTGTAGAGTCGGGGAGCGTGTGTAGAGTCGGGGAGCGTGTAGAGTCGGGGAGCGTGTGTAGAGTCGGGGAGCATGTGTAGAGTCGGGGAGCATGTGTAGAGTCGGGGAGCGTGTAGAGCGGGTGAGCATGTAGAGCGGATGAGCATGTAGAGCGGGGGAGCGTGTAGAGCAGATGAGCGTGTAGAATGGATGAGAGTGTAGAGCGGACGAGGTTTCAGAGCGGACGAGGTTACAGAGCGGACGAGTGCATAGAGCGGATGAGTGTACGGAGCAGATGAGTTAAATGCGTACAAAATCACGAATGCATTAAGCGGCTGAGTACGGAGAGCCGCTGAGTATGGCGAGCCGCTGAGTATGGCGAGCGGCCGAGTACAGGGAGCAGCTGAATACAGGGAGTGGCTGAATACAGGGAGCGGATAAATAAGAGGAACTGATGAGCGCCGGAAGCGGAAGAATGAAGTGAGCGATTGTGGGAGGGGAACGGATGAGATGAATGCGTGAATAGCACGAGTGCATTGAGCAGATGAGTACAATGACCAGATGAGTGCATAGAGCGGAGAAGTGAAGAGAGCTGATGAGTGAGGGAACAGATGAGTGCAGGCGAGCGGATGAGTGCGGAGAGCGGATGAGGGCAGGGAGCGGATGAGTACGGGGAGCGGATCGGTGCGGGGAGCAAATGAGTGCAGGAGCTGGTGAATGCGGCGAGAGGGAGGCTGCGTACCATGGGAGAATGCGAAATACAGGGGCAGACAGGACTGCATGCGTGGGCCAGACAGGAGTGCATGCATGGGGCAGACTGGAGGGTGCGAGGCGGACTTGAGCGCGCAGGGCGGACTGGAGTGCATGAGTATGTTGAGCAGACCGAAGTGTGTAGCGCAGACGAGTCACATAGAATGAATAAAGTTCATAGAACGGACTGAAGCGCATAGAACTGCGCGACGTACATAGTATGGTCTGGAATGTAGAGAACGTTTGAAAGAGCATGAAACCCATCATATCACACCCCACGCTTACTCTCTTCTTTGCACCACCACTCAACTAGAACACAGAGATACTATGACACCATTCGGTATAACTGTTTTCATACCAACATCTCCCGCTCACTCCGCATCATTCTAAGTAAACACTGCTGGTTACACACCCCCTAGCCAGCCGTTCTCCTCAGGCCTAACGCAGCCACAGTTGGTCTGGATAAATCCTGCCAGAGCGAACACATACCCCTGATCTCAACTACCACACCTACCGCTAAGAAGCAGCTACTTCACAAATACCGCACCAGCTGCACACATACCCGGTGCGCACACGCGCCGTTATCTCTCCCTACTCTCTCCCTTACCTGAACTTTGGTTCCCAAGGGCGTTCATCCTACCAGCGCCTTCAGACCTTACCAATGGTATATAAGGCACTAAATAAATGCAAAATAACATAACACGACATAGATAGAATTGTAAATGGTAGAATGTGCCAGACTTAGATTGAATTACGATTGGTAGCATGTCCTCACTTGGATAGAATTATAATTTTTTTTTGTTATTATTTTGTTTTTGATGCAAACGCATCTTTACAAAATTAATTTACAACAATTACAATCAATTACATTTCACATTAATACATGTCATTTAAAAACAAACATTTACATAAATCAGATATTTATTTTCCCTTTTCTGTTCCTTAACCACAAACATATTCTTTACTTAAACAAAGGCCACAAACCCAACACATCCTATAAACACATCAAACATAGAAACATAAAGCGCAGAAACACATGGACTCAACAACGGCCTCAAATTGTCCCAACCACACATTTACCATCAACACAAAAAAGAAGTGCAGACTCAATTATTTTCACTAATCGCACCGTTGCCAACATTAAGGAATTACTAGAACCCCACATACAATGGGTCCAGATTAATTCTCTTCCCATGAGGGTGTTAGTAGTACTGAATAGTGAAATGTTTTTTAGTCTCACCATTTCAAAGGCTGTACAGAACAAAAAAAGGTGTTTCAAAGTCTCTGTACATTCAAGTTTTTTACAAAATCTACAACTAGTATCAACCTCTTCTCTGTCTCTGGTGCCCCAATATTTCATTCTTGCTTTAGTGTGCAGTAAATCCAATCGAAAAAGCATGTAATCTGAACGAATTTCAGCACTCGGAATAAGAATAAGATATTGTTGCAGAAGCACCTGAGCGTGCCTAAAACGTGCATATTCAGAAAAAGAAGAGTAGCTCGATATTTGAGTACAAGTCTCTGCCAGTCATTCAAAAAAACACGTTTATGTGCACTGTGGAATCTGCTTTGAAGATCTTCAGCAGAAATATTAATACTTCCAAGGACAGACAATATACGCTGCTTAAAATCAGCAATAGATCTTGGCTGCGATGCTCTTAGCATATAACAAAAGTCCTCATACAGCGAGTTTTCCTCTGGAAAACTCATTTTTAAATAAGTTTTCAAAAGAGGCCAATTATATCGTGCTGCCAGTGAGTTTAAACCTAACTCATGACGAAGTATTGCATTCGGAAGAGAAGAAGGAAGACATAATGTTGTTTTCCATAGCATGGCTTGAAATTTATTCAAAAAGCTTGCTAGATCGTTTAAATTCATATTCATAAAGAATGATAGATTCAACCTTTTTTGAATAAAATTCAAATAGAGGACTTAGAGAAAATTTACAAAGTTTACGACAAATAATTCTCATTTGATTCTGTAAAGGTATCACTTTTTCTGCAATCGCACGTTGCCAAAAAAGTGCAGATGAATTGTTTGCCAGATTATATCCCAAATAGGTTATCTGGACTGCAATTTGAATGATAGAAGACTCTAAGTGCCACCGAAACTTCCGAATCTTTTTTTTCGAAGAAAGTATCAGGATATTTGATTTTGAGGGATTTATAGTAAGATTGTTTTTTCTACAATACAACAAAAATGTCTCTAATTTATTTTGCAGCCCAGATTGCGTACTATCAAATAGTAATATATCATCGGCATAAGCCAACCACGAGAGATGAATCTTCCCCAACTTCACAGTGTAAGATTTAGAAGAATCCCAAATACCTTCAATATCGTGGAGGTATAAATTAAAAAGCACTGCTCCAAGATTACATCCCTGTTTAACGCCAATTGCCGTTGGAATAGAATCTGTTAGAATGCCTTTGCTTGAAATACGTACTCTAATGGAAGTGTGTTGATGCAAAAGAGCAATAAGCGCCACCAAACTTGGTGGAAAATTAAGATTTATCATTTTTTTCCACAACCTATTACGAATTACTGAATCAAATGCTGAAGATAGGTCGAGTGATGCAATAAAAATCGGACCATGTGCAGAATTTTGAGCTTCCGCAATTAGATGAGCAAGAACGGAAGCATTCAGTTGAGTCCCCATATTTTTTCTAAAGCCCGTCTGTACTTTATTTAGAGTTTTTTCTGTTTTGATGTGTTTCTCAACTTCATTGAGTAGAAGAAGGGCAAAAATCTTGGCAGCGACATCAATAAGGGCAATTGGCCTAAAAGAATTGGGATCAGTGCAGGGTCCTTTTTTATGTAAGGGAATAATAATCGACTTGACCCAAGAACACAGAAGAGTTTTGGTTGAAAAAATAGATCTAAATATCCTCAAAAAGACATTAGCACAAAAAATAGGATCATCTTTTATGACACATGGCGGTAAACCGTCAGGGCCAGCACACTTCGACGGTTTCAGCTTCTCAATTGCTGCTATGACATCATTGAGCACCCACGGACAGTGCTCGGGTATATATTTCAATAGATATGACATATCTTCTTCACAAAAACTCGTCGGAAGACGATATTTATGTTCAAAAAATGAAAACCATGTAATACCGTCAATTGCAGGTTCCATATGGGCTACGTTTGAATTGTCTGGTGTTCTAAGCATTTTCCAAATATCACGAATGTTGTGATTACATAAGAGCTGAACCATATTTTGATTATTAGACAAGTGAAAAGCGCACCGTGTAGCCTTTATCTTAGATTTGTATAATCTGAGCACCTTCTTTTTTGCGCTCAAAGCAAATTATAGAAATTAAAGAATTATAATTGATAACGTCTCCAACAAATAGATGGAATAGTGAATGATAGCATGCGTCACACTTAGATGAAGTTGTAAATGGTGTCATGTAGCATGCTTAGATGAAGTTGCAAACATTGGCCTGAGTCGGTCCTAGATTGAACTACAATTGTTAGCATGCCCCACAATTGGGTGGAGTTGCGAACATTATCCTGAATCGCATCTAGATAGAAATGCGAATGTAAACGTTAACATACCACCCCGCTTCCCTGTGTACCCTAGATAGAATGAAATGGTCTGCATGCCCACACTTAGATGGAATTGTGAATGTTAGCATGTGCCACACCTAGAGATGAAATCGTGGACATTAGCCTAAGTCGCATCTAGATAATATGGAATTGTCAGCATGCCCCACACTTAGATGGAATTGTGAATGTTAGCATGTGCCACATCTATAGATGAAATCGTGGACATTAGCCTAAGTCGCATCTCGATAATATGCAATTGTCAGCATGCCCCAAACTTGGATTGAATTGTGAATGTTAGCATGTGCCTCACTTAAACGCGTTTGTGAAAAGTAGCAAGTGCCTCACTTAGAGATGAAATCGTGGACATTAGCTTAAGTCACATCTAGATAGAATGGAATCATCAGCATTCCCCAAACTTGGATGGAATTGTGAATGTTAGCATATGCCTCAATTAAACGCATTTGTGAATGTTTGCATGTGCCACACCTAGAGATTAAATCGTGGACATTAGCCTAAATTGAGTGTCACTGTGTACCCTGCCTTCCTGTTCCCCATACCGTTGCTATATTCGTATGCCCCGCCTGTCGTTATAAACCCAGCCCCCCTGTCTCTATGTGACCGTATGTCACTATGTTCCCTGCCATCCTGTTCACGTGCCTTGTCCCGGGCGCTTAAAGATAACCACCATATCACACCACTACCCATACTCTCTACTATACACCATCATTCATCTAGAACACAGCTATAGAGCTGAGAATTCGGCCTAGCCGTTTACATACGAATACTACCCTATGAACACCCATCACCCTAATAAAATGCAGCTAGCCAAGCACATTCCGGCCTAGTCGCTCACATAGGCGTCCTTCAGGCCTAACGCAGCCAGAACCCAGTCTGGGTGTCCATCCACCAGACTGCACACATCCAACTGATATCTCCAGCACCACACCTAACGCTAGGATGCAGCTACCACCCGGCAATTACATCAGCTGCACACATATTCTGGTGCACCCTATGAGTTTCAACTCTGCAAGGTCACTGGTAACAAGAGGTAAACTCAATACCTCTTGAAGACAAAGTGCAGAAAAAGTCCTGGTTACCTTGCAATGAGAAAATAATTGATTGACCCTTTGAAGAAAGGATCTGACGCTTGTTGCTGCGTTTACAGAGTGTATTTTTATTTGTTATAGTGTAGACGTTTTGTCTAGAGAGGGTGGTCAGCCGACATGTGTTTCAACCCCTAAGGGGCTTTCTCAAGGCAGGTAAGAAACTAAAGGAAGGTAATATCTTGTTAGTTTTGTTGCCGGATGGCTGGATGGTCTGCAGGAATCAGTAAAAGTCCAAAAGGCTGCTGCCTGCTGCTCGTGGAAATTACAAAGAATGAACTGGTTTATATAAAGCGCTATATAAATGCCAAGTAACATAACATAACAAAGTTCGTTTTGACATTTTTGGATAAACTAATACCAACTTGCTTGGGAAAACATTTTCTGGACATGGAGAACGCCTCCTAATTAACCATAAGGGAAGCATTGTCTTTGGCCATAAAGTAGAACGAAAGCTACAGGGATCTTACAGAACTGCAGGATCAATGAATAAATGCAGATTAGAAAAACATGAAACAGGATACGTTGGCATAGCTCTCAACCATTTGTGTCGCAAAGGTGGGTGAAAACACCCGATTTTATTTTTGGCGGGTGAGAGGCCCATTGAAACGAATGGGCGTGCACGAGGCTTGGAGGGTGGTTCAACTGTTTACAAGGCGGGTGACACCCGCCAAAAGCGTGCGAGTTGAGAGCTATGCCTTGGGTGTTTTGAAACACAATTTCTTGATGTATAAGCACCTTACAAAAATACCTTATGTGATCTTTGTGTTCATGAGACATGTCATAAAGCCCTGAGGGAACTCCTAGTTGGAGTGATACAGGTGATGGCCATTCAGACTAACAAATAGAGGATTTGAATAGTATGATCTGTGCTACGAAACGCCATTAGGGGTTGTGCAATAGTATAAGACCCAATCATAATGAATAGTGGCCATTGGTGATTGTGCAATGATGTTAGATTTGAACAATATGGGTTGCACTGTAATATGAGACAAGTTGTGCGAGATTACACAATCTGTTAAAGGCCTATGTAATGATGTAACAATTCCTAATGTTCACATAACTTATAAAGCCTCATTATTAATCCAATTTTATGGATTGGCATGATTTAAGAATAAATACCGCCAATTGTAGACACCTTTTCCACAAACCTCGTTGAGTTTGTCAAATTCTTTGGCACTTGGTGATACCAGTGTCTGTTGTTGAAGAAGGCAGACAACTGCGAATTTAAAGGAGAGTTCCGGGACTTTTTTTTTATTGTCCCTACGGGTCGGCCATGTGTTTGTAAGCATAAATCGGTAGATCGTAGGAAACTTTCCTATGGACCTTACCCGACTTTTCGCCCCTTATCGCACTCGAAATCAGCCTCCATTTTGTGATAATCCTATCATTCCGCCGCATCGACCTGGCTCACCTGCCTTTGCGGCTCTAAATCAAATCCCCCGCCCCTGAAACAGACTTTATCAAAACATTCATATTCCCCGCCTCTATCCGTGACGTGACTGTGCTGCGTAGGCAAACGCGCCCAGGCGTCTTCTACGCGACTCCACACAGACCCCGGAAATCAACACAGATCAGCTCACAATACAGCGCACCACAATTCGGAATATGAAACTGTACTTTGAAATCAAACCGCAAGATTGTAAATGTGGTAAAGTACATTTATTTGACATCAAATGTTTAGAGAATATTCAGCGATTTGCATTTTTATTTGCTCATGTTCCAAAAAGTTCGTATTGAGGAACGCGATGGTCCTTTGCTGTACACAGGGTCTTAGAGCATCTCACAATACAGCACCACAATTCGGAATGTGAAACCGTGGTTTAAAAGCAAACGGCAAGATTGTACATTTGGCAAAGTACGTTTATTGGACATCAAATGTTTAGAGAATATTCAGCGATTTGCATTTTTCTTTGCTCTCGATCCAAATTAGTTCGTCTTGAGGGAAGCGATGTTCGTGTGCAGTACACAGGGTGTTGGTTTACGATAAAAATAAGCTCTTCTGTCGCACTGATAATCGCATGGCTGTTCCAACAACGAGGCGCTAGGCCACCACAATGGTAGGTATGTTGCATCTAACCGTTAGTACCGCGTAAGGGCATACTTGTACTTGGCGATCGTCCCATAAAATGGTCAGGGTGGTAACGTTGTTCACGCGGAGAAGCAACTGGCGGCTGTAGAAGCCGTCCGCCGGTGTCTGGTACTCGTGACACAGACAGTAGTGAATGATGTACCTAAAAACATAAAAAATGAAATTAGTCTCACCATCAGATCCTTATTAAAATTATTCATTTCATAGCGAGGACAGCGCTACTGGGTGTACACAAGTGTTTAAAGGCGTGGCGAGGCATGGAGGGGGGGGGGAGTGCAGGTGGAGAGTGGAAGGGCCCAGGACTGAGGTCGCAGACAGTGGACCAGTTGTAGCAGGGGAGAGGGAGAGAGAAAGCAGAAGCAAAGAGGAAGGTTTTGAGGTGCTTCAGTAAAAGCAGATGTTTCTCCTCAAGATAGTGCGCGGTAGAAAACAATATGCCACATAGAACGAACAAGTACAACTGAACCCGTCTTTAAAGCCACTGTATAGTAATGAAATTGCGGTATAAACTCATCAAAAGTTACTTACATTATATTTGCATTTTCCATTGTGTCTCTGTGTAGGGCAGACCCGAAACACCACTCCTTCTTTGCCGACGTTACTTCTTCTAATGAACGTGGCTCATCGTTTCGTTTCTGAAATTTTATTCATTATCTTTTCTTAGTCTTTCAGGATGGTCCCGGCCTGTCAAGGTCAAATCACAATAGAACCTTATATTGGGTCGTGGGCCGTTCCGCCACCCGAGCAAAACATCAAAGCAGCTGACCTTCACTTTGAGCGAGCACACATTTCTAGTTAGCTGCAGTTAGTTTTAGGGACATCTTGTCTGCGTGCCTTTTTTTTTATTGTCCCTATGGGTCGGCCATGTTTTTGCAATACGGAAACATTCTATAATTTTTGTAAAAATGATTTATATTACTGTTTGGTTTAATTGCAATGGGCCTGCAACATGAGGAGACTCGAGAGAACAGACAATCAAATTACAATCATTTAAACCGTGATGTGTATTTCTCAATGAGCTCTGCTTTAGGTGGACATGGAACAGAGGCAATGTTGGGTGGCAATGCAGTTGTCCCCTGCATAGGTTCGTTCACCACTCCATGTATGTGCCTATCGAGGACATCTACGATAAGTCTCTCAATAAACTCATATTGCATATCCTCAAACACTGGTTTGATCACCCATTGTTTACTTCTTTTAGTGAAGGCCTTATTGTAGCGAAGCGTCCCTAAAGTTCCGGTCGTCCTACTTTGTTGACGGCCAACATTATGGTTATGTGCCAAGACCGCTAAAAGAGTCCGATTTATCATGCCTTCCATGCCAAAATGCAATCTTTTGGGCCTGTACTTGAGGCACATATTGTGGAACACCTCCAAATCTCCTGTGTGGCAGAATTCCGTGAGTCCCCTCAAAGCTTTTGTTATAGTTTTATCAAATACAATCTTTTCAATGGCTTTGTGAGTGGGTGATGAAGGAATCAACCACTTCTTCTTCCGTGCCTCCTCTGTGGACAAATGGCCATGTTCACATTTGTGGAAATGCTCATTTGTCGACCATCGATGTACGTTGCTACAGTGCAACATTACTGACCGCCATTTTTCCAGTAGAATTTCCAACGACCCTTCACATGTTTTTGAGCTCCACCAAAGATGGTTGCTGATTGACTTGGACCACTGTGAAATACCTTGCAATTCTTTTTTTTTACCTGCAGCAGACAATTTTTTATTGATTGATTTTGCAAGATGCCAAACGTCAAATTGGTGATTTATATTTTTGTACTGTTCTCTCATTGTCTTGGCAATTGAAACGTGTCTGTCCGTGGCTATCAGGTCGATCACCATTCCCCGCGATTGTAGTTCTTGCAATGATGCTACAAAGCCAACTTTCTCCATGGCCACTGAGGATGTACTTTGTGACACCTGCACGACCACCGAACTCACAATTTTCTTACTTTCCATGTCCTGAAAGTGGTAGGTGCAGTACTTGGCTGAAAATCCTGGGCTGTCGCACTGTCCATCACCGGCTAGCCTGAAGCGTTTGCCCGCGAATGTACTTTCCATTGACATTTTTTCCATTCTCCAAGCTTCGCTGATGGCTGGAAATAGATAATCGGTTTGGTATTTGTAGAACTGACTTTTCGCAATGAAATGGATTCCCACAAACTGAAAGAAATACTGTAACTTTTTAAAACTTGAACCACTAAAAAGTGCGGCCGCTGCACAAAGTAGATTGCCTGCTGGCAGTTGCCCCAGCATGGGTTGTGCAGACCATGCGAACGGATGATATTGTGTACAGGTGGCATGTATTTTAAGGTTAGTGCCTCGAATTGCACGAGTCACATTAATCAATGGCTCCCCACATACTTCCCCACCAACCGAATGCCCACATTTCATCATCATAATAATATCCATCAAACAGCTATCGAATACAATGAATTTGGCCTCTTTCCTTATACTTTCACTCTGCATCCCAGCTGGTTCGGCCTGTAACGTTGAGGACATGTCACTCGCATGAAAGGTACAATCTCTGATATCGTCTTCCGCTATGCTGAGTGATATTGATGGTGTTTCATTGTCGTCCACGTCATTCTCTTCCATTGCAACATCTGTTCCTTGTCCGGAGATGGGAGAAAAAAACAATGTCTTCAACTTTCGCGCGCTCTTATTTTTTGCGGGTGTGGATTCTGTGAATTGATCTCCGACTGCATCCAAACTACCAGGAGGACATTCACTATCAATGGCTGGTGGTGGTATAGCTCCGTTGTCAATCACTTCATATTCTTCCCATTGGCACGATGCATCTCCAGTCTCAAGTCCCTGCCAAAAGGTTTGACAAGCAACATCTCTCGTTCGCTTCACTGTCTGTGTAGATTTAGTTCTTACACCCACTCGCAACTAGAGGACAGATTAGAAAAGGGATGTTCAGTTTAAACACAACTTACAGTATTGAACTATTGACAGTGAAAGACAACATAATATAGTGAACAGGACACTAACCTTCTTTTGCTTTCTTTTCTTTGAAACTTTCTTGCCTCGAACTTCAACATCTGGACGCTGTTGCTCCGACTCGTGTGTGCATGTCTCCACTTCCTCTCGCGCTGCAACGACTATATTTTCATGATAAGCACATCCATCACTCACTGAGGCTCCATCGACTCCCTGAAACATAGAACTTTCATTAGTATGTATAATAATATTGAAAACACAAAATGTACTTGGGGACCAATACCCATACGTACATCTCAATAGCAAAACACGAATGAACGCATTGTGTAGAACATTCAAACGACAATAGTTCACGCATTGTTGATCTAGTTAGATTGAACTGTCAAGATCCATACCTCGGGCTCCGCATAGACTTCCATTGATGATATTATTGAAGATGACGCTTCAGCAACTCCCTGAAACACAGTAATTGCATTAGTATGCTTTTCTATTTTGTTAAAAAGAACATAAACTTTGAGCAGGCGTCAACGGCTCATCTAAATAGACCTGCACAAATGATCAGTTGTCTAAAATAAATAATGGATATGTAAATATGATTCGATTTGCTCGATCGTTGGAAGTGTCACCACCCAGAGATCTGCATCAACTACTAGGGGTGATGTTCTTGTAGAAGAAGCTCCGTCATCTCCCTGAAACATAGTACTTGCGTTAATAAAGAAGGAAGTATAGCGGATGTAATCACGTCATATGATTTCGCTTGATCGAACTGTCAGTATCCATACCTCGAAATGCATAAGAACATCAAGGGACGATGTAACTGCGGTGCACACTTCTGCAAGCTGTTGCGCCGACCCGTAACTGCATGCTCCCCCTTCTACTTGGACTAATGCTCCATCGACTCCCTGAAACATAGGACTTTCATTAGTAATGAACACAATATTGAAAAAAGAAGACAAATAGGAGGGCGACGACAGAAGGACATATCAATGGCTAAAAACGAAAGAAACGTACCTCGAGCATCTGAGTGACATCTACGGTTGTCGTCAATGCGTTGGACTCCTCAGCATCTCCCTGAAAGACAGTACTTGCATTATTTTGGATAACAATAATTATAACTGAAAACAAAGACTAGAGGACGAGTACAAGGGTGTACCATTAGGTAAAATAATTACACGATCAATTAAAACTATTGATTTACATGCCTAAAACAAGTCAGTGTCAGAATAGCTAAGTAAGATTACCCGATAGGCGCTTGAAGTGGCTGATGACTGCAATAACGACACGGATGGAGAATCTTCCGCCTTCATATTGAGTGGATACATAAATGGGGAAATTATTGTTAGCTACTGCTACACACTACCGCAAGGCCGAGAACTAGATCCGTAAACTTGACTCACCAGTGGAGGCATGTGGACGAATAGAGTGGGAATAGCGGTTGAGAGCAATTTTCGCCTCGCTCGCGGTGTTTTCTTCTTTATTAGCAATGATGTGGAGTACATGTCTGGGCTAAAGTGCCTGCTGCAGATGCGGTATCGATCACCCCTCTTGTCCGCAAAGACTTCTAGGACTCTACTTTCTAGCTCAGAGGCTGGATATCCGCAATATCGGACCCATCCTCTTATCTGATCTATTGTCTTAGGGAAAACATGCATTATAGTACCTTCAGATTTGTTATGGGTCTTCGAAGGGCAACCGCCAATGGAACAGGCAGGCATTATGGAAAGTTCTGAAAAGTAAAGATCAACAATTCTCTATGAATACCAATGTGTTAAAACAGTAAATGACACATAAAAGGTTCAATGCAAGGTCCGTTTTGGTTCTTGGAACTATACACGTTATTCACATGCGGATAAGTATTTCAATAACTTTCAAAAAATAGAAAAAGTAATTTGACTAAACTCAGAACATGTGACTAGTTCCTTGCATGTACTGTCGTGAACGAAAAGAAAACATGGATGCAATTTGATGACTACTAGCAAATAGATATAAATTAAAAAATTGGACGCAAAATGATTATGGTACATGGACTTACCTTGACGAACAAACAGTTAGATGCAGGGATCAGAGTAGTTTCTTGTCGTAGAACAGGGAGCAGTTCACAGGTTGCAAACTGACGAGTTTGCTCAAAGTGGTCACGGAAGTTCACAGAGACGAAGAGCAGATAACCAGCACCTTCACGGGTTGACTAGCAAAGCGCAAAGAAGTTCTCATTAGAAATATGAGGTGGGTTATAAAGAATTCGAACCAGGGGTGTGTTTGTGAATGAATGACGTGTATATGTCGTGGCATTATGTGGATTGCAGGGGGCCGTCCAGCGTGAGGGGGATGCTTGGCAGGAGACACGGGGTCTGGAGGTAGACATGGGAACAACAAACCCATGCTCTATAGACCACTTTGAAGTGTACATGGTCTTTGGCACCTCTTGGCCTTTATCGCTCCCTGACAGCTCCACTTGCCAGCAGCTCAAGTACCCCGGTGCGAACTGCCTTTGATAGGGCGGGGGGTGGATCGGGGCGGTGGTCGTGCAGACAAGACACAGGAAGACTCGTGAATGGAGACACACTTATGTGGATTGCAGGGGGCCGTCCAGCGTGAGGGGGATGCTTGGCAGGAGACACGGGGTCTGGAGGTAGACATGGGAACAACAAACCCATGCTCTATAGACCACTTTGAAGTGTACATGGTCTTTGGCACCTCTTGGCCTTTATCGCTCCCTGACAGCTCCACTTGCCAGCAGCTCAAGTACCCCGGTGCGAACTGCCTTTGATAGGGCGGGGGGTGGATCGGGGCGGTGGTCGTGCAGACAAGACACAGGAAGACTCGTGAATGGAGACACACTTATGTGGATTGCAGGGGGCCGTCCAGCGTGAGGGGGATGCTTGGCAGGAGACACGGGGTCTGGAGGTAGACATGGGAACAACAAACCCATGCTCTATAGACCACTTTGAAGTGTACATGGTCTTTGGCACCTCTTGGCCTTTATCGCTCCCTGACAGCTCCACTTGCCAGCAGCTCAAGTACCCCGGTGCGAACTGCCTTTGATAGGGCGGGGGGTGGATCGGGGCGGTGGTCGTGCAGACAAGACCCGTTTGCCGCAGGGCCTCACCAAGGAGAGGCCATCTAACTGAATGTAAGAGGATGGCTGCAGGATCTACTACATGGAAGGCAGGGGGGTGAGTTTATAAATACCTCACCCTCCCAGGAGAATATACACTAGATTCATTTAAAAAATCAAAACAACCATTGTTAAAATATATGTTGGGCTTTATTTTAGATTTTAATTAAACATAAATAATAAACATTACACATTGTAAAGTTGAGGTTGCAGCACATCGAGGGAAAATCCGCGGTATTGTCCACTGTCACTGGGGAAATGTTGTCTAATGGCAAGTACCGCACAGGCAGGTATTACTCTCCGAACGCGGTGTCCGAGCCTCCCGTGAAGCCACCAAGTGAAGCAACGATAGGCCACCAGCCTGTACCACCTGTGAAAAAAAAAGATGCAAACTGTATTAAACTGACCAAACTTTCTTATCAATGTCGATTCAGGTAACACATGTCATTTTTCTTAGAAAAAAATTATATCTAGAAAATGCACTATATGGAACCAATTTACATGCGTTCCAATGATATGTAAATGTAATTTTATATGTGGGAGACGACCATGAAATAGTGGTGGCATCACTGA
The DNA here is from genome assembly GCF_040938575.1 of Ambystoma mexicanum. NCBI lineage: Eukaryota > Metazoa > Chordata > Amphibia > Caudata > Ambystomatidae > Ambystoma > Ambystoma mexicanum. Next base: position 1,462,535,588 of record NC_090923.1, on the reverse strand, counting down.
CATCACAAACAGAGTATACTTACTCGTTACTCGGATTACGCGGACGAACAGTGCCACGAAGTTCGTGCATAAGCACCATCATCATCCTCAACACTGTCCGTGAGAGGCAGGCTTCCCTGAACTCTGGCAGCTCGGTGATGCATTGCGGACTTTGCTCGCCTTCCTGCTGACTTTGCTCGCTTTCCGAAATGTAGGCCAAGCACCCGGAATTTTCACGGCAGCAGCAGTTCTCCTCCTCAGTTGGCATTAGCTCGCACCGATTGCACGTGCACCAGGTGGAGACGCCGTCCATGCGACATGGTCCAGGCTCTTCATCCGTTGACTGGTCCTCCCAACTGCCGTCCGAATCCCCATCGTTTTCGCGTGCTTGCCTTTCCAGTAGTTCTTCCTCGGTGTACTCGGGCTCGTACATATACGGCATTATTGTGGCCATTGTGCGGTAAAGATAGTAAAATAATTTATAGCGGTGGTACTGGTATCTGTTCACACGGGCTACAAGCGGCGAAGGTAGCTGACCAGAGCACTGAAACGAGTCACAGAATACTCAAAGTAACACAGAGAGAGGAATGGAATCGAAAATCTGCTGCTGTATGTTGTGAAACGGTCTGTTTATACTTATTGGGGAAAGAGGCGTCCTGCCATTTCCATGGCAACACGTCAATAGCTGAGGCGCAGCGATTGTTGACACGAGACGTGCTTGAAATGGGCAGTACGCGTCTGCTGATGTCAGGCTCAGGGGCGGGGGATTTGATTTAGTGCCGCAAAGGCAGGTGAGCCAGGTCGATGCGGCGGAATGATAGGATTATCACAAAATGGAGGCTGATTTCGAGTGCGATAAGGGGCGAAAAGTCGGGTAAGGTCCATAGGAAAGTTTCCTACGATCTACCGATTTATGCTTACAAACACATGGCCGACCCGTAGGGACAATAAAAAAAAAGTCCCGGAACTCTCCTTTAAGGATGTAAGTAATGACGAACATTGTTGTTTGAATAACCCCATTTTTACTAGATGACCCTAAATACATATTTGCAGGATCTCATGGTGTATTGTTTTGAGGAGGAACGTTGCCCAAGTCAACTGTCCCCTACTTTAGGCTGCGCCCTGTAGTTTGGCCACACCCATTTCTTAGATCCCTCAATCTAACGATGTTTGAAGTTATTACTGCTCTCAGTGTGGTTCCCTTGTAAATAAATGCTGCGTGCTGGTCTTCTTGGTGATAAACGCGACTTTGCAAGTATTTCCCGATATTAAATTACTAATCTCCAATAAGAGCAATAAAATACAGATGAATGCACTTTAACCCGGAATGTAGCAGTATGGAATAGACGTTATAAAATATATAACATCCGGAATGCATTTAGGATTATTCACACACAAAATGCAGTAAAGTGGGTACTCTACCATGCAGCGATGGCACTTTACCGTTCATAGAATGCACTTCATTTCTGAACTTTATTCTAAAACTGCACAGTGGCGTTAAACTACAAGTCCCAATACACAATGGTGGCAGGACTGCAATTCCCAGGGTAGGGTTGCGAGAAGGAGGCTGCACAACAATGCGGAGGATATTGAAGTGGTGAGGTAATCGGTTCAAGAATATACAGGGCTGTGGTTGTATCTTTCATTCCCACTGTATGTGCCCTCCCTCTCCTTGTCCCCGTTCAACTCCAAAAGAGGAAACTCACCGCCTGCACTGTCGCCTGGCTATCAGCCTTCTCTGTTTAATACGGGGGTGGCCCGGCTACTACAGATTACACTGTGACGTCACACAATACAAATGATTCTTGCCGGCCCCCAACACAAAGCTGAAGGAACTGTCAAATGTTCAGTTGTCGCGCACCGAATACGTCACAAACGTGAGAAGGCGGCCATATTGGCCATTGAAAGGTATCTGCTTTGCTTTTTAATCCCATTCGACTCGAGTCAGTCCTAATTCACGATCGCCAGCATCTGGATTTGAACCTGCAACTAACTTTGGCCCGCAATTGTGAAGCGGACCGATAAATAAGCTAACTTCAACGCCATCACCTTTTGATTTAGTTCTTTATTATCGCTGGAAAGTTTCGTCCTCCTGATAGCATGTTCGAGCAGGAGCAGTAGCGTAAACGTTTCTGACTCGAACAGCTTCTTTGGCTTGTTCTACAGCTCGTCTAGTCTAGCTCATTGTTTGGAGATATGATCAGTTGTATTCTGTTTTAACCTGCTTATAGCATTTTAGCTAGTAGTGTACATTTTAGGGCATATTTTCTTTTTTGAATATAAAATGTAATGTAAAAAAGTGCATAATGTTTTCGTTAAGTACGTTTATCTTAGTAAACATTTTAAAGTTAATACATATGGTATTTGTTATAATGAAGGAAACACTGCAGGTTGGAAGTAATCCTCTTTATTGATCAACCTGGACCAGCGGTACTCCGCTTTCCACACACTCTCCCTTCAACTGGCGAACCCTGGAATCCCCCCTCCCTTCAACTGGCGAACCCTGGAATCCCCCCCCTCACACGTAAGTAAACAAGAATGGAACGGCAGGGTGTGGAATTCTACAGCTGTATAATTACACACCAGAGCCTAACATATATTACAACACCTCTCCCCCCTTTACTCATTAACTACACACACACCACTAGCAAAACAAGAACGTCACAATCGCAAGAAGATGAGGAGAAACTGGAAAAGGAAAAACGGGAAAGATAAAGAAAACAACAGGAGAAGGGAAACACGGAAGTACGCGGGAGCTAATGTGCATTAGCAACAGCACCCACAACATACTCATTGTATTTAGAAGGAAGTTTCCTTTCCCTGGCCGGATAAGCCTTGCACTTGCCAAAAACGGATCACCCTTGCTAGGGGCCAACACTGTTGACTCTACACCACCTGGATCCATGGCTGCTAAGTCTGCACTACCTCGATCCTCCCCACTGGCACCCGCCCTCTCAACAGGAACCGGAACAGTTTCAGGGTCATGACAACTCAATGGCACCCTTACATCCACTCCGCCCGGACCATATGGATCAAATGTAACAGGAGGTATCACATCAGGAAAACCACCGCCTGGATCAAAATCCATGCCATCACCATTTAACGCGAAACCTGCACCTGTGAAATTACTATCTACACGGAATACACCACCCCTTTCCACAACAACTACCCGCCTAAGGCTCCACCTGGAACCGTCGGCCAGTTTCACATAGCCACGACCCGTTTTGGTCACCATTCGGGGTTGCATGAACTTACTAAATCCTTTAGCCACAAACCTTGGGTTCTTGATTACAACCCGATCTCCTACCTCTACATGTAGAGGTTTCCTGCACCTTAAATGCCCCTGCCAGAAAGATGCTTGTTTCCGTCAAACCCGATCCAAAACTTCTCGCATGTCTAGTTGCGACTGAGTACCCCCACCCAGCGCCGGAACCCTCAATTTTGAACCAGGCTTCCTTCCCTGCATAAGCTCAAACGGAGAAAACCCTGTGAGTGCAGAAGGAGTCACCGTGTAAGCCTTAAGAGCTTCTGAGAGCACACTGCTCCAAGGAAGACCATTAGCAAGAGCTAACTGTATAGCACCCTTCACAAAACGGTTCATGCACTCCACAAGGCTGTTGGCTTCTGGATTATACAGGGATACTCTATGGTGACGGATTCCTAAATTCTTGAAGAAATCCTGCATCACACCCGGTACAAATTGCGCCCCATTATCCATAACCACACCAGATGGAATGCCTTCTTGGTCAAACACAGCTGAAAGAAACTCCACCACCTTCTCAGATGTCGTGGATGACAAAGCTGTGGCTTCTACCCACCTAGATGTATAGTCCACCATCACCACAATGAATCTCAAACCGCCACCCAAAGTGTCTATGGGACCCATTATGTCGACAGCCACTTTAGACCACACATTCTCAGGAATCTCAACAGGGTAGACAGCCTGGGAAGTGGGCGTCTTGCTCTTATCACTAGCTGAACATGCTGCACAACCCTTAACTACAACTTCCACATCATCATCCATCCTGGGCCACCAGTACACCTCCCTCAGCCTTCTCTTGGTCATGGACCTTCCCAGATGTCCCGCATGAGCTAGAGCCACAAGTCTACCCTTGAGCGATTCAGGTGGAATCAACCTTAAACCCCTGGCGACAACCCAAGGACCCTCGGACAATTCCTACCACGCGTGACCATAGAGTTTGGATAACTCCTCACTGCGAGTACCGCACCTAAGCGCAGTCCTGATGTCAATACTGGGTCCGGGAACACTCCTCACTCCACATTTGTTCACAAACTGCAAGGGCAGCACCTGCTATCAAAGTACAATCATCACCCACTACTTCTTGAGCATGACCAACACTACCCGAACACGGAAATCGCGACAAACAATCTGCGACAGCGTTCTTTGCTCCGGGGACATACTCAACTCTAAAATTAAATTCCCCCATGTCGGCCATCCATCTCATGATTCTGGATGAGGCTTGGGACAACCCCTTAGTTGTCAAAACATGTACCACAGGCTTATGGTCTGTGTGAAGTGTATACTCGACACCCCACAGGAAAGTCCTAAAATGTTTTGAGGCCCAGACAGCCGCCAGGGCCTCCCTCTTTATCTGAAGAGTTCTGGAAGAGGAACTGAAGAGTTCCACGAATATCTCAGAAATTTGACAAAAGCAGCACGCGCAATAGCAAAGCAAATAGCACCCCCCTTCACACAAGATATCTCCACTGACATAGTAGCCCCCACCACAGAGAATGCAGACTGCCAGCTGATGACAGGTGACATGGTATACATAAGAAGTTTTGTGCAGAGCTGGAACGGGCCGAGATTTCATGGCCCATATAAGGTGATCTTTTGCATGCCTACAGCAGTTAAGGTACAGGGACTGAGGTACTGGATACATTTGACCGATGTGCATAGAGCCAATGGGGGTATAAATGATCAAAACACCCAAGAAGGTGAGGGTGAAGGTAGTGCACAAACTTAGCAAAAGAAAGCGTCAGGAACCAGTGTCAAATTGAGTATAAAGGAAAACTCAGGGATGATAAAATATGTAAATAATTGAATAGCGTAATAGTATTTTTGATGATTGCATGATAAAGCAAGTTTTTGATGAAATACCCACTCTGTCTGTTTCTCTCTCCCTGTGCTTGTCTCTACGGTTTTATTTGTCAACTGAAATGACGGCTTGTAAATAACATCTTCCCTCCTCTAGTAATGAAATGATGTGGCTGTATTTTTGCCTCCCGTGGTTCTCTTCCCCCAGACTTAAAGTGTGGGGGAGGGAAACGGAAGGACACGGTATAGACAGAAAATGTACAAATGTAAATATGGCTGTAAGATCAATTACGTGCAAAATAATCACATGGAGGAGCAGACTTAAAATGATCAAAATGATAGTTGTGAACAATGTATATATGCATGATTAACAAGTGCTTATATCTCGTTTATTAGGAGTACTACTAGGCATGGACGAGCCCCCGGCAGTAGCTAGTGGTAGTGTAGATAGGAGTAGACGGAGGAGAGAGGCGTATCCTATTTATTCATATGAGTGTGTGCTGTTTGTGTGTGCAGTGGTATTCCTTTCGGTACTATTTGGCCTGTTTCTATACTGGGTGATCATGTACATTTCAATCGATGCTGGCCAGGGGGGTGCGGGCATGGAAGCAATTAAAAGGGGGACCCACCTAATTTGGGACGGCGCTAAATTAATATGGGGCCATTGGACCCCCGAGACTGAACATAATAATGGTAACACAAGTGTCGCCCATAGCACAACGATGCAGACCACCCACCGCCCCTAAAAATGAATGACTCCCATTTTAATGTGTATACAATGAATGACAAAACTCCTTCAGAACTCACATGGGTACAGAACCATCCATACCCAACAACCATGTCAATATCAAGAGCAGCCTTGCCACCAGGACGACCACTGGAGAAGGGGGTAATAAGAGCAGAGCCATGTTAAGCCCTGACTACAATTTATATAACCATGGGAATGACGAGCAGGGGCGGGGGGCTGAAGGGGAAAAGCCCAGGAGAAAGCAGAGAGAGGCGGTGGTAGATGATTGGGAGGAGCAGTATAAATTTGGCCTAGATACAGTTGAAGACCCCCAGCACCCCCATCAAACAAATAAGTGGTTTATGTTTATTCATTTATATTGCGCGCCAGACCCGAGGGTATATGGGCGCAGGAGTATCAAGGGTATTCTCAGCTTGGTTACAGTGCTGTACGGTAATTTACAGAGTGTACAAGGGTTAAGGCAGTTGCGATAAAGGCTATGATAAACAGTTTACAAGTATACATATTTACATAATTTGCAGAGGAAAGGTACATTAACGGTCATTGTTCTTTATCCACTGAATGTAATTGTGTCTAAAGTGGGGGTAGGTTTGGGGTGACCTTAATGAGGGTGGCAGGGAGTCCCAGTGTTGGGCTGCTTTCACCTGGAAACTGTTACTGTCCGTTTTGATTCGTTTGAACCTGGGAACTGTGAGCAGGTTGGCATTATCAGTTCTGGTGGGCCTGTTAAGGGTGACATGAGTCACACAGCACAACAAACAACTAATGAGAGCTGCTACGTCTGCTTGCTCAAACCCCACGCATCAGGCACTCCGAAGTGGCTATTGCCACAAGAAATTCCATTTGCAGAGGCCCAATGTCTTCTACATCTTACGCTGTGCCGAATTAAGAATACATTTCAAGCACACACAGTTTCTTTTGAACTGTTACAGAATGAATGAACATTTTACTCCTGGCCGCAACGAGTAATTTGTATAAAAGAACCTTTTTTCGTAATAAAGGGAACATTTCATGCAGACAATAAGTGGCAGAAAGAAGAGATATTGTGCAAAGCATTGCGAGGCCTGTCTGAGGAAAAGTTCTCATGGGTACAGAGAACGTGCACCCCCATATGGACTGAACACATAAGCAAACTCACATGGGTCACCACCATCGAGAAACCCTTCAAGTTACAGAAAAACACCTCATACGAACTATGCTTCCATGTAGAAGGAAAGAAGGACATGGGGAACAACAAGAACTGTAGCAAAACTCTCATAATACCTGACACGAAGAAAGGAACAGCAGCGATAATGGACACATATTGGGTTTGCGGAAACATGGCATACCTGCATCTCCCACAAACATGGAAAGGAACGTGCTCCTTGGCAACACTTCATTCTGCACAAATGGTAATTCCTGAGAGCCACATTAGCGGAAAACGCAAGCATGCAGCAATCCCAGAGGAACCTTCCCCAATGCCGCTGGAGAAGGAACCTGCATATGCCATAGATGAGGAAGGAGTGCAAGATCCATTAAGGAGAAAGAAACGGTCATCCAACTATATTTCAACCAAGTCGTCTGAACTTTTGGCCCAAATACCCGACAGATTTTGGCTATTCAGCTCCGTAGAGACATTTTTCGCATCCCTCATTCTCAGCATACAGGCGAGAGCGAATGCCAAGTGGCTCCAGATTACCAGGTGGGGGCTCATCCAATTGGCCAACGACACTGAAGAAGGGTTCCATGTTATAATGTATCAAAGTGGAACTCCGAGCCTTGCGATTGATGACGATGCAGAACCGATACTTGCTCGACCTATTAACAGCAATCGAAAGAGGTGTTTGCCGAAAAATCAGGAGCACATGTTGCACATTTGTACCTTTTGCAGATGCTGAGAATGTGGCTCCCTTTCACATGCGATAGCCGCGGTGCACGGCCTTGGCGAGCGGATGAAAGATGAAGGAGGGGCACAGCCCAGCACCTGGTTCGACAATATCTTCTCATGGGTGCCCTCCTGGCTTCGAATGATAGTAAAGCTCCTCATACCTCTCATCGTCTTTCTACGCCTGAATTTTTGTGTGTGCCAACTGGGTCTTCGATGCTGCGCAAATGCAGTACCAAATGGTGCGCTAATGATGGTGACCATGGGATGTGCAAATGGTGTGGCACAAATCAAACATCAGGCAGAAGTTCAAATAGGAGATGCTCCGGAGCCCAAATATAGAATGACTGCCATATAGAACACAGGGCATATAGTTGATAGTTTATATCACACAACTGTAAAATAACCTAGAGAATTGTCATGGTACAAGGAAGTGTGGGTGGACCTGGAATATGAGCTGCACACCTGACGAACATACTAAAAGGGGACACAGTCTCAGAGCAGTATGCAGGGCATGGATGCCAATAAACGGAACACCTGCATGGGATGAAGCAGAGGAGGAAGAACGTAAGAGATTGGAACAGTTACAATATTCGTTACTTAAGTAACGAAAGGGGGCAATGAGTGGAAGCAGGGGGCACTTGAGACCCCCCTCCCTTATTCCTACGCTTCCTGGGTAGGCCCAGCCACGACTGCTTCAAGTCCAGGGCCCCGTCCCTGGGGCACTCATGCGGGAACACCTTCGGGAACCATGACCCCTTTTGTACAGGAATACCTCTGGCTGCTGCAATACCCCCATGCACACCCTTGTATAGCAAAACCAGGGGTGACTAAGGCTCCATTTTTAAAATCGCAGACTCCATTTGCAATAGGAAATGGCTATTAAGGTTTTACTCCAGCCAGCCCCGGCAAGCGCACACAGCAGGCAAGACTCTCCCCCACCTCCTCCCCTCTGCCGTCCACACAACTACTTGGTTCCCATGAGAGGGCTGGCTGCAAGAATGCAACTCCCTTCACTGACTCAGATGCAACCCAGAACAAGGGCCAGAGCAAGGGCTATCTGTCTCTATAAACCTGCCCCTTCACCCCACAGGCCCTGGCCATAAAAATATAATCCCTGTGCAATAATCCCTCTCTCCCTCTCTCTCTCTCTCTCTCTCTCTCTCTCTCTCTCTCTCTCTCTCTCTCTCTCTCTCTCTCTCTCTCTCTCTCTCTCTCTCTCTCTGTCTGTTGTTGTAAAATTGCCCAGTTGTATAGAGATAAAAATATGTCCCAAGCCTATTTGACTCAAATGTAAACCAGCCAGCCATGTGTTAAAAAGTCACATGTTAAGTGTATTTAGAAAGGCTTTGAGCCATTATGTAGAGTGGGACTAGACTGTAAAGGGGGCCTCAGCTCGCCTCTGATCACCTTGGCGTCAGCAAAGAGTTATGTTGTCTGGGCATTCAGCCCCTGAGCCCCCTCCAAGGAAGTGCATGTTTATCATGAAATGTACCTTTTGTAACCCGGTCATCTCAGCCATATGCTCCAACATTCCTCTTGTCAATACTGAATGAACACCCCCGACCATACAGTGACCCCTTAACCTCTACCCCCGACTCAGTATTTGAATATGTTTGGACAGGAGAGTAATACCTTTTGGTAAGGGCTTATCATTCATGTTTAGCAATAAATAAACTTACCAGAGAGCCTTGTTTTCACAAGTGTTAAGATGCAGGCCTTGCTGCCGGATGAACAGGTAAAAATTCTGAATGGATGAGAATGTGTGGCCACAAGGGCAAAATGTTGCCAAGATAGGATGTCAGAGAAGCAACAAAGGATGCCAGACCGATGAGCCCGGCTGAACGTTTGACCCTAAGCACCATGTCATCTCGTCACGTGCCCGTGGACCAATCAACCATCACCAACTGTATAGCACCTATAGGTGCCGACTCTTAGTGTCCAATCCCGATTGATTCTGTGCCCCTTAGGCCACCCCTTTCTTGGACGAAAAAAACCCTGTCTAAAAAATGGCTTATAACATGTTTTCTGCAGAGCGCTCTCGGCGTGAGCAGAGTAGATTCTGTTTTCCCTAACTTTAGATAAAAAGCCTTTAATCATACTCTCACTTGGTCTTGGTCTTATTCCCGTTTAGGATGTACCTTTATTGACTCTGTTGGGTGATTTGCCAGCAGTATTGGGGGCCTCTCACTTTCAATAAGAGGAGGAGTATGCCAGACTCTGATCGTGGATACAGCAATTGGAAGAGGGTACAATATCCCGATTCTTTCCACACTGAGTTCTTGTTTGGATCTACTTACGGTGTTACCCAGTGATGACCTTTCTAGGAACATACGTATTTTGAGTTGGTTTTGCGTTCTTATCCATCACTGGTGGGGAGAACTTGCTGCATTCCAGCTTTCATTTGAGATCCTGACAATGAGCAAATTATAAGAAGATTGCTTATAGTCATCACTGAACAATTCTTGAGTACAGTGAAGTGAATACAAATGCCCTTAACAGGCAACACAGCACATAGACTTGTCAGTGTGGTGTTCTTTCGTCTAATTGAGGAATACCTGCATCTTGTTGGAAGACGCACTGATGTGGTGACCTTTCTGATCCAAAAAACACTGCAAATTTGAAAATAATCTTGGAAGGAATCATGATTCATGTGAGCATCTATTCTGAAAGAAATCACAGAGTGGGGTAGAAACTTTCCTCAGAAGCACAGATCGAGGAAGTGAATAAAAGACAAACTTTTTGTTCATGCTGACATGGAAGCAACATGTCATCTGGACTGGAGCTGATCTATGTGATAGAGCTCGTATAGACTTACAGAGATCGTTTTTCTTCACGATGAAGGAACATTTACATCTCAAATGGTGAAAATACTCGTCCCAGACATACAGATAAAGTCGTTCTTAGCATCCAGTAAGCAGACGGTTGATTGAGGACGAGTTACTATGTGTTGCCCCACGAGGACAGATGCACACATTGTCCAAGAAGTAAATGTTGTAAGGTGACATACCTTTGTGACATCTACACTTGCATTGTGCTTATACTCGTATTGCTTTCGCTGACAGAACTGCATTTTACATAGGTGCAAATGGAGCTAAGACTCCTGTGTATCTTCCTGAGCATAAGGAAGATGTATGTGTGGCAACTACAAGACAGAATAGACCCTACATAGTTATTCCTGTCCCAAGAAAAGATGGCAGGATACCTGAGCTTGAAATGGATGTTCTGTGTTAGTCACACACAACACTTGTTTTAGAGAATACTTTTAAACGCCGGAGACAGGGTCGGCGGATCAGGAAAAGTAAGGTGTTAATAGAGGTTGGGCCTACCCAATTAATACATGCCAACACACCTGGTCCAGTGACAAGTGACCCAAGAACAAGTCCCAAAGTTAGATCCCAGGTGGACATTATGACAGACATTTTTATACCTAAGGGACTCACTGAGAGAATAAAACCTGCTGAGAGGAAACGACTTGCTGAACTTTCTTCTACACGGGGATCACGGGCGGATGTTCCTATAATTAAACCAACCAGAAAGAGCTAAGTTGATGCATTTAGAGACATAGGGCCTCATTACAAGTCCGGCGATAACCCTGCCGGAAATTCCGGCAATTTACCACCAGACTCGTATTACCATTCCGCCTCCATGATTGCTGGAATCACTGGGGCATTACAACCCCAGTGACCCGGTAATTCCGGAGGTGGAATTCTATTAAACCCAATTCCCATGGAGTCCGACAGGACTCCATGGGAATGGGGAAGTGGAAACACCGGCACCATGCTGTAATGGTGCCGGTGTTTCCTTGTCGGCCTGCAGGCGGCTGGTATTAAACCCGCCAGGACAGAGCTGGCGGGAGTGACACCTCCCGCCTGCAGGACTCTTAATCAGCCGGTCCGGAATGACCACCACCATTCTTTCCGGACCGGCTGACTCGTAATGAGGCCCATAGTCATAGAAAATTACAAGAAGAGTTAACCAAAAGAAGCACCCAAGAAGATAATTATGAACTGAATGATTATCTGGCCAGCACAGCACATTTGGGAAACAACATATGGTACCAACATATGAAAGAAATTGGAAGAAGAACGTCAAATGAAGAATGCTTTGTATGTGTTCTCCTGCCATACAATATATGGGGAAATCAAAAATCTTAATAGCTATTGAAATAGACGTCCAGAAAGAACATTGTCTTTCACACATAGCACTTTGCAAAACAAGAGGCCAGTTCATGGGAAGCGGTGCTTCTCTCAAGTGGGCAATTGAAAAGACAGATCCAGATGAAGATGACTATATCCAAGATATAAAGACAAGAAACGATGCAAAAACAAGGAGTATCGTAATCAGATACGAGAAACCTGGACTAAAAGGAGCAGAACTCAGAAGAGAAGTGAACAAAAAACTGGAAACCGCAGGAAAATCTGCAGAAGATATTTGAATATGGAAGAACAGAGGTCAGATGCAGATCTGGGGATCAGTATTATCACCAGATGGATGGGAAAAGGAGTGGTGATCTGCAGAGCCTGGATGGTAACTAATCGTCCTGAATCCACCATTTCGAATGTAAACGATGCATGCAAACCATTGTGGCCAAAACCTTCTAAACTATTGACATGCGTCGAAGACAGAGGAGGACCCCTGCAAATAGTACCTTTGGGAAGCTCAGAGTTGTGTTTCAGAGGGAATGGTACAAGAAAAGTTGGATAAAATCAGACGTGCGATCGTATCTTTGATACATCATGAATGATACATGGAACAGCAGTAATCATGGATCATTATTGGGCTTGTGGATTCAAGGCCTACATCAGACTGCCTAAAGATTGGGGAGGAATCTGCACACTAGTAAATGTCCATGTTCCTGTGTTGGTGATTCCTAAAAGTGATTTGAACCTTGACAGTTTCCCAAAAGCAGATGCTCACCTGAGAAAGATGAGATCTGTGGAGCTGATAAAGAGGATGAATAGAGAGAACTACTTTTCAGCCAAGTCAATAAAAGCTTTCGATTCTATCCCATATGAACACAGACTGTTCAACCAGACTTCTTCAGTATTCACGTTGATCTTCATGCTAAGGATCCAGGTTGGAGCAAATACCAAATGGCTTCAGATCACCAGATGGGAATTACTGCAGACAATTAATACTACCATAAAGGGATTCAATGCAATCAGAGAAGAACTGAGAGCCATAAGACTAATGACTCTCCAGAACAGATATGTCCTGGATATGATCGCTATCGACAGAGGTGTGTGTGCAAAAATTGGAGAATCATGTTGCGCGTTCATGCCTTCTGATGATGACGAGAATGGAACCTTGACGGAGGCCATAGACATGCTGACGAAACTCCATGGCCAGATGATAGACGAGGTAGAAGATATTGCTGATGACAGCTGGTTTGGATCACTCTTCTATTGGGTTCCACAATGGATGGCAGAATGTTCAAATTCCTTGGCGCCCTGTTGTTGTTAGTGATGCTTGAATTCTGTGTGATCAAGATAATAATCTCACAGTGCAAGAAAACAGCAAAGAAAGCCATAAGGATGAAAATCATGATTGATGTTGATCCAGGATTGATGCCTAAAGATCTGACTGATGAAGAAATCAGAGACTTTGTGAAGGCCAGTATCCATGCACCTGAGGGAACAAAGTTCCTGTATCCAAAGGACCATAAGAAGTATGTGGGAAGATGGATCTATTGCAGTCCAAGTGGACAGTGCATGCTCATGACATGGAACAAGGATGAGCATGTGAAATCAGCTGGATGCTTGAAGGGAGTCATACAAATATGGATCCCTAAGAAGCATTTCTTTAGACCAGGATGTCTAGATGTAAAGGATGATGTGAGAGTGGTGGATGAATAACCTAGAGGGGGGAGTGTAAAGGAGGAGCCTAGTACCCCCACTCCAACTGCCCCGCTTACATTACCTGACAAATATGAATCAAAGTATGTGACGTATACAGAACATTTAAACCAGCAAAGAGAAGAACATGGACTCTGTGCAGTACCTATAAGAATACCTATACCTAAGAGAATATGGCAGGTAAAGTACCCATTGAGGAAACCATACCTACATACAAGACAATATGATGGCCATTTGAACGAGATTCCTGAAGAAGCAGAAAAACTAAATGGCAAAGATGAATGGTGACGTCACACAAAATCGAATTGACACCCATAGAAGAGATAAATAGACCAGAGGATGCAGACGATTTATAAACCATCAAGAAAATACGAAGGATAAATGACATCTTGGGATCAAGATGAAGAAATGTATACCACAAACCTGATGAAGATAGTTAGTTTACATGTGTACAGAATGCAATGAAACACAAGCAGCAAAGCAATCATTAAGCTAGGCACATGCTTTTGAATTGATTGTCCGCGGCAAGCGTCAACGTATACATATATAGATACATATGAACAAGTAAATGATGGATGTTTCCACTACGCATATAAGCAGTACTGGACAAAACGAGAAGGCCTCAATTTCTAGTGTGTTGCTGTTACGTTTGACAGCTATAGCTGGCAGATATCAGTATACTGGCAGGCTACAATAATATATACCAGTTAACCTGTATTTCAAATACCAAACTAACCTGGGCAGTCAGCAATTCCCAAGGAAGACAGCGGATGAGAAAATGAAAGGTCTCCCTGCTCCTCCCTCTCGGAAGAAAAATACCAGAGAAAGAAAGCACGACCCTCAGGGAAACCCTCCTGGGGGAAAAAACCCTGTATCACCGCAGGATTCCGGGCTGGTCGGAAGTTAGAGTTGGATGCTGTTCATTGGCACTTGGACAATCAATGCGATGAAGACTTCTCTAGGAAGGGGGAGACAGAACAGGTGAGTAATATCTTTAGAAAGGTAAGGAGGACAGAATTAGAAAGTTAGAGGCGAACACTTACTCTTAAGTCTAAAAGGGTACCAGCCAAAATGTGTGCGAAGAACCTGATACTCGGGGGTTCACAGATCTGTGTCCTGAAGTGTTAGATAGAGAGTGGTTCTACAAAATAGAAAAGATCGTAAGAACAGTAACCAATAGCAATTGTAACAGTGGAGGGCAGTTTCGGAGAGCGTGAAGTGGGAAGACTCGCTTTCTGGAAGTAGATGAGTGAAATCGCTTTCCCTATCCGAGGGTTGAATGGATTAGAGTAACACTGAGGTTCACCCGAAGCAAACGAAGATGGAGAGAAAGTTTCTGCACGGAGAGAGTGCCGTGGTGGGAATCTGCAAAACGAATAATAGGAGGACAAGAAAGATTAGGAAAAAGGAAAGTCACAAGTATGAATGGGAAAGGCTAAACTCCTAGGAGCGAAATTACGAAGCGTTGGTATGAGCAGTAGCAACGCATTTACTTGCTGGGCTTCCTTCCGTATATGAAGCCACGTGATCTGCCAACAACGTTCCTTGCGAACGTGAAACAACAAGACCGCTGTTCTCAGCATGATAACATAGAATGCCAGCCATCTTGGGTGTACTACTCCTGATAGACGCACATAATCGCTTGCGCTGCCACAATGACCGTCGGAAAAGTGTAACAGTCGCAGTTAATAAAGCAATTGAATGCACAACATGAATCTCAGTTAGAGGAGTTTACAGAGCCAAGAGAGCCAAGGCCTTCTCAAACTGGAATTGGCTGACATTGGATACAATTAATGTGAAGGAACAGAGGCTCCTATTCAGAAAGGTCAAGCAAAACAAAAGACGTCAGAGGACTATTGGAGAATAAAATCAAATATAGACAAATGCTCAATTTCATGATTTCCAGTCACGTGATAAATGGAAGTTGAACGAGCAAGATGGTTACACCTACTCACGAAGGCTGGCTATGCCCATACTCCCTAAAAATTCTCAGAACGCACTACAAACTCAAGGCCAACTTCAGAGCACTAATTGACACTGGACCATTGAGGTGATGATTGATGATATGCTAATTGGTGGGAAGCTGATGCTTAGACGAGCTCACTCGCACCTGGTTGTTCAGCCTGCATGCTGCTAGACGTAGGTGGAAAGGTACTGACGGGGGTTAGAAGCTAACCAATTGTAGGGGACCACGTAATTAAGGTTCCTATAGCTTGTGTAGCCAATGGGACGTCGTACATTTAGTGACGTTCATAGTGGCCATTTTGTGGAGAGGGCTTAGTTGCCCCACCTGATGTGAAGTATCCCATCACCTTCCTCCACTGCTCTTTACAGATAAAGAGCCTATACTTAGAAATACACTTAGACCCAATCACACCCTCCATTAGGTTTTTGTAGTTTGCCACGTAGGATGACGTTGGTAATGAGGCAGGTGAAAATGTCAATGATGACCAATTTTGGGTATAAAAGCCCATTTTTTATGAAGTAAGTAGAATCAGAGGATCGAGCGATTGCTGATGTTCGTTGTTCTCCCTGTTTTAGATACTTGACATTAAAACAGACGAACTTTGCCAAACTATTTGTGTCGTCTTGATTATTGATATATAAATAAAATCTGCATCCCCATCCATCTCCAGGGTATAGCTACTCATCTTAAAGGGCTGTCTGAGAGAACACCCAGCTCACATCTGTCAGTGAACCCCTTAGGGCGCTCACCAAGCAAAATGCAGAGTTCAAGTGGACGGAAAAATGCCAACAGCCGTTCCTACTGATAAATCAGCGCATATCTGACACCAAGAACATGGCATACATCAATCCGAGGAAAGCCACTGAACTAGTAGTGAACGCAAGTCCAGTGGGTCTGGGGGCCATCCTGACCCAACTGGATGAGAGGGACAACCAGGCGAAACACATTGTGTCATATGCCAGCAGAAGCCTGTCCAAGACCGAACAAGCATATTCACAGGCGGAAAGGGAAGCACTAGCAGTAGTGTGAGCCTGTGAACACTTCCATTTATTCCTGTACGGAAAACCCTTCACAATTGTCACATACCACCAGGCCTTGCTATTTATCTACGGCAATCTGCAAGCATAGATGCCGCCGCGCATAGCGAGATGGGCTCTGAGACTGCAGGACTA
The DNA here is from genome assembly GCF_040938575.1 of Ambystoma mexicanum. Classification (NCBI taxonomy): domain Eukaryota; kingdom Metazoa; phylum Chordata; class Amphibia; order Caudata; family Ambystomatidae; genus Ambystoma; species Ambystoma mexicanum. Next base: position 1,462,518,942 of record NC_090923.1, on the reverse strand, counting down.
TCACTTCAATATAATTCACAGACCAGTAAAAGAGCACAACCCAGCTGATTTTCTCTCACTAAGGGATCTGTGTGATACAACCGCGGCTTTTTTTACCGCGACGGAAAAGTTTGCATGGGAAATGCATGAACACAAAATGTTCGTACATTTCCCATGGAAACATTATTAAAAACATTACAAAACCCACACCCACAACACACTCTCACCCCCAACACACCCCACGCACACCCTACTTACATTGCGCCAGTTCCCTTTCACTTTTGTGGTGAACGGGAACCGGCGCTGCAGGGTCCTTTTTCTTTTTTGTGGGTAGCTGCAGGGGTTTCCCCCTGCTCACTATACTGTCTAGTATAGTGAGCGGGGTCTTGCGGGGGACACCCCTGCAGCCCCTGTTTTTTAATTTTTTCTTTTCTCAGGAGTGCTGCGGGGGTGGCCCCCCCAACACCCCGCTCACTATACTATATAGTATAGTGTGCGGGGTGCTGCGGGGACACCCCAGTAGCCCCTGCAGTTTTTTTTTTTAAATGCATGCCACCAAAGGTTCAAACTTTTGGTGTTCGAACCTTTGGTGTCATGCATTTATGACCTTTTTGTCAAACTTTTTTTCCGGTAATTTCTACTGATACCTTCTCTCACAGCATCCTTGCAAGGAGTCCTAGCCATCTCCATCTGTTGCAGACCAATATATCCGCTATGTGATACACGGAATCACCCCGAAAGGCCTCGATTCCCATCGAATAGCTCAAGAGACAAACAACGGACTACAGATCATCTTGAGATGCCTGGAAACCGCACACTGGAAACAAGCCTGGCAGTTGAGGGAAAACATGAGGGAGGATGTTCAGCAAGACATCACTTGTTTCTTGGCTGTCCGAGACGACCTGGCCAAGTCTGAAGAAGGCTGTTGCTAAAAGGCACCAAGCTAGTAATTCTCAGAAACCTGAGACAGAAAGTCTTGGAGTTGGCGCACGAGGGACACAGAGGTATAGTGTCCATCAAAAGGATGCTCAGACAGAAACTCTGATTTCCCCACCTCGAAGCACAAGTAGAAGAGCTACTGAAGCACTGCCCCACCTGTGCCGTCATAAACCCACACACAAGACCTGAACCGCTGTGCATGACAGCTCTACCTGAAGGAGCCTGGGAGGAAATTGCAGTGGACTTCTTTGGACCACTAGAAGGGGGCGAACACATATTAGTGGCAGTCGATGAATATTCTCGGTTTCCAGACATTCAAATAGTGCCATCCAACTCGGTATTCCACACCATTGCTGCTCTAGACCAAATGTTCGCCATCTACGGCATACCAAAGGTAATAAAGTCAGACAATGGGCCCCCGTTCACAGGGCAGGACTTTAAAACATTCTCTGAATACATGGGATTCCACCATAGGAAGATAACACCACTGTGGCCCCAGGCTAAAGGCACAGTAGACTGTTGCATGAGCAATATCAAGAGAACAGTACAAATTGCTCGACTAACAGGGAAGCCAGTAGAGAAAATGCTATGCCAGCTTATGCGAGTCTACAGAAACACCCCTCATAGTACCACAGGAAAAACTCCCTCCATCGTGATGTTTGGGAGAAGCATACGGACTCGGATTCCACACCTAACCCGAGAGGATGAAAGATACAGTGGTGACCGGGAAATGCGAGAATAAGATTCCCGAAAGAAAGACGAAATGAAGAGAGGAGCCGACGAGAAAAGAAGGGCTAAAGAAAATGACTTTGAGCTTAGGGATGTGGTCATAGCCAAACAAGTTCAAAGCTGCAAAAGCATGGCTGCGTTTGGAGAAGAACCCCTGACAGTTGTTCAAGTGAAGGGGTCCCTCATTACCGCTGAAGGTGACCGGAAAACCACATACAGAAATTCTTCACATTTCCGACGGATGCCTGGAATCGTGCCAGTGGTTGATCGATCCCCACCGTCCCAACAGCCTAGTGGGACTCACCTTATGAGGGGATGGGAAAGACTCCAGTGCAGAAGCAACCCCATGCCCCTGAGAAGCATGTGGAGAGCGAGAGGATCAGAGACCCCAAATAATACGAAAAAAGACTCAAAGACTCATTGAAGAGATGAACTAGAGTTGAGGTAATGTTTAGTATTGGGGATGTGGTCTCGCAAAAGAACCTCTGACACGTGACAGGGGACATGGGGACACGGGGAAGGGAAGGGGCACAGGGCGGGGAAGGGAGTTCAGTTGGATGTTGGCAGAACCCGAATAAAGGTGTGTTTCAACCTTCTTCCGCGTCCGCCTCGTGTGTAGTATGCCACATGCTTGAGGCCTGGGATGAATGAGAGAGTCGCTGACCAACTCCACAGTAGTGGCTTATAAATCACTTGTTAAGAGTGGATAGAGTGACAGGCTTTATTGATGTGAGTCGCATAAACATGTGTAAGCTCAGGAGAGCTTATTTAGTCCCTGTGACAACCACTGTAGTTAAGTCACTGCTCTGGGTTTATGTCCCTCTATAAAGACTGCTCTTGGGGCCCACCATGCACCCATAGCAGTTGGCTTCACGGCTGTGGGCAGACAACATTTATTGAAAATTTCTTAATGTACTATTAGGTTGCAGGCCTGATGTCGGGAGGACTGGTGGAGAGTGTCCACTTACCTCCCGGTCTGCTCCAGGTCTGGTGGGTGCTTGCTGCCGTGGGAGATCTTGTGAGGCCAGTTCCTCACATGCCTCCTTTTGTCGAACAGCTTTTCTACTCAATGACGAAGTCTCTGTACTCGATTGGTCTTTTCTCTTGCTGGGGTCGGCTCTCGCTGGATGAGGATCTCGGTGTGACCTCGATGTCCTGGGTTCATCTAGACCTTGTGAGGCTTGAATCCTTTCCTTAGGTTGCTCACCTACCCCATGTGTGAGATCCCTAGTGCTGGCACCTTCTCGACTCTCATGCCCCATATTCTCTGTCTCCATTATCTGAGGGTCTTCATATGGATCCTGATGTCCTGCTGAACACTCCGTTCCTGTGGGTTCTTTTCTCTCGGGTGGATTTCTCTTGAACATGGCCACTCTCTCTAGATTCCATCTTTTCCCATCTCCGGTGTCGATGCGGTTGGTGCCTTTTTGGGGGACCTCTATCAGCTGGCTGTACTTGAACCCTGTCACCATCTCCTTGTGGGGTAGTTTTATTTTTACTAAATCTCCTTCCGTAACCTCGGTCCGCTGAACTGCTTTGTGCATGTCACTCTGTGCCTTCATTCAATCCTTGTCTTTCTGGATCCTCCAGACCACATCTCTCATGGCAATGGCATCATCTTGCCTCACCTTGTGCAACCAGGGAGGTACTAACGTAGATGCAGCCCATCTACACCTCAGCATTTGAAACAGTGACACCCAAGTGACAGCATTGGGGGTGAGGCGATGAACAGCTATGGCCTCTTTAACTGTGTTGTCGAGATTCATTCCCACAGCACTGGCAAGTTGTAGGGCTCCTTTGACAAACCTATTCTCTGTCTCGACTAGTCCATTTGCTTGTGCGTGATAAAGACTGGTTCACATCTGATCGATATTGTTTTTCTTTAGAAACCCTTGCATTTCTCTTGAAATTGGCTGTACACAATTGTGACAATTTCTTTGGTCAAGCCTTCCCTCTGGAAAACTGCATTCAACACTTGGAGTACAGTGGCTGTGGTGTTGTTGGCTACAAATTCTACCTCCACCCATTTGGACAGGTAATCCACTATGACTACCCCATACTTGAGGTCCGGCAACATGGTGTCTAATGGGCCAATAAACTGCAAACCAATTTTGTGCCATACACCTGTGGGAATTTCGGTGGAGATCATGGGCACTTGTTTCACTCTGAGTTTTTTGTTGCTATTTACTCACTTGTGGCACCTCTCTATCATGATTCTGATATCGTGGTCCGTGCCTGGCCACCAATATGCTTCCCACACTCTACGCCTGGTCATGTTGCTGCCTAGGTGGTTCAAGTGTGCTCTGCACAATATCACTTTTCGCATCCCTCCCAGTGGTATCACTTGATCGCCTTCCATCACCAGGCCGTTCGTTTTGAAAATGTCTTCATTGACTTTCCAATATGGGCACAGCCCTTCTGGAATGGCCCTTTCATTTGGCCATCCATTGCAAGCCCAATTTGCCACTTGGCTCAACGACTCATCTTTGTCCAGTTCTTCTTTCCATTGTGCCTCGCACATCTCCAACAATTCTTGGCTTCTTAAATCTTTGATGGACGCTACAACGCATCCATCTTGAGGAACGTGGTACCTGGGGTTCTGCGATCTAGCAGCCTTGATATGCAGTCGGCTTGAGCATTCTTCCGCCCTGCTACGTGCATGATTTCGTATGTTTTTCTTGCAGCTTGGCTTCTATTTGTGCCAATCTGGGTGTTGATGTTTTCGTGCCCCCTGGATTCCACATGGTCGCTGACCAGTCAGAACATCGTGCCCCATATGTGCGTCCGGAAATATTCTACTGCCCAGGCGTGCATGAGCATCTCATTCTCGACTGTAGAGTTGTTTTTTTCTGAATCGCAGAGTGCTTTGGACGCGTATGAGTCTCCCTTCTTTTGGGTGAGCCTGGCACCTAGTCCATAGGCACTTGAGTCTGGGGTGATGTATGTTTCCCAGGTCGGATTGAATGGTTTCAGGCCTCGCTTTGACTTCATTTAATGCGTTCACTTGTGAAGTGCACCAGTCATACTCCGCTCCCTTCCTCAGCAACTCTCTCAAGGGAGTCGTCTCTGAGAATCTTGGTGCAAATTTGGCATAGTACTCCACGAGTCCTAGGAAAGACCGCAGCTCATCCTTTGATGTTGGTGCCAGGGCTTTGAGTATGGCCCGCAGGAGATCGTTCTCTGGGCTTACTCCTTCCCTCGAGAGCTGGTAGCCGAGGTACTCCACCTCTTGGGCTCTCAACACGCATTTTTCGTATCTTAACTGAACCCCTGGCACCTGAACTTTGTTCAAGACTTTCCTCAGTGCTTCGTCATGGGTTTTTGCGTCCTCAGCATATATGAGGATGTCGTCTTGGCAGTATGACACATTTACGATCCGACGTAGTAGGGAGTCCATCATTCTTTGAAACACGGATGCAGCTGAAGATAGCCCGAATGGCATGCAGGTATACTGATACGTGCCGAAGGGTGTGATGAAAGCCGTGAGCCGACATGATTCTTTGTGTAGACTTATTTGGTGAAATGCATCGCGCATGTCCAGCTTGGAGCAAATTGTAGCTTCTTTCATCATAAAAATAAGCTTGTTAATGCTGGGTAGTGGGTACCTGTCGGTTATCACCTCCATGTTGAGGCTACACAGGTCGATGCATACTCTTATATCATTGGTCTGACGTTTTTTGATTAGGACCACTAGGCTGAACCACTCCGAGGACTTCATGGTTTCGATGGTGCTCTGTTTGACCATTTTGCGTAGCTGGGGCTCCAAGGCTTCTCTTGCCATTACAGGAACCACCTTCACCTTATGCTTAACGTGTACTGCATTGGGCTTGAGACGGATCTTGTAGACATCATTTTTTTATTCTTCCTTGTTCCACAGAAAATAATGCAGGGAATTCTTCTCTCAGAGTTGACGTTCCTCCTGTTTTGACGGAAAGTACTTCGTCGTCGGTGCTGGGGTCCAGGCGAATGCTTAACCTGTGTTGGTCCTCCCATCCCAACACCGCTGGTCCTTCTTCCGAGAAATATACTTAGTAGTTTCTCTACCTTTAAACTCTAACTTGGCATTGATGCAGCCTAGTAGGTCCACTGACGCTCCTTCAAAGACTGTCAGCTTATGCTTGATTCTTTTAACTTCCACTGTTTGTTGTCCCACCATGTCACCATGTTTTTGTATGTTTGGATGGGAATAATTTTTTAGCCAGATTCCGCCATTACTTGGGTCTTGTTACTGTCCACTTCTATCACACAATGGGGTATTTCCCTCCTGGCACGGACAAAGTTCACCATAATGATGGTGGGTTTGTAATCCTCCTCATCATTGCTTGTGCACCTTTCCCCTTTGACGATCATGATGTTCTTCCCCTTCCATGTGCAAGCGACTGCAATGTGGCCAAACCTCCTGCAATTGGAGCATTCTTTGTTTCTTGCTGGACAGTCTTTGTCATTGGCTAGATGCTTTGTGCTGGTGCACCTATGGTACTTCCGGGGCTCTCTCCTGTTGAACCCCCCATCCCTGTGGGCATCTCTGCTGGGCTTTTTACAGTGCCCTTTCCATTGTACCGCTGCTATTTTGGCGGCCGGGGCGACTTCTGCCATTTCTCTCCGTCTGCTTGACGATTCCTCTTCCGCCATCGCTATCTGTATGGCTTTGTCTAAGTTGAGCTCTTTTTCCAGCATGAGCTTGTCCTGAATGTTTCTGCAATTTGTGTGCACCACTTATATATACATAAACATGTGTAAGTTCAGGAGAGCTTATTCAGTCCCTGGGACAACCATTGCAGTTAATTCACTGCTACGGGTTTATGTCCCTCTACAAATTCTGCTCGTGGGGCCCACTATACAACCACAGCACTTGGCTTAACTGCTGTGGGTTTATGCTGTGGGCAGACAACATTTATTGAAATTGTCTTAATGTACTATCAGGCTGCCGGCCTGATTTCGGGAGGAGCGCCCTCTTACCTACCGGCCCAAGTATGGCGGGCTCTTGCTGCCACGCGTGCTTCGTGAGATCTCGCGGGGGGGTGTGATCTTGCGAGGCTAGTTCCTCACAATCATCAAACCTAATGCTTACTTCTTATTTGACTGTATTTTGAATAGGTGATAGTTTAATGCAAGAAAATGTCAAGCCACTGATAATAGAAAACATATTTGTGTGTATCCCACTATTTCATTTGCCAGTTACCCACATAAATGAACATTTTCCATGAAACTGGCAATTGAAGCGGGAAACCCATTCATTCATATAAGGGAACTTCAGAAAAAGTAACTGGCTGTTTAATGAGCAGGTCATTTACCAGTAATCTTCATTACTCCCAATCCTACTCTTCTTCGTTATAGTACTTACATGTGAGGTCCCAACCTCGAATTCAGAAATCTGTTCCATCTTTTTAATACACCATATGTGTCCCATTTATAGAACCGCGCAAAGCCCTCGGCCATCTAGGCGCCGGTTACAAGACAAGATGCAATAGCAGATTAGTGGAAGAGGTGTGTCTTTTAGCCTTTTCCTGAAAAGCTGGTAGGAGGGCTAAGCCCAAAGCTGAAGTGGCAGGTTGTTCCAGAGGTAAGCTGCCACCACCGGGAAGCTGGAACCCCAGCTCACTTCCGTCTGTATCTCGGGGTGAGGATGCAGTAACTGTGGAAGGATCTTAGTGGTCTAGCTGGCTTATGCATTTTAATCTTCTGGGCTAGATGGGAGGGTGCGGCATTGGATAGACATCGTTGGCCGACTGATATGTTTTTGAACTTCATTCTGTCTCAGACAGAGAGCCAGTGGATCGACCTCCTGGATTCCGAGATGTGGTCAGACTTACTCAGGTCCAATGTTGCTAGCAGAGCATTGTTGTGGAGCCTGTTCAAGTTCTTTTCTTAAGTACCACAAAGTAAGACGTTACAGTAGTCCAACTTGGACCCAACGAGGGTGCGGGCCGCAGTGAGGTGGTTAACAGAAGAGAGGAAAGGATTGCTCACCCATATGAGTTTTGTGGCATAGGCAGTTGTGGTGGCAATGTTGTTAATTTGGCCAGACATATTGAGCGAAGCATCGAGGTAAATGCCTAGTGTTTTTACTGTGGTTGTCACAGGGATCTTGTGGCCATCTATGTTGAAGAAACCATACTTGCGTCAAGGTTTGCAAGACAGGCTGGGGAGCCAACAAGGAGGAGCTCTTTCTTCTCGTCGTTGAGGTATAGGTTAAGCTGGTCCATCCAGGTTTGTATTATTTTGTAAAGAGTATACACATTGGTGCAGTCCTGGCACCTGTTAGGGGAATAAGAATTTGCATGCAGTCTGTGTAGTTCGTGATGGATATGCCCAATAAGTCAATGTGGTCAAAAAGCAATTTTGTATAGATATTATAATGGGGGGAGAGACACAGGAGCCTTGTGGGAATTCACATGTGTTGGGCGTCGTGGGGGGTGGGGGGGCCAGCGCTCTTACCTGCTTAGACTCTGGAAGATCTGTTGTAGAGGAAGGATGCTTCTGGGAGAAGCAGGGTACTGAGGTCAGGTTTTGACATAGAATTTTGTGGTCCACGAGATTGAACGCCGCTGGGAGGTCAAGTAATTAGAGGAGGGAGAGCTTTCCTGCATCAATGACGCCGTCCAATTGATTCTTCAGGTCAAGGAGGGCTGTTTCTGTTCCATGTCTGGGGCGGAAACCTGATTGGCATGGGCTGAGGATAAGGTGTGCTTCTAGAAATTCCTGAATTTGAATGTAAGAAACTCTATCAAGGATTTTCAGGAGAAATGGGACATTGGTGATAGGTGTCAACATTGTCAGGCTTGTCACTTAAATCAGATAGGAATCCCTGTTCCTCACCTGATTCTTCCTGACTCGATGAGGACTCCTTGTTCCTTCCCTTCTTCTTCTTCCTTGTGGACCTTTTCTTCTCGAAGAGGTACGGCCTGCCTCAAAGGGAAGCCACTATGTCTGCCTGGGCAACTGGCAGAATAATGGCCCCTTCTCCGAGGCAGCCAGTCAGGGGAAAAGCCTGCGTAGGTGGAAAAACCGCTAGGATTTCTTGGTGTCTGGACAATCCAAGCCGAGATCTCTGGGAAGATCAGTGGTGTCTGGACGTATCTGTAGGAGTCCTCGGTAGAGATGGGATACAGATAGGAACACTGGTGGGAGCGAATATGCAGAGAGGCTGAGAGCCAAGAGATACTGAAGTATGCAGAGCGCTCTCGCATATAGAACCCCGGACGAGTCGGTGATCCCATTAGGGGAGAGCCAAGAGAAGGGAAACCAAAGAGTCAGAGCGCTGTCCGGGAGCCGGAGGAGGGAGCGCAAAAGGTAGGAGAGAGAACTCCGCCCTCCGACTGGCGATGGAAGAAAGGGGAAAGTAAGCGGGAGCAAGCTGGAAAGCATGCAAGCTCAAAAGGAGTAACGGGAAGGACCTACACACAGCGTTTAACCTGTAAGGAGTCCTGGAGTGTTGCAACGCACTGCCGCCTAGGATCGGGGAGTGTTTATCCGGCATGGTGGTGGGCATGTTGAAAAACATCTAGAACGGCACATTACATTTAGGAAGAAAGTGATCTGCAATCAACGGGGGAGAGTCCATCAATCCCATAAGACCCACGGATTGCTGTGCGTGACAGTTGTCACGACCATAGCCCCTGGCCTGGGAACTCGGGGTCTCTGGCCCTCGCCACAGTGTTCCTACAAGGACCCAAGGACCCAATCCTGCCCCCCTCGGCTGTCCTGGAGCCAGTCCTGGCACCTTTGGCGCTAGGCTCATATGGCAAGTGGAGTTTCCATTGGGGAATGGACCAACATGGCTGCCCCCACAAGGTTCGGCAGGGAACTGCATCATGCAGTCTAGCATCTAGGGCGTGGTCTGTCCTGGATGCACCTCGGATACCTGCTGGCTATTTAAGCCACACCCGAGCTGAGGCACGCGCTTCGCGTTGTTCTGCACTCGCAGTGTGACGTTCACCAAGACCTGCTCGCAGCATCCCTGGCCTGCATCTACAGGGAGAAGAAGAACACCATTATTCCTCCTGACCTGTTCAGCATCCAGTTCCTCAATTGCTCCGGTGTCTTCCCTGGAGTTGGTCTTCATCTGCAAGCAACATCCTAGAGAGGAGAGACAAGAAGAAGACAATTAGTAAGCGTTTGTCTTCCGATTCCATCGCCTTCAGACTCCGTTTACCTACGGAAGCTCTCCTGGAATTCAACAACGGTCCGGATATCTTCCACACTACGCTCTGCTTCCATCTGGCCGCATTTCTTCCAGGAACTTCTCGGCGACCTGCAAGGAAGAATAGCACAGGCTAGCCTTATTCAAAGGACGCTCATAGCGCTGCGCTTTGCGCATTCTCTTACCTTCTCGAGCACCGCCCTCTCCATCAGCTCGACGTCTTCACCATCCCTTCTGCATCTATGAGAGAAGGATAAGGTTAACTGGGCAACAACTATTGCAGACACACATTCTATTAGAATTAAAGACTTACCTCAAGAGTGGAGTCGCAGCCGGCCTGGACTCCCGGGCCCGCGCCAGTGAAGTAACTTGGCCGAAAGGTGCCCAGCCACGACGTGCCCCTGCACAGAACAGCAGGACCGAGAGCGCACCTTATCGAAATACAAGGTGAGGAAGGCTCTAAGGAGGTCGCAAGGGGAAAACTTGGGAGGCGGCCCCCGAGAGAAGGTGTTTGTGGCTAAAACTGAACTCCTGTCTTCCAGAATAGACCCACGGAAGCGCGAGTCCCCGAGGGAGGTGAATCCAACCCAGAAGCGCTCCAGTCAAGTCGGGTGGTGTCCCTGTAGATACAAGGTGAGCGTTACGCAATAGGCCAGAAGTTTATGTGGATGGGTTTCTTTAGCAGCAGTGTGATCCAGGAATCTTTAAGAGAGGCAGGGACTTAACTTGCAGAGAATGAGACATTGACTATGGCAGTTATGAGTGGTAGGATGGGATCTATGCATTGTTTAACCAGGGTAGGAAGACAGATTTCTATCTCCTTTGCATCGGCAGGTTTTAAATCCCTTCACGATAGTGGCCAAGTCTAGTTCAGAGATGGGCTGGAACTGAAAGAGATGTGTGCGGGTAGGAGGAATGTGTGTGGGCTGTGTTTCAGGCTATTGGTGATGGTGTCTGATTTAGTTTTGATTTTGCCTCGCAGTTGTGCGATTTTGCCAGTGAAGGCATATTGGTTGCTGCTACACCAGGTGTTGTCGTTGATGACAATCAATGGTGGAACAATTGCAGATTCTAGTTCACAAGCGATAGTGAACAGTTCTCGCTAGCTGGAGGAGCCATCCATTGCTGTAGGAGGCTGCTTTGGTAGCAAGAATGGCTTGTTTGTATTTCAAGGAACAGTCTGTGAGGAGAGCATAATTAGCTCTATTAGGGAGCTTCTGCAGCTCGTTTGTCAGCGCGTAGGGAGTGGAGTTGTAGGGTCAACCAGGTGTTTTAAGGTTTGGTGTTCATTGCTTTGCGTGGTTTGATGGGGGCCAAGGACTCGACTGTATTAGCTAGCAAGGAGTTTTACTGTTCCACTAGGGAGTTTATCTCGAGGGGATTAGGTGGCTGGGTGTTGAGCATTGGGAGTAAGCGGTCACAGGTTAGTTTGCGGGTTATACGTGCCATTGTGGGGGGTAGGAAAGTAGGGATTGTGGAGCATTTCTCTGACATCAGAGTAGTGAAGGTTATGCAGTGGTGGTCGGTCCAGGGTAGGAGACATTGGAGACCACAGATATGTTTCAATTGTCATCCAGTAGCCAGTCTAGTGTACAGCTGTGTGAATGTGTAGGGTTGAGAATGCGTTGGTTGCAGCCGAGTGTGGAGATGGCTTTGGCAAGGGCTGAGGCATCAAGGTCTAGGGGGGTTATTGAAGCCTAGATAGATAAGATGATAAGCTGCGTTGTGGGTTTGAGGTTAGCAGCAATGACTTGGGTGAGGTCTTCTTCGAAGGTGGCCGGGGGCCCTGGGGAGCGATAGAGCATGTGGGGAGAGATGGAGCAGTTATGTGAGCATGTGAGTTTAGTGGCAATGTATTCGCAGTGTGGAATGGGAGAGGCAGGGATCTTTCGAAAGGGGATCGAATCCATGTAGATGAAGGAAATACCACCTGTACGTCTTGTCTTATCTAAGTATGGCATAGCCTTGGGCAATAGCGATGGATAAAACTGCACCCCCATATGGGTTGAGCCATGTTTCGTTGATGGCCTGGATGCCTATATTGTTAGCCATTATAAGGTTGTGGATGTTGAGTGCGTAGGCAACGATGAATCTTGCGTTAATCAAAGTGCAGATCAAGGAGGCTACTCGGCTCCTTGGCAAGTAGCAGAGGTACGTGGTCTTGTGCTGTTGGCTATAGGTTTGGGAGCTGTTACGTAAGAGTGAGTTACGTGTGTGCATGCTTAGGGAGGAAGGGAGCTGTGGGGGTGGTGCTTGAGTGCGTGTTCTGAGTTGGTGTAGGCGGTCTGGACCTGTACGTGGCACATCAGCTGGTGTATTGTAGGTGTTGTAGACAGGGTGGCCTATTAGTGGTGGCACTGAAAGGTGGATGTTGGCTTTTAGTCAAGTGTGCACCAGATTATCTGTGCCTATATGATTGTGGGTTTCAGTTAGGCGTTGAGAAATGTGATGAGATGGTGTGATTACGTTCAAGTGCGTTGGCAGTGGTATAGTCAATTGCTGAGAGTTAGCCTGAAGTGTGATCAGGCACGCTGGTGGCCGGAATGGTGTAGGGGTGGGTAGTGGATGGTGGCATTGTGAGGTGAAAGTAAAGAAGGAGGGTTTTTGGACCTTGAGAGGGTTGATAATTTTGTGTGACCATGGTGCACAGTGACAGCGCTGAGCTGTGCCGGAAGTCAGCTGTTGTTTCGTGTGCTTTCGAGCGGGTTACTGAGCAGGGTGTGGGTTCTAATGTGGGCAAAAATGGTGTAGGTGGTGGGAGAGGGTGACATGTTACCCCAGAGGAGATAGGTGACCCATGGTGAGGGGGATAGTATTTGTTTCCCATGTAGGAGGCTGCAGCTGGCTGTCAACTGTCTTGTGCGGGTGTTGTGGAATGGCCGACATCAGGGGGTGATCATTACATAATGCAGAGGGCGCTGAAAGCATACATGAGTTTGGAGTAGCCTTACCTCGTGTTTCAATGGTTAAAGCGCATTGGGATGAGTCCCATTTCCAGCACAGTTCAGGATGGCACAGAGGTTTTCTCAAGAAAGGACGCACTTTGTTGCGGGCAGTCAATGAGCTCTCCGGCTTGCCAGCCCCAGCCGGACAGAGCCAGACAGGTACATTAGGCCTTAGGATGAGGCCTTGAGGATGAGCCAACTCTGCCTGCTGGTAGAAAGACGTGGCATCAATTGATACGCGCATCCACCAATCGGACGGGCCAATGGTGGAGGCTAGGCAGGGACCATCTGTGGATCCCAGCGCAGCATTAGGCTTCGAAATAGCTACAGCCATTACTGAATGTGGTGATGTAGTACGAACATCACGCTGCCTCAGAGCACCATTGGACCATGGGGGGGTTATTTCTCCTGTGGCAGGTTGCAAGTGTGCTCCGATGTTGTATGGAGTACTGAAGTGCTCTGTGCTGGGCCAGACATGTACACTAGGCCTTAGGATGAGGCCTTTGGGATGAGCCGGCTCTGCATGCCGGTGGATGGTCGTGGCATCAATTGACTCGTGCATCGGCTAATCAGACTGCCCAATAGTGGAGGCTGGCTGGCAGGGAACATCTCTGAAGCCCAGCGGGCATCAGGCTTTGAAATAGCGGCAGCCATTACTGAAGGTGGGGATGTAGTACGAATATCATGCTGCATCAGAGTACCATTGGACAATGGTGGGGTTATTTCTCCAGTGGTGGGGGGTTATTTCTCCTGTGGCGGTTTGCCAGTATTCTCCGATGTTGTATGGAGCTCTGATGTGCTCTGTGCTGGGCCAGACAGGTACAACATTCCTTAGGATGAGGCCTTGGGGATGAGCATGCTGCCGGTGGAAGGACGTGGCATCAATTGACTAATGCATCGGCCAATCAGACTGCCCAATGGTGGAGGCTGCTTGGCAGGGAACATCTCTGGTGCCCAGCGCGGCATCAGGCTTCGATATAGCAGAAGCCATTACTGAATGTGGTGATGTAGTATGAACATAACTGTGCTTTTTATTTACTTTGACACAGCAATGTTCATGCTACGAGCGTAGTCTTTCTTCCTATGCTCGGTACCTGATTAGTCTGCTTTTCATTGCCGGGCATCACGCAGTCATGTGGCCCTCATTGACAAAACTTATGTGCCGGGAGTGAGGAGGTCAGTGCTGACTGTGGGTGCTGCTAAATTGCTGCTACTAGTTTTAATCATTTTTATTATATTGTGTGTGCATTCTATTGAATTGTGTGCCTACGCCTCCCGTTCCCTAAATGTCCAGTCTGTGCTTTCTATCTACTTTGACACAGCAATGTTTGTGCTACAAGGGTAGTCTTTCCCTACGCTTGGTACCTGATTAGTCTGCTTTTCATTGCCACGCATCATGCGGTCACGTGGCCCTCATTGATGACACTTATGTGGCGGGAATGAGGAGGTCAGTGCTGACTGTGGGCGCTGCTAAATTGCTGCTCCTCGTTTTAATAGTTTTTATTATATGCTGTATGCATTTTATTGAATTGTGTGCCTGCGCCTCCCGTTCCCTAAATGTCCTGTCTGTGCTTTTTATTTACTTTGACACAGCAGATGCGGTCACGTGGCCCTCATTGACGACACTGCGGAAGCGCAGCGGGCTTGTCTGCTGCTGTTACGGCAGGTCTTCGGAAGACCTCGCTCTGGCATCGTTGGAGGCTGCAGCCAAGAACGAGGATTTGTACCTCCAACATGGAGCCCGAACCACGGAGGAGCGGTGTAGCGTATCAGAAGGAGAACGAGAGCGAGGCTCCTCCTCTCTCTCAGGAAACACTGTATGAATCGGAAGCGCCAGGAGAACTGCGCGTTGCTACTGTTTTCACCAGCTATGCTCCGTGAGTTATCGTATCTGCGATACGCGTTTCACACTACTTTGTAATTGGTCCGTGATTTCTTACTCACCTCTGTCCACATTTCTCTTTAGGGACACTCCGCCTTTCTATTCCGCTTTTCTCAGCCTCGCCAACACTACCGGCTCGACTGCGCGGCCCAAACCCGCTTCAGACCATTGTAAGCAATCCCTATCCCTGACGCTGAATGCACCACCAGTCTGCACTTTCCTTCTACTATTGTTTGCTTTCTCCCCTGGCAGTATACAGCACATACCGGTCACGTCCCGGCGCAGTCACCATTCCCACGAGGTCCCGTCCTCAAAATCCCTCCACCAGTATACTCCCAGGTAGGATCCTCTAACAGTCTTATCTCCACTTCTGATATCTCCGCTTTATTACATTCTACAGAAAACCTTTATTTTTCTTTTCTTTAAATTGGAACAGACTGGATTATGTTCATAGCTACGAGAGTCTCTACACAATAGCCCTCGGGAAATCCTCTCAGGTACCTTCCCTGCTGTCTCTCGACATATCAGAGACTTGTTATTTACAAAGACTACTGGGGTAACACTATTCTTTCCATCCCTCCAGAAAGGCTGTTCGACTAAACCATTCGAGAAGATTTATCCCGACACTCCCCTGCAAGAGGCCAGTCACTCCTTCAACTCTCAACACTGGGTTTTTTCCCGCAAGAGGATTTTCTGGAGGCCTCCTTCCGGCACCTGTGTTGGAAGGTGTGGCAAGGGAGCTTCTGGTAAACTTGCACATACTCCTACAAACCGAAGACAAGGTAGGAAGTTTCTTATTGTTGCCTGCCAAGTTGTTTTGGTGTTTCTCCAGAGAAAAAGAGGAAACGTGGTTTAAAAAATAGCGTAAATTTGTGGTAGATGTTACAGATAGCAACGCCAGATTATTACTTTGGAGACCACTTGAACCGGCCTTGCAGGCTTAACAATGGAACAACAAATACAGCAGTTGGTAGCCGCAATGCAGAATTTATCAGCAGAGGTTCAACAATTGAAAGAAGAGAACGCCACTTTAAGACAACAAGCAGGGCGTTCTGCACAGAGTTCAGAAGTCCCCCCAGGGCCACTACCAGGAGGGCGCTTTGATGGTAACCCACATGTCGTTAAAGAGTTTCTAGAATCCTGCACCGTCCAATTTGTATTCAAGGCTGCCTTTTTTCCCACCGATAGGGATAAGGTGGGACACATGATTGCCCAGATGACAGGGGCCGCCTTGGCCTGGGCTACTCCGTTAGTCACTAACAATAACCCTATTCTTGATAATAACCTCCCAGAGGGGTTTGCCAGCAATGGCGTTGGTGCGGCACAGGCAGCAGGTCTTTAGGCCTCTGTTTGCCCTGGTTTCAATGGACCAATCACGTCGGGAGGTAGGTCGGGAAGGCAGGGAAAAGGATACCAGGAAGCGGGGAGCCATGGAGGGGGAATCCATACTAAGAGCGTGCATTACGTGCATTTTAAGCACGAAAAAATGCTTTTGGGGCAGACTATGGTGGATGTGCCCAGGGCGATCTTACCTCCCAGAGGGGTTTGCCAGCAATGGCGTTGGTGCGGCACGGGCAGCAGGTCTTTAGGCCTCTCTTTGCCCTGCTTTCAATGGGCCAATCACATCAGGAGGGAGGTTGGGAAGGCGGGCAAAAGGACACCAGGAAGCAGGGAGCCATGGAGGGGGAATTCATGCTAAGCACGAGCATTACATGCATTTTAAGCACAAAAAATGCTTTTAGGGGCAGACTATGGTGGATGGGCCCAGGGCGATCTTACCTCCCAGAGGGGTTTGCCAGCAGTGGCGTTGGTGCGCACGTGCAGCAGGTCTTTAGGCCTCTGTTTGCCCTGGTTTCAATGGGCCAATCACGTCGGGCAGGCGGGGAAAAGGACACCAGGAAGTGGGGAGCCATGGAGGGGGAATCCACGCTAGGAGCGCACATTACGTGCATTTTAAGCGCAAAAAATGCTTTTGGGGCAGACTATGGTGGATGGGCCCAGGGCGATCTTACCTCCCAGAGGCGTTTGCCAGCAATGGCGTTGGTGCGGCACGGGCAGCAGGTCTTTAGGCCTCTGTTTGCCCTGCTTTCAATGGGCCAATCACGTCGGGAGGGAGGTCGTGCAGGCGGGGAAAAGGACACCGGGAAGTGGGGAGCCATGGAGGGGGAATCCACGCTAGGAGCGCACATTACGTGCATTTTAAGCGCAAAAAAATGCTTTTGGGGCAGACTATGGTGGATGGGCCCGGACGGCCCCAAGATGTGTCTGCAGGTGTCCGCAGGGGACGCCAAGGAAGCCAGCAGCTAACAGACACCAACAAAAACCGTGAGTGTGGCATGGGTGGGGAGTAGAGCAATCACTCTACTCCAGAAAACCCCTGCCACTCTATTTCACCTCCCTTATTAGCATGTCCACACTTAGATAGAATTGTGAACACTAGCCTGCGTCACATCTAGATAAAATTGTGACTATTAGCATGTCCACACTTAGATAGAATTGTGAATGTTAGCATGTCCACACCTAGATAGAATTGTGAACACTAGCCTGCGTCGCAGCTAGATAAAATTGTGAATATTAGCATGTCCACACTTAGATAGAATTGTGAATGTTAGCATCTCCACACCTAGATAGAATTGTGAACACTAGCCTGCGTCACATTTAGATAACATTGTGAATATTAGCATGTCCACACTTAGATAGAATTGTGAATATTAGCATGTCCACACTTAGATAGAATTGTGAATGTTAGCATGTCCACACTTAGATAGAATTGTGAATGTTGGCATGTCCACACCTAGATAGAAATGTGAACACTAGCCTGCGTCGCATCTAGATAAAATTGTGAATATTAGCATGTCCACACTTAGATAGAATCGTGAATATCAGCATGTCCACACTTAGAATTGTGAATGTTAGCATGTCCACACCTAGATAGAATTGTGAACACTAGCCTGCGTCGCATCTAGATAAAATTGTGAATATTAGCATGTCCACACTTAGATAGAATCGTGAATATTTGCATGTCCACACTTAGATAGAATTGTGAATATCAGCATGTCCACACTTAGATAGAATTGTGAATGTTGGCATGTCCACACCTAGATAGAATTGTGAACATTGGCCTGCGTCGCATCTAGATAGAGTTGTGAATATTAGCATGTCCACACTTAGATAGAATTGTGAATATTAGCATGTCCACACTTAGGTAGAACTGTGAACATTAGCATGTCCACACCTAGATAGAATTGTGAACACTAGCCTGCGTCACATCTCGATAAAATTGTGAATATTAGCATGTCCACACTTAGATAGAATTGTGAATATTAGCATGTCCACACTTAGGTAGAACTGTGAACATTAGCATGTCCACACCCAGATAGAATTCTGAAAAGTGGCCTGCGCCGCATCTAGATAGGATTGTGAATGTTGGCATGCCCACACCTAGATAGAATTCTGAACAGTGGCCTGCGCTGCTTCTAGATAGGATTGTGAAGGCCAACAAGTGCCACGCTTAGACAATACTGTGAATGTTAGCATGCTAAAGCTCAGGTAACCCACTAACCAATACAACCTCAAACTCTGCATACTTATCTCACTCAAAAACTCACACAACCATCTCTCGCACCACAAGCTGCACGCACTTTACAACACTGCAACAACACATAAGCCGGAGCAACAGCACACGCGGACTGACACCGATCCAATACCCGCTCCAAAGCTCAGCATCCGGTGTATACCGAGTTGAAGCTGCCAACAGAACACCACTCCTCTCACTATCCTACTCCCTCTTCACCTTACTAACCTATCCCCCCCCTTATCGTTTACAGATCCGCCAGAGCGCCTGGGGACCAATTCCGTTGGTGACGGTGCGCGGTACAAATACCTTTAACATTTAACATTTAACATTATGTTATTGTTTATTTAGATGACATCTTAGTCTTCTCCTCTTCCTTGGAAGAACATCAGTTCTATGTGAAAGAGGTTCTGAAACAACTACATTCTAACCAACTGTATTGTAAACTAGAAAAATGTGAATTTCACAAGACCACCATATCCTATCTAGGATACATCCTCTCCCAAGAGGGAATCACTATGGATCCTGCGAAAGTCTCAGCTATCACAGAATGGCCTTCTCCACGATCCGTTAAAGACATACAAAGGTTTTTGGGTTTCGCTAACTTTTATAGGCGTTTCATTCCACATTTCTCATTACTTACCAAACCTTTAACTCTACTCTTGAAGAAAGCTACCCCATTCCTCTGGACTAATGATTCACAGCAAGCATTTGAAAAGTTCAAAACCTTGTTCATACAGGCTCCCATACTGAAAGTACCGGATCAACAACGTCCATTCATTGTAGAATCGGATGCCTCGAAGTATGCATGGCCCCCTTGGGGGCTGTTTTGCTTCAGCCTAATATCCATAATATTGAAAGACCAGTGGCCTTCCTGTCAAAAACTCTTTCGCCAGCTGAGATCAACTATACGGTACTCGAGAAGGAATTACTCGCCATCAAACGGGCGTTTGAAAAGTGGCGTCATCTCCTCCTGGGTGCGCGTTATCCTATTGAGGTTAGAACGGATCATCACAACCTCCGCTCTCTACAATATGCACAGACGTGCAACAGCAGGCAAGCAAGATGGGCACATTTTTTTTGCCCATATCAAATAAAGTTAACCTTTATGCCCGGAAACACTAACCTCAGGGCTGACGCCCTAGCTCGAAAAAAACCTCAGGAGAAAGTCCCTTTCCGCGCTGAACCTATGTTCCCAAAGGCAGTCTTCATTCCAGTATTATATCACTTCTTACAGACTCTGGAAGACAAGTCCAAAGACCTGTTAACCATAGAACCAGAACTGTGCCTCACACAGGGATTAACAAGCAGTCGGGGTCTCCTGTTCAAGGGCGAGCAGGTGTACGTACCAGATGTAGATCTCCAGAAGTGTTGAAGCTGTGTCACGACTCAAAGGCAGCCGGGCATCGGGAATTTACGAACACTCTCGAACTGATTCAAAGATACTTTTGGTGGCCATCAGTCCGAACGGATGTGCGTGAATATTTTGCATCATGTACAGTTTGTCTTCAGACCAAATCTCCCAGGATTCCACCATTGGGAGAACTGATCGTGACTCAGATTCCCTCCAGGCCATGGCAAATAATCTCAAAGGACTTTATTGTAGACTTACCTAAATCCGAAGGCTGTACCACCATCATGGTCACTATCGATACATTGACAAAAATGGCTCATTTTATACCATTACCTGCTGTTCCCTCAGCCGCCCTGATGGCTCGCATATTTTTGGAGCGTATCTTTTCTCTGCATGGTCTTCCTGAGACCATTATCTCGGACAGAGGGCCACAGTACACCTCCAAGTATTGGAAACAGCTTTGTTCCATACTGGGAATATCCAGGGTTTTGAGTTCCAGGTTCCACCCGCAGACCAACGGACAAACGGAGCGACTCAACCAAACCCTGGAGGGATACCTCCGGTGTTATGTCTCCTTAGCTCAGGATAATTGGAAAAGTCAGTTACCATTGGCAGAATTTGCCTACAATAATGCTGCACATTCTGCAATTAAAGCGAGTCCTTTTTTTTGTACCTATGGGTTTCACCCAATGGTGTTTCCTGTTGTTGCTTCTCCTAACACTAAATTTCCAGAACTGGAGAGAATGATAGACGTCATTCAGCAAGGCCATCGTACAGCTAGCTCGGCTCTCCAAGATGCCCATACTCGGAGTAAAACCCAGGCGGATAAACATAGCACTCCAGCCCCTCAGCTTCAAATTGGTGAGCAAGTCTGGTTGGCTAGCAGGTTCCTTCCTAGAAGGCTCGTCGCATCAAAACATTCCCCCAAATATTTTGGCCCATTTCCTATTATAGCCAAAGGGGGACCAGTGGCCTATACCTTGCGGCTCCCCAGGACTTGGAGTCGTATTCACCCAAAGTTTCATGTTTTGCAATTGAAGCCCGATGTACGGAACCAATTTCATAGAACCGCAGTGGCTTCCCCCCCTCCGGTGATGACTGACACTGGCCCTGAATATGAAATCTCAGGAATATGTGACTCACGGTATCATCGCGGGGTCCTTCAGTATCTAGTAGACTGCAAGGGGTATTCCCCTTCTGAACGATCGTGGGAGCCTGCCTCTGCCATTCATGCCTCCCGTCTGATTAATTCTTTTCATCATTTCCATCCGGGCAAGCCGGGTTTTGCCTCTCTTGGGAGGGGGCATACTGTTACGGCGGGTCTTTTGAAGACCTCGCTCTGGCATCGTTGGAGGCTGCAGCCAAGAACGAGGGTTTGTACCTCCAACATGGAGCCCGAACCACGGAGGAGCGGTGTAGCGTATCAGAAGGAGAACGAGAGCGAGGCTCCTCCTCTCTCTCCGGAAACACTATATGAATCCAAGGTGCCAGGAGTACTGCGCGTTGCTACTGTTTTCACCAGCAACGCTCCGTGAGTTATCGTATCTGCGATACGCGTTTCACACTACTTTGTAATTGGTCCGTGATTTCTTACTCACCTCTGTCTACATTTCTCTTTAGGGACACTCCGCCTTTCTATTCTGCTTTTCTCAGCCTCGCCAACACTACCAGCACGACTATGCGGACCAAACCCGCTTCAGACCCTTGTTAGCAATCCCTATCCCTGACGCTGAATGCACCACCAGTCTGCACTTTTCTTCTACTATCGTTTGCTTTCTCCCCTGGGAGTATACAGCACATACCGGTCACGTCCCGGCGCAGTCACCATTCCCACAAGGTGCCGTCCTCAAAATCCCTCCACCAGTATACTCCCAGGTAGGATACTCTAACAGTCTTATCTCCACTTCTGATATCTCCGCTTTATTACATTCTCCAGAAAACCTTTCTTTTTCTTTTCTTTAAATTGGCACAGACTGGATTATGTTCATAGCTACGAGAGTCTCTCCACAATAGCCCTCGGGAAATCCTCTCAGGTACCTTCCCCGCTGTCTCTCGACATATCATAGACTTGTTATTTACAAAGACTACTGGGGTAACACTATTCTTTCCATCCCTCCAGAAAGGGCTGTTCGACTAAACCATTTGAGAAGATTTATCCCGACACTCCCCTGCAAGACTTCGTAATCCATCGCTAAGGATCAACAAGGCCAGTCACTCCTTCAACTCTCAACACCAGGTTTTTTTCCCGCAAGAGGGTGTCCCGGAGGCCTCCTTCCGGCACCTGTGTTGGAAGGTGTGGCAAGGGAGCTTCCGGTAAACTTGCACCTACTCCTACAAACTAAAGACAAGGTAGGAAGTTTCTTATTGTTGCCTGCAAAGTTGTTTTTGTGTTTCTCCAGAGAAAAAGAGGAACCATGGTTTACAAAATAGCGTAAATTTGTGGTAGATGTTACAGCTGCGCGCTAGAGGCGCGCTTAAGGCCAGCCCGTCTGGGCCCCGTCCGGGTCCCGGCAGGGTGGCTGGGTCAGGGTTCCTCCTCCTTACCTGGTGAGGCTGATTTAGCCCCTTCTGCTTCTGGCAGACGGGAACAACTCATTGCCCTGGCCCGCCAACACTATTTTGCCCTCTGGCTTTCTACCTAAATTAGCCGTCACTGATGCTGAGCCTGTACTGAATCCCTATCAGCTTAATTGCTTGTTATGCAGTGCTAGGTCCTTGGTGGCCCATGTTGCCGACTGTTTCAATCTGTTATCTGACTTCAAGCCAGGTTAGTGTAACTTGGCTCTCTGAGTCCTCAGGACCAGCTGTGGTAGCAATGCTTCCTGATGGTTACAATATCCTGAGATCTGTTGCCAGTCACCCTGGGGGTGGCGTTGCTTTTATTTTTAAATCTAGATTTGCTTCTACTGTGATTCCTCTGTCGGTTCACTGCAAGATTGAATCCTCTGTCGACTTCACTGCAAGATTGAGACACTTTTGGTGCACATGGTTCTCACTGCGACCAGGACTGTTCATGTTCTGGTGGCCTATCACCCTCCAGGTATTGACTCCACTTTTAATGATATGTTTGCTGAGGTTGTAGCTTCATTGCATCTTCAATACACAAATCCGATTGTCGCTGGCGATTTTAACTTTAGGTGCAATGACCCATCTGATAAAGCTGCTACCAAGTTCTTTGCTGTTATGAATGATCTTTTGCTGGTACAACTTGTCACTGAGCCAACCCACATCCTTGGCAATTGTCTGGATCCGGTGTTTGCTAAACATGACCTAGTGGTTGTTTCCACTTCTTTTAGGATCACTTGGTCTGATCACTTTGTCATTCCATTTGTGTACCATTTTATTGCTGGCCCCTCTGGTTCTGGTAAACAGAGAGTAAGGAAGCGCAACTGGCATGCAGTCGATCCTTCTCTTCTTGCTGCCCATATTAATGCTTGCTGCAGTGCTGCTCCTTCTTTGGATCTTGGTGTTCTCTCTGAGATATTTGCTACGGCGGCAGAGTCACTGGCTCCCCTGGTGGAGATCCAGGGACGTGGTCAGCCGTCTAAGCCATGGTTTAGTGATGACCTTAAAGCTCTTTGTCTTAAACCTAGATAAGTGGAAAGCAAATGGCGCTCCTCTTACTCGGCTGTGGATAGGACTGTCTTCTGTGCTATTATTTTCCATTATCATCTGGCCATTAAACAAGCAAAACAGAAGTTTTTAACTGCCCAAATTGAAAACTCTATCACTCAGCCTGAAGAGCTGTTTATGGTTGTTCGCTCTTTCTCTGTTAAAGAGTCTTCTACTAACTCCACTCCTCTGACCCAAGAACGATGTGATTCTCTGGCTGATTTCTTTGTTGGTAAAATAGTCAATATTCGGGAACATATCTCTACTACTTGCAATCCTGTTGAGGTGACGCCAAATGTATCTTCTGCTCTGTTCCTGGGGCTTTTGTTACCATCTGTTGTTCTATGGGATTCTTTTCCGCTTTTTATGGCCGCAGATATCACTTCAGCGGTTGAGAGAATGAAGTCGGCTTCTCCTACTGATGCTATTCCTTTGAGTATGGTGAAAACCATTCTGCCTCTGATTGTGTCTCATATCACGGCTGCGGTTAACTATTCTTGTTCGACAGGGACCATTTCCTCTGCACTAAAATGTGCCACAGTGATTCCTCTCTTAAAAAAACCTTCTTTGAACCCCTTAGTTCTTGCACATTTTTGCCCTATTTCACTCTTGCCGTTTTTTATGAAGTTGTTGGAATCCCTGGTCTCCAGGGATGTCATTTGGAGGTCGCCAGAGATCGCAAGTGTGACCTCTGAGGTCTCCCTTGCGACCTCTGTGGACTCTCTTGCGATCTCAAAAAAATAAAAAAAATACATTTTTTTTTTTTTTTTGCAATACAAGCTCCTGGGCTGTGGCCAGTACCATGTGGCTTTTTAATTCTGGAGTGGCTAGCTTTCTTGTTTAGGCCCCTTAAAAAAGAAGAAAAATAAGAACATGAGGGCCACAAGTATACCACTTTCAGCACTGAACCTAAATAAGAAAGAATAGGAATGCCAAAACATTTGTCTTTCTGGAATTCTAAACAATAATTGCTAGACTCATTAAAGGTTTATTTGAGGCACACTTCATGGGGTGAGTCACTGATTTAGTCTGTTCTAACGCCTCAACTCAGCCTTTCATCCTTCTGAGGTCGATAAATGGGTACCAACACAGGTTGGGTCGTATTGGGTGTATATTTCTTCTATGTAAAGCGCTTAAGCTTAAGTGCTATATAATAACACATCATTACTATTTGGTCATGGACGTCTGCTTGCAATCACAGTAATTTGGTAATATGGACCTATACACACTGATCTTAACGATACATATGGCGATCCATTCAGGTATGAAATGTACATCACATTATAGTGATATTGTAACCTTATTTTTCGTAGTGTACAATGATATGTGATGCCACTTCCTGTTTTGTCAACGGGTGAAAGGTCGTGTTCCATTGCTTCCCACGATATCACTTTGGGGTGGGGCCAAATGACATCACTTCCTGTGATGTCATCAGGGGGTCAAGGGTCGTGTGATGTCACTTCCGCTACCCCTGGCATTTTGCTGAAATGACGTCCCTGCTTGTTAGGGAGAATTCTCTGTTTAGGCTGAATTTCCTAACCTAGTGAGTCCCCCAGCAGCTTTGCTGGATTTTTGGGGTTTATTTTTTTCTCCTGCCAAGAGTGAGACTCTTTTACCCTCACTCTTGGACATGATTTGAGTGTGTTTTCTTTGGATCTAGAAGTGTTTAATGGGCTATGGGGTCTTTTACTCCATAGGGTTTCATGTGTTTTTGTGATATGTGTTACACAGCACCCTCAGTGCAGTAACACAGGGGCGTCATAGTGACCCCCCAGTATAGACTCCATACCCTGGGACTGACTACTGTCTCCCAGGGCATGTAAAGTCACCATTGACTTTACTAGTCTTAAATTCTGAACAGAACCAGTACCAACCATCATATTGTGGACGTACTGGCTGGGGCAATTCGATTGCCCCAGGGTCTGTTAGTCGTGGGGGCACGTCTCTGTCCCCCCTGATCGAGTTTTGGCTGGTGGCATTGGATACTACTTTTTATATTCAACCACAAATATTTTCCTATGGGATTTCCCATTGTTTTAGGCTACTACCTTTATTTAATTATTTACAGTAGCCTCGAACATACCGCCGATTTATTTAATTAATATTAATTCTCCGGTTGGTATTTTTTGCCAAAACTTGATTCTAAAATGGTGTTTGTGTTCTCTTCTGTGACTCCAACCCAAGTCAAGCCCTTTGTTCCACTTTTTGGCGGCCTTCTCCACAGAAGCCCTCCAAAGTGGTGCCACTATGTCTGGGGTACTTAGGAGGGGTGGAGGGGAATTTAGGCACCCTGGACTGAGTTGCCTAGGCAACTCAAGTCGCACTCCGTCCTGATTGGCCCAAGTGTTGAGCCGGCCGGCTCACCACTTAGCATGTTTGAGTGACAGCTAGGCTGAGTGAATGGGGGTTTGCTGCATAAAAGCAGGGCTTTGGGGACTGGAACTTCAGAAGTCGCCACAGGACCTAAGAATCCGACGAGGGAGAAGCTGAGCCGACCTGCCACAACACCACTACCGGTGGAGCCCTGCTGGACCGTCTCACCACTTTTTCCCAACAACAGAGGAGATCTCCCGCCGGAGAGTCTTCTTCCTTTAACTGGTGGGGATAACCAGTTTCATCGTCTTTTCGCTTTCCCGACGTATCTCATGGCTGCCTTGCCCGTGCCAAGCACCCCAGCAACCGGGATACCACGTTTTACCATGACCGCGAGACAAAGGTACCCACTACCAGGAACAACTGCCACCGCTGGAGGATCCTTCCCACTTAAGGTACCGTGTCCCGCCTGGCTTCCCTTGCTACCGACTGTATGGGGTAGATTTAGCCCCCGGCTTTCGAACCTGGGTTAGCCTGGGACACCTTGGCTAAACTTTTCTAAGCCTCTTTAAATGCTTTTCTGAACCCTCTGCAAGACTTTCTAAGCCCAGTGTAACTGTGTGATCTTGGGCACATTTATGCTCTGCTCTCTCTAAGAGTGGGCCCAGCCTTTGGACTTTGGCTCACCAGTGACATTTTGCTCTCTGCCTTGCTAACAGTGTTCTGGAATCGTAGAGTGGTGTACCTTTTCATATTCTGTCTCCCCCCCCCCTTTTTCACAAACTTATTAGAATGCAATCTAGTTAAGCGCTCACCTCTGTATGAAAATAAGTGGTGTTTTACTGTGAGTTTCTAATAGGGAAAAAGGGGTGTATATATCATAATAGTAACTGTGTTTAGAATATATTACAATAAGAGTGCTGGAGTGTTTCAACTGTGTGTTTTTAAATAAATAATTATATACTTTGATACCAAAGCTCTGGTCACTGTTTGCTTGCATTATTGTATCTGAGTGCCTATTGAGTATACTTTGCATACTGCCTAACTCTTCTTGAGGGAAGTCTGACTGCTCAGCCACAGCTACCAGGTAAATCTGGGTGGTACAGACTGCTACCAAGTGGGTTTACTGCCAACACCTGTAGTCTTAAATCTTTTGCAGTGGTCCCTAAGGGAACTGCACAGGTTTCTGCCTAACACTACTGGTCTCCCCGCGGCTTGGGCAGCTCTGTGAACATACATCCCTGTTTGATGCTTTCTAGTCGGGTTTCAGGCCAGGACGTGGTACCAAGACTGTTTTGGTCTTGGTGCTTGACGATCTGACACTCATTGCTGATGAGGGTGGAATGGCGGTACTGATCCTGCTAGATCTCTCTGCCGCTTTTGATACTGTCGATCACTCCATCCTGATCAGTCGTTTGGCAGCGGCTGGGGTATCCGGCTTGTTCTTTCATGGTTTTGTTCTTTTCTTTCTGAGCGCTCGTAGATCCTCTGACTCCAGCCTTTTCTTCTTCTGTCTCTGCTCTGGTATGTGGGGTTCTCCAGGGTTCCGCCTTATCTCCTACCCTTTTCAATATTCACATCCAGCCTCTTGTCGCTCTCTTCCGACCCCACAGGTTCAGATGTTACTTGTATGCTGATGATACTGAGATTCTTATCCGACTGGACCTTTCCCATCTGACCCATGCCACTCAGCTGCAAGACTGTTTGTCTGCTGTGGGGTGCTGGATGAGCGACAATTGGCTTAAATTCACTGGGGATAAGTCTGAGGTTATGGTTGTGGGTTCTGCTGCTGTCACGTTCCTTTGGACTTTGTCTTTTTAGCCTTCCTCTTTTGGTTCCTTTCCTGTCGCTGTTTCGGTAGTCAAGAATCTTGGTGTAACGCTGTCTGCTTCCCTCTCTATGTCTTCCCAGATCAGCTCAGTTTATCAAGCTGGTCACTTCCAGCTGAAGATACTCAGAAAGGTTCTACAGTTTATTCCTTTGCACCTGCTTTGGTCCTTATTTGGATCAATTATTGTAATTCTCTTTATTTGGCCCAGCCTGCCTATCTTCTACGCCACCTTCAAATTCTTCAGAATTCAGTTCTCAATGCTGTCTCCCAGTGGCTAAACGTGTACACTTCAAATCTCTCTGTCTGGTGCACAGGGTTTTTCACGCAGTTGGCTCTGAGTATTTGCAGTTGAAGTTTTAACCCTAT